>NC_140588.1:626877136-627367339 GCF_964204655.1 Triturus cristatus | reverse complement strand
GAATCTTCATTTATACACATACACACACACACACGCACACATACACGTGTTACCATCCTTGTGGGGACTATGTGTGAACACCTGCCTTGTGGGGACTAACCTTTCTGAATGTTTTTACAACAGACAAATAACAGAAAAATGTTAAGAAAAAATTCATGATACAGGATCCTGCTTCAAATTTGCAAATATATTGTTATTTAATCGTACGCACAGCACCATCCTTGTGGGGACTTGAACAAGTGCTACCATCCTTGTGGGGACCTAGTCCGTAACACTATTTGTGATTGAATTCAGTCGAGGGCACATGGCTAAATGTTTATTTTATCAACAATGTACACAAACAACATCATAATCTCTTCATAAGTGAATTGCTGTACTAGGGGTATACATTAAAGACAAATTATGTGAATGTGCCAGAAAATATCATATCATGGTTAAAGAAAGAGACTTAAGCTGTAGTTAACCTATTTATTAGTTCTTTAAATCTGAGGAGATAAGGGAACTAACACATAAAGAAATTAACATATGGAACCAAGGAATATGGTCAAGTGGAATCCAAAGCTTGATTAACTGCTTAAATGTTTGCCAAAATAGATGTTCAGGTCCCTACAGAGATAGTGGGTGAAGATTTTGTTTAAGTCTCCATAGAAATAGTGTACATTCAAAGGTTAAATCCCATTATAAAGAGTGTGAAAACAATGATGTCCCCACAAAGATAGTGTGTTATCATAGCGGTGTTCAAGTCCCCACAGAGATAGTGTGTTATCAAAGTGATGATCAAGTCCCCACAGAGATGGTGTGTTATTATAGTGATGTTGAAGTCCCCGCAAAGATAGTGTGTTATTACAGTGTTGCTCAAGTCCCTACAAAGATGTTGTGTTATTATAGCGATGTTTAAGTCCCCACAGAGATAGTGCATGAAGGTGGTTGTGTTTAAGTCCTCATTATAATAGCGCCTGATTCACAAAGGTAAACTTCGACAAAAAGTCTAACTTTACTACTTTTTTCAGTATTCACAAAGGTAAATTTAGACCAAAAGTCTAACTTTACTACTTTTCAATATTCACAAAGCCCCATTCAGTGAATGTAAAGCTGATGATGTTCAAGTCGAAGCAAACACAAGGAGATGATGGACGGAGTGCTGAAACTTTTCAGTCACTCACCCCCAGTCACAGATCTGGGTTGAATCCATCATTGTTCTTTAGCTCACTTCGCCACCCCAGTTCAGACCCACTATACGCAAATCAGTCTTGACACTGTACCTCATGGGAACATTCCAGCCAGAACTTCCAGGCCAGGTCTTCCCTGGACCGGAAACAAGCATCCTGGGACCAATTTCGGGTAACACCTCCTCATCAGCCAGGCTAGCTCGAATCCTGTGGCACAGTGAGCAAGGGACCCACGTCTGGGCATACCCTGCCAAATTAGGGCGAACAAAGCAAAAACAAGAAATTATGGACCGAGTGCTGAAACTTTTCAGTCACTCACCCCCAGTCACAGATCTGAGTTGAATCCATCATAGTTCTTTAGCTCCCTTTGCCACCCCATTTCAGACCAGTTAAATGCATATCAGTCTTAACCCTGTGCCTCAGTCATGGCACCCCCTGGTGCTTCAAGTCAAAACAGAGCTTGCGTTTAATTACAGGAATGCTCAAGTCCCCACAGAGATGATATGTTTTTATAGTGATGTTCAAGTCCCCACAAAGATAGTGCTTTATTATAGTTTTTTTCAAGCCACCACAAAGATAGAGTGCTATTAAAGCGATGTTTAATTCCCCACAGATATAGTGCATGAAGATGATTGTGTTTAAGTCCTCATTAAAATAGGGCCCGATTCACAATGGTAAACTTAGACAAAAAATCTAACTTTTCTACTTTTCAGTTTCAACAATGTAAACTTAGACCAAAAGTCTAACTTTAATACTTATCACTATTCACAAAGCCCCATACAGAGAATGAGAAGCTGATGATGCTCAAGCCAAAACAGAGCTTGTGTGTAGTTACAGGAATGCTCAAGTCCCCACAGAGATGGTGTGTGACTATAGTATTACCACGGTTGCCAAAGAGAATGTGTGCGATTATAGAATTAGTGCACGATAATAGCCATGTTCAAGTCCCCACAAAGATAGTGTGTGATTATATTGATGCCCAGGTCTCACAGAGATAGTATGGGATTATAGGGATGCCCAGATCCCTCCAGAGATAGTGTGTGATTATAGAGATGCTAGGCCCCCACAAAGAAAGCTGTCTAATTATAGGGATGTCCAGGTACCAAAAAGATAGGAGATGAGAGTCTAAACTTGCTGAACAATCTTTGCTCATCAAAAGGCAAATCAAACAATTGCGAATGAACATCTCCTGAATAAAATGTCATCAGAGAATGTCTAGGGAAACTTACGGCACATCTTGTCGTATCTTGTCACATTTGCTCTGTGTTCAAAGACAGAGGTCAAATGTCAGGCTTTGTCTTCTGAGGGAGCTTGGTGTTTACATTTCTTTTTCCGACATAAAAGTGAGAGGAATTATGTGACACTCTTGCTGGATACTAGATGTAAGAAAGGTTTTTTTCTAGCATACAACATTTAAAATAACTGTGCAAGTATTTCTGAATATTGTAAAATAGCAACATACAGGAGAAACACATTTTTTGTTAACTCTGAAGTGTTTTGGAAACAAATTCTTTAATATGATCAAAACAAATCAATGCACTAGGTGATGGAATTTTCACACAATATTGTTTGTGTACTGTATAGCTTTATTTGTAAAATGGAATGTCTGTGCAAATGTAATGGACATTTCAATTAAAAATGTGTTGTCTGTAATGGCAGTGTCCTACCATACCATGCATACTCCACTCTGCTCTTCACCATTCCATTTCAATGCACTCTACTCTGCACCACTCCACTTTACACCACTCCATGCCACTGCACTCTACTCCACTCTGCACCCCATCAATGTATGCCACTGCACTCCACCCAACTACACTCTATGCCACTTCACTCTACGCTTCTCTACTCCATTCTGCAGCACTCCACTCTGTACAAATGAACTGTATGCCACTCTACTCTACACCACTGCACTCTTCACCACTGCCCTCTACATCACTCCAATCTAGCTCACGCCAATCTACTCTGAACAACTCCACTCTATGCCACTCCACTCTACACCACTCTGCACCACTGCACATAATGCTAATAGACTTCATGCCAATGCATTTTACTATGTAACACTCAACTCTTTGCCCTATTCATTCTACACCAATCCACTCCACTCCACTCTACGCTGCTGCACTTAACCCTGCACCACTCCACTCTACGCAACTTCTCTTTACTCGGAAACAATCTATTCTATGCCACTGCACTCTATTATGCTACTCCACTCCATGCCACTCTACCCAAACCCATTGCACTCTACACCACTGCACTATATGCCAATGCACTCTATGCCAATGCACTCCACTCTGCACCACTGTACTCCATGCCACTGTACTTTACACCAATGCACTCTACACCACACTACACCACTGCCCTCTACGGGCCCGATTCACCGAACTAATTTAAGACAAAATCCTAAACTTACTACCATTTCGGTATTCACAGAAGGCACTTACTCATTTTGGTATTCACAGAAGGCACTTACTCATTTTGGTATTCACAGAAGTTAGGACTCCTAACTTTAGGACTCCTAAATGCCTTCTGTGAATACCGAAAGCCTTAAAATTAGGATTTTTCTCAGTTTAGTGGTAGTAAAGTTAGGAGTCCTAACTTTAGGACTCCTAAACTGAGAAAAATCCTAATTTTAAGACTTTCGGTATTCACAGAAGGCATTTAGGAGTCCTAAAGTTAGGACTCCTAACTTCTGTGAATACCGAAGTGAGTAAGTGTCTTCTGTGAATACCAAAATGAGTAAGTACCTTCTGTGAATACGAAAATGGTAGTAAGCTTAGGATTTTGTCTTAAGTTAGTTCTGTGAATCGGGCCCTACGACACTCTGCTCTGCACTACTGCACTCTATACCAATGAACTCTATGACACTTTACTTTGCATGACAGCAATCTGCATCACTCCACTCTATGCCACTGCACTCTGCACCATTCCACTCTGCACCACTCTATGCGACTGCACTCTCTGCCACTCTACTCTTCACCACTGCATTCTATGCCACTGCACTCTATGCCACTCTACTCAGCACACTCCACTCCGCACCACTGCTCTACTATGCACCACTCTAATTTACGCCACTGCATGCTATGACACTGCATTGCACGCCGCTGAATTCTATGCTGTCGCACTCTATGCCACTGCACTCTACCTAAACAACTCCACTCTACACTTCACTCTGCTCTGAAACACTTTACTCCATGCCACTGCACTATATTCAACTGCACTCTATGCCACTCAACGTCACTCTGTGCCACTACACTATATGGCACTTCACTTTACTCTGAAACAATCTAGTTTATGTCACTTTACTCTATGCCACTGCACTCTATATCACTCTATCCACTTGGCGCCACTGCACTCTGTCACTCTACTCGAAACAACTGCACTCTATGCCAATGCACTCTACTCTGCCCGATTGTACCCGTTGCCATTCTACTCTATGCCACTCTACACCACTGCACTCTGACACTCTACCCTGCACCACTCCACTCTGTCACTTCACTCTACTCTGAAACAATCTACTCTATGCCACTGCACTCTATGCCACTGCAATCTATGTAATTTTATTCCACTCTGCGCCTTTCCGCTCTATGCCAATGCACTCTATGCCACTGCACTCTAAACCATTATTTGAACCTGTGACCATGTTGTCAAACACAGGCCCCTACAGTAGACGCATCAGTCCACTAAGTCACCAGACCCGGCCACTCCATTCTACTCCACTCTACGCTACTGCACTCTGCAGCACTTCACTCTATGCCACTGCACTCTATGCCACTGCACACTACAGCCCTGTCTTCTATTGTGCGCCACTCTATGCCACTCTATTCTGCACCACTCTATGCCACTACGCTCTGCGACTCTATTCTAACCTGCACCACTGCACTCTACACCACTCTACTCTGCACCGCTTCACCCTGCACTACTGCACTCTACTGTTCAACACTCTAATCTATGCCACTTCATTATACAACACTGTTTTGAATGCTGCTGAATTCCATGCCTCTGTACTCTATGCCACTGCACTCTATGCCGCTGTACTCTGCAACACTCTATGCCAATGCATTCCACACCAGCTCACTCTACGCTACAATCCTCCAGTGAACAAGACTCTATGTGACTCCACTCCGCCGCTCCAATTCAGGACACTCTATGTCACAAAACTCTTCTCCACTCTTCACCATTCGACTCTGACACTTCACTCTGCTCTCCTCTACATCACTAACTTTTAGCCATGCTGAACAGTAGCCACGCTGGTGTACAACATGGTTAAAACACATTGGCAAAACCAATGACTCTTGCATAGGCGAGATCCATTGACTTTGCCAATGCTTGGTTTGTATTGTCTTTGTCTTCCCACATATGTCTCTCCATTTCAACCTTCCATCATCTCCTTGCCATGACTCCTCATGTTTTTTTTTTCCAGGGTTTGAATTGAACTAATCAGCGAAATGAAGTTCTGTTGCTTTTATTTAAATTTGTAGTTGCATAGAGCACAATCTATACTCAAAGGTATTAAAGTGGTTTATTTGAGCCCCAATTACATTACACAAGGTCACGTTCACTTTTCAGGCACGGGAAGATTAGGTTATTTGCCCAGAATCAAAAGATGTTGAGCCGATGCCGAGATCTCTAAGTCCAATCTCCGTATACTTTCCTCTCCCCTTATCCTGTTGCCATGTAATGTTTTGCATTTGCTGAACCTCTGACATATAATTCAACGAATAGTTTTAAGGTGTATAAAGAATGATTTTATTGTATTAGTTTATTTTAAAATGAGATGCTGTTTGCAGAAAATATGTCTGCATTATCAGTAACGTTTTATTATAGAAAGCATGATGTGATAGGGACTGAGAGTAGCAGAACAGTTAAGAAGGGAGATAAAGGAACTGCGCAAAACTGAAAAATCGTTTTGCCTTGTGCAGAACTCCGGAATAGAACCCATGTTTCCAGAAGCAAAACAAAATAGCAATCTCAACATTCCTATGACAATTGATTAGGGTCCTCAAGTATTTTACAATTTAAAATTAATTAGTGTAAAATAAAAATGATGCTAGCTAGCAGCATGGCAGCATTTCACATGTAGCGAAAAAGGTCCTAGCCTGAGAAATATCTTTTTTGTCATGAGAGAGAAAATAGTCTTAGCATATGTAAGAAGATGCACTTGATAACCTTTTGTTGGACAGCTGCCTTCCGTTCCCACAATGAAAGGTTGAAAAGGCAGAGATGCGTGTAAAGTTCATTTTTCAGCTTGGGTGTTTATGTTGAGCCCATTGAATCCCCTCCCACATGACTACAATCTGGGATGCAAGGTGCCCCGGGATGTCTTGCTGCTGTGCACGCCCTGGCTCAGGGTGTGAAATGGCCAGGTCAGAATGAAGCTGAGAGCGTCAAGTTTCCAGCCCTTTGTTATGCTGAACCTGGGAGAGCGCCCATTCACACCTGATTCACGGCCATAGTCATGACAACAAAGACCTGACAGAAGAGGCTCTCTCCCCTGCATCAACCTGACTGTGGGGGAGGGTTCCACAAAGGATGAGCACTTCGGAAGGAGGGCGAGTTTAGCAACAGAGTACATCAGATTAACGCGCCTGTCCTCCTCAGTCAGGATTCATACACATTGTGTGTTCTCTAGTCAGCAGAAAGGGCAGGGACAGGGGCACGGGAACTTTCATTTCCTGGTTCTTAAAAGCGTGCATTGGAGCCTTGATATTTTGACTAGGGAATCGATTGTGAAAATCCAGTAGTAACTCTAAGGTGCTTTTAAGAATACTATGAAATTCAAATCGCTAAACTATATTCACACTCCTAGTAAATGTAATAAATTTAATTTCGAATCTCATTTAGAATAATACATTGTCTATAGGTATTAGCGAGAGGGAATTTTTGAAACGTGAACTAGTGTGTGCTTTTTCCGTATTATCAATTTTATAGGTCCAATGTCTATAAATATTTTTTTATTATGTGGTGTTGGCATTGGTTCTCAGCATTGTATTCATTGTTTTATTTTTTGCATTCTGATACTTGTAGTTTTCTTTTTACCCTGAGATATAGTACTACCAGCACCACAATGAGAGAAGCAGATGGGTCAAGTCCTGAATGAAGAATAACTTGATAACTGTATGTATGTTTGTATGTATCTATGCATGTATGTATTTGTATGTATGTGTCTATGTGTGTATACATGTATGTATGTATGCAGGGCTTTAAGTGGCCCGGGTCTCACCGGGTCTGAGCACCGGCCCTATCGGGCTCTGTATTGTGCCCTGGCACATGCGGTCCAATTTTTCCCCTGACTGCAGTGACAGCAGACACATCGATGTGCTTGTGTTCAGTGTTGTAGAGGAAGGGAAATCCTTTAAAGAGAGTCATTTTCTCTCTGGATTTCCCTTCTCTTTTTGAAACTCAGGAGCAGCAACATTGTCGTGGTGTCACCAGGGCTTAAAGTGGAAATGTTTTCAATATTATATACACACCATAGTTGCTGCTAATTTATCTTGTGCAATTAGCAACCACTGACAAAGCCAATAGTCCTGACTTTTAGGTATGATGTGACTTGTTGTATCATATATCTGGATGCAATGACAGGAACAGTAAAATACAAGTCGGGCAGCACACTGTGCTAAACACAGATTTTTAGCTTGCGTGTTTTTAAGCCACGCCTTTAATTGCATTAACCACGCCCCTTTGAGAGAGACCCCAGTTTTTCCATCACACTGAAAGCCTTGTATGTATATATATATATATATATCATCTACTGGCGGTCGCCAGTAGATAGTTATAGTTAGGACCGTGTTTCCATAGGAAATCCGCAACATTCTATTTGGAATAACTTTGGCGCCGATTGACGAATCCTTGCGAAATTTTCAAAATAGGTGGGGCGCTCCGCTCCTTCCCTGAAAGTCTCGGGTGGATTCGTCAAGCGGGGGCTGAGAAAAAGGGGGGGTCCCAAAACGCGTTTTCCCCATGCATTTTTCCATAGGACCTTTAGTCCAAGCTACAGCCCGAACGGCTGAACAGAATTACTTGAAATTTGGCAGAGAGGTAGTCCTCGGGTCAGGGATGTGCCTTTTGCAGGTCTGTTGTAAATATGTTCAGTATTTCCTGAGAAAATAGCATTTAAATCAATATATATATCTAAAAGCGCGCACCGCGCGCGTACGGTAAAACTTACCGTACACGCACGCTGCCGTGTGCGAGCGCGATTCTGATTGGTTGTTAGATCTTAGTAAACATTCGAATCGGTCGAAACCAGGAAGTGTCGGCCGCCATTTTGTCTCTCGCAGTCTGAGGGGGTGAAAAACAAAGGTGGAGAACGTGAAAAGGGGGCATGGTGGATAGTTCCTGACCCCCTAGCCTTTGTCAGGGGGGTCCCAGAAGGACCCCCAAGGGCCAAAATTTCCTTAAATTTTTGGGGAAAAATCACGGAGTACACGTAGCATGCGTGTACGGTAGAAACGGAAAAATTCCGCGAACTGCGTAACGTCGGAGCGCAGTGCGCGAAGCGCACTGCGCGCCCACAGCGCGCGCACGGTGCGCGAAGACATATGTGCCTTTCTGAAAAATAAATATTTGTAATATATGTATAGCTAAAGATTAATGGAAGAAGACATGGGTAAATAAGTGTCTAAATACAGTGATGTAATATCTGACGTCATCAGCAGAGTATTGCGGTCGCGTGAGTTATAGTTGCCTGCACTAACTATAACGGGGGAATTTCAATGGTTTTTCACGAGTGAAATGTCCAGCTAACTATAACATGTGTGAAACCTATGGTTTTTTAAGTGAATTTGCAAGGTTTTTTAATGCTAATTCCTAACTATAACGTGTGTAAAAGCTATGGTTTTTTCAGTGAATATATATATATATATATATATATATATATATATATGTATATATATATACATATATATGTATGTATGTATGTATGTATGTAGCCCAAACCTAGCCAGAGGTAACGGCAAAATATGAAAGGCCAAAAACAGAGTATAGGCAGAGATTATTTCTATGGTTTTAGGGTGGGCTGCAGTGCATAGAGAGGGGAAGGGGACTTTCCAAGGGATGTATGTCGTTACAATGCACACTTTTACAACGCATGCACTTACAACGCATTTTTTACAACGCAAAATCCATTACAACGCATTGCATTACAACGCATGACACTACAACGCATTTTTAAAAACTACCTTTACAACGCATTCCATTACAACGCATACTACCTTTACAACGCATACCATTACAACGCATAATATTAAATTGCATTTAAGGTAAGTATTAGATAGTATAGGGGTAAAAATTACTTTTCTAACTCCAGGGGGTGCAACAGTAGGGTAAGTGTTGGATAGTATAGGGGTAAAAATTACTATTTTAACTCCAGGGGGTGCAACAGTAGGGTAAGTGTTGGATAGTATAGGGGTAAAAATTACTATTCTAACTCCAGGGGGTGCAACAGTAGGGTAAGTGTTGGATAGTATAGGGGTAAAAATTACTATTCTAACTCCAGGGGGTGCAACAGTAGGGTAAGTGTTGGATAGTATAGGGGTAAAAATTACTATTCTAACTCCAGGGGGTGCAACAGTAGGGAAAGTGTTGGATAGTATAGGGGTAAAAATTACTATTCTAACTCCAGGGGGTGCAACAGTAGGGTAAGTGTTGGATAGTATAGGGGTAAAAATTACTATTCTAACTCCAGAGGGTGCAACAGTAGGGTAAGTGTTGGATAGTATAGGGGTAAAATTTACTATTCTAACTCCAGGGGGTGCAACAGTAGCGTAAGTGTTGGATAGTATAGGGGTAAAAATTACTATTCTAACTCCAGGGGGTGCAACAGTAGGGTAAGTGTTGGATAGTATAGGGGTAAAAATTACTATTCTAACTCCAGGGGGTGCACCAGTAGGGTAAGTGTTGGATAGTATAGGGGTAAAAATTACTATTCTAACTCCAGGGGGTGCAACAGTAGGGTAAGTGTTGGATAGTATAGGGGTAAAAATTACTATTCTAACTCCAGGGGGTGCAACAGTAGGGTAAGTGTTGGATAGTATAGGGGTAAAAATTACTATTCTAACTCCAGGGGGTGCAACAGTAGAGTAAGTGTTGGATAGTGTAGTGTAATATTATGCGTTGTAATTGTATGCGTTGTAAAGGTAGTATGCGTTGTAATGGAATGCGTTGTAAAGGTAGTTTTTAAAAATGCGTTGTAGTGTCATGCGTTGTAATGGAATGCGTTGTAATGGATTTTGCGTTGTAAAAAATGCGTTGTAAGTGTAGTGCATTGTAAAAGTTGCGTTGTAAAGGTTGTTCCCCCTTTCCAAGCCATTAATTTGAAGTATAGTCCACGTGCTGGCAATTCTTTATACCTTTTTCCATGAAGAAGAGGATGATAGCATTGCACTTCTCTGTTGAACATGGTATTTATCTGTCTGGTAAGGGTTTGGTGAAATGATTAATTGTCTTGAAGGGCATTCCACTTTTGTTTGCTGCATCTTTGATGGTATTGATGCGAATGTGTAGATTTTAGTAGAGCGAGTTAATTGGTAGGCAAGCTTTTCTTCCATTTTTTTCTAGTCAATTAATGTTGGTTGACGTCGAGTTACGTGGAGTACAAGGCTGCTTATAATTTAGTTATATACTTATGTGCATTCATGTGTCCATGAAAGACTGCATAGTTTTCTCGGAATGTAGTGAAGTTTGAAAGAAGGGTATTAATGTTGGAAGCTGGGGGGTTAGGTTTTGATGCCCAGAGATATGTTCAAACTGTAGATTGACAAGAGGCAGCATTACCCTGCAGGTGCATGGTGCTGTTCAGATGGAAGAAGAGGATTTGGAACTAGGGTCCACCATGATCCGAGGTAGAGGGCAACCCAGGGAGTGATTTAAAGCAATGCTTGGCTTTGTCCAATTTACTAGAAGCAGGTCAAAAGATGGCGTTTGCTGGGAATGGTGGTTCTAAGTCGAATGGAGGGCTGTGGCTTTGTTAGCAGAGTTTGATTGGTGGGAAATGGTTTACACAATGCAGGGTTTGTAGTAGTTGTGGTCCTGAGCCAGGTTTCGACGGGAACGAAAAATTGGTCTGTGCACCAAAATAAGTGTCCCCTACTACCAAACCAGTCAGCTGAAAAGTGACCCCCACTCTTGCAAATCAGACCAGTGTTGAACTTGCAAAATCACGCTATATGGATACTTTGCAAGATATGGGAGACTGCATGCATTTGTGTTCGCTGCAGCCAATCTTGCAGTAATATCAGGGAAATTAACAATAAAACCAGCCCACCTTGCCATAAAACAGGCTCACATACTGACTTGTCAGGCAGGTCCATTGAGTGTCATTGGCTGATTGCCATGCATGAATGAGAAGGCTATTCCACAGGAGGGGCCTTACAACTGAGAAGTATCTGTCTCATGTGAACTGCAATTGGATTTGGGAGTTTGGAGGAAGTTGAAGTTGATGAAATGCAATGGTCTGGCTGGGGCATACTTTTGCATTCTGAACTGTTAGAGGCAGATGAACCATTTTTGCATTTGAAGGTAAGGAAACGTTCTTAAACATCTTGAAGAAATCTCAGGGGCAGTTCAATGCATTTTAAATTTGCTCTGAATAAAAGCCTTGTTTGGTTTTGAAGATAAGTGGTTCTGGCATGTTTGACGGAAGTGCAGGAAAACAGACAGATTCCAGTTGATGGATTTTCTTTTTAAGCAGTTTCAGCACTTTTGAGTACCACATATTGTGTATATTTCTTTTAGATAATTTTAGGTGTGGTAACATGAATCAGCAGTAAGGGAAATTGTGGAGTGTATCCGGTTCATGATACATTGAGGGGAATTAGCGGTGATCACTAGCAAGAAATGTATCCCCAGAAAGTATTTGAATGAATAGGACTTGATTTTTTTCTTGGAGCAGAAGTAGGAGGTGTAGTGTTTATTAATGATTGCACTGGTTACAGAGAGAACTATATTGAAGAATGTGGTTATCAAAGATGGTGTGATGGTCATACCAAATGGCAGGGGTGATATTATGTGCATGGTGAACTATAGTGTCAAACAATGGCTTTTGATTTAAAGGAATGCAGTGATTGCTATTTCTAGGCTGCTGCTATGGCATTTGCCAAGTAACTCTTTGAAGGGTGGGATAGTTTGGTCCTTGGCCTGAAGTTAAATCCCCTATGAATAGGAGGTGATTGGATATGAGGAATAAGTTGATTAAGAGAAAAGAGAAGTCTTCAAAGAAGATTTGTGCAGGACTAGGTGGGTGAGAGCAAGTACAGATTTTGATGGAAAGGTTAGGAGAGTCTTTCCAAGGATTCAAAAGAGTTTCTGTCACAGATGGTAAGCTTCAGAATGTGAACATTACTCTTATGGATAATGAGTGAGACATGCACTCTACCTTTAGGTCTGTTGGTGAGTTTGAGGGAGTAATCTGTGGGCTAATGTGGTAAAATGTCAGGAGAGAGAAGGCTGTGACTAAGGTTTGAGTGACAATGGGATAGTCTGAAGCCAGGCTGATACTCAGGTCTGTGAAGTTCTCGGAATGTCTGGTGGCATGCCTAGCATTAATAAGGCAATACCTTACATTATATACGTTTTGCGCACATTTTGTGTTACACTGACAATTGGTAGAGAAATGATGAGAGTTTTGGATCCCTTGATTTTTTAGGAAGAGTATAGGAATTTCAGGGCTGGTGAAGTCGTAATTCATCAGATTGTGCAGGTGTTCTGGAGAGTATTTGATAAACAAAGATACTGTATTCAGATATGGTAGTTGTACATATAAGTAATCAATGGACGCTATATGTCTATGGCACTGTAGAAGGGTGCTGGTTGCAGACCTCCAAGGCCCAAACATTTAGTGGCAGGAGAAGGTAGTCATGTGACCAGATAGGATTTGCTCTTCCCATCAGCCTGCTTACAAAACTTCTGATCACAACCCTTAAGTTAAGTGGCGGCCTGGGTATGTGTTTTAATGGGCCAATTAGACTCACCTTGCTTTTCTTCCATACTTTGCTTTCTAGGGCTTAAGGCTGCTCAAGCTGTGCCGCCTCAAAGCACAGCCTCTTTTGCCTCTTTTCAATGGCCCGATGCTCTCCAGGGTACCTACATGGCTGTTCAGGCACTAGTGGACTGCGGGTTTTGCCTTCGTCTCTTGGTCCCCGCAGCTTTTATGGTTTAAATCTTTTATTGATTTTCAAGACAAATAAAGGAAGAAGGAACCAGACCCCCAGCTCCCAGATACAATGTATTACAGACACAAGTGTCGCGACTAGTAGCATTACCCAGGTAAAAGGCATGGAGCGGGTCTACAAAAGGGAACATATAAAAAGAACAACAAAAGGCAGCGCACCAAAGAAAACCCCCAACATATCCACCCTCCTTCCCCCACTCTCGTCCACCAACTAAAGCCCCACAGGAAAGGAAGGGAAGGGATTATGAAACGTGCAGAGAATCATCTTAGCCTGGTAACTCTACGTGAGGAGCCCTTCTGTGGGATTTGTGTGTCAGCAAGGCGTAGAAGTCTTAAGTAGCGGGGGCAAGTCAGTTCCCTGAATTCAGTTATGAGCAGAGTGAGAAAGGGACCCCACAACTCCGGGAACTTGGACCCTCTGCCTGCCAGAGTGAGAGTGAGCTTCTCCATCCCCAGTGCCAGCCAGAGTCTCTGCAGCCATCCAGAGTGAGGTGGAGGCAGGGGGGAGTGCCAGTATATTCTGAATGGCCGCTCCGAGGGCGACTGCGATCAGGCAACCTCTTGGGATTTTACGGGATACATCAACGGATTGGGAAGGCCCAAGAGGATGTAGGCTAGGAAGCGTGGGAGCTGTGTATCCAAGTGAGTGTCTATTTGGTCAAGGATTGGGGACCAATATGGCTGAATGCGGCCACAGCTCCACAAAAGGTGTTCTAGGGTACCCACCTCCCCACAACCCCTCCAACACAGAGCGCTCTGACGGGAGTCAAAGTGATGGAGGCGCTCCAGCGTGTAATACCAGTAGGTAACTACCTTAGTCAATGTCTCAGTAAGGCCTGTGTGGTATGCTGAGTGTCGAGCCCTGTAGTAGATATTGTCCCATTCCTTATGGGTGAGGGACCGGCCTAGCTCCCGTTCCCTGTGTGCCCGACCTGCATTATATGTGAGTGTAGTAGTAGCCAGGAGGTGCTTGTAAAGATCAGAAATGAGCTTCTTGTCAGAGGTTCGGGTGACAAGCCATTTCTCAAATGTGGTTAGAAACGTTTGACAGGGCTAGAGAAATTAATAACTAAAAAGGGCAAGCCTCAGTATTAACGCTAAGCAACAGTCCATTAGTTTCAATAAACCACAACAAATCCCTTATAGAAAGTACATTTTACTTTTGGATATATCAATGTGTTTTCTTATGTTGAAAGTGAGTGTTCAATATGGGATTGGATGTTAATGCTAGAAGGACAACTGCTCAGTTTGCATTGAACACAAGAGCAGGCAATGTTGATAAGTAATAATTGCATTTTAAAATACACCTTTAACACTTAGTTAATAATATCACTTTTTGTACAGATATTCATCCAAAGTACATCTAGTTTCTGTCTAGTGGATTGCCAGGTGGTATGATGTCTGTGTGAGCTGCATGCTCACAAGTTTGAATCTGAGTTAAATATGTTTCAGCCTTCCATCGTTCTGGGGTGGGTGAATGTAGTACCATTAAACTGGATGATTGTAATAGTTTTCATATAATGCTTCAAACCCCATTGAGGAGTACAGAAGTGCATTATCAGAAGGTTAGCATGCTACAGGCTTAGCTTAAATGATGGTGTTTTGCAGTGAGAGCTATGTGGAAAGCATTTTGGTGCTGTGCATGAGTGACCAGAAGTGTTCTTATCCTGTCCTGGACAGTAGAGCTTATCAGTGAGAGGAGAGAAATAGTCTGCACAGTTTACATTAATTGGCTGCTATGATTTACTATTCAGTGTTGATCACTGTAATGAAAATGTGGCCACGGTTAAACTTTCATTACCCTTAATGCTGATCAGGCCTCTATGTTGTAGTGGCCCTAATGGCATTATTCTCTTTTCCTTGCAGCAATATAAAACACTTCAAGCAACAAACAAAGGTCACAGGATGTTTTCTTCTTGTGCATCAGGGCTGTTTAAAAATGTTCCTTCCTAGGACTGGCATGCTTCACATGGCAGCTCCAGAAAGACAATTTCAGTTATGGTAACTACAACCTAGGGCAAGTGCCAGTTTTAGCTGGTGGTTGTCTGGTGGAGAGACCACTGGGGCAATGGTTTCCACTGGAGTTGGTTGAAGCTCAACTGACAGAAACCCAGCGATCGCACTACTTGTTTGGCAGTGGAGAAGTGTTGCTAATTTATAGCTGCACTCTTGCTCCGCCAAACTATAAAGGACTGCCAAAAGGATTTTTGTTTTGTTAGCTATTTATGCTAGGGAGATGGTTAGTTATCAAATTGTTGCTGTCAAATGAATATATGTTTGCAAAGTATTACAATGCATGAATGTATTTGTCAGGATAATATCTCAAAAATACATGATTGCAAATGTCAGCTCTGAGATGGGTGAGGACCAATGGTTGTGCACAACACTTAGTAAAACAGAATAAAAGTATATCAAGATAAAAAACCGATTTAAAAACACTTTGTACTGGGGTTACAAGAGTGATGTTATTTACTTTGTTTAGTCATAACTCTCAAATAATGTTTGTTTCTTACTAAAGTTCTTTCTAAGGGAATGGCAGGATTTCCAGCATGCACACAGTTAACCATTCGTGTCATCGTAGGTTATCTTTAAGTGATATCTGATATTTCATATGCAAAAACATCAAGGTAGCCAAAACTGGGAGTTACAAAGACTATTTGCAATAATATTAGTGAGCTGGCGCTGTACATTCTAATATTGAAAACAGGTCAGCATCCTTGAGTATCAAATGTAAACACACATGGAATATGGACCAGTGAGCCTGTGCACGTTGAGTGACCTGGTCAACGAGAGCAGAAAAGAGCTGAAATTAGATCATGATCCCAAAGCTGTTCCTAACAGGGGCCCCCAAATTACATTTTGCTCAGGGCCTCCGAAATCTTTAAGATGTCCCTGTGTGCGTGCACTTGGAGTGTGATGGAAAACATAGGACAGGAAGTAGTGAGTAAGTGCAATCACTCTCTGTACTCTGGGCTCTTGTTGGGCTTCAGTGTGCCGATTATTGCCCACTCTGTAGTCCACTGGATTAATCACTGCTTCTATTCTACTAATGAAATTAAAAGGTGGACTTCGAGGCGCTGCATGGCTTCTTGCATTTATGTGGTGCTCGCACTGTGCAGTCGAGGTAGTGAACAGGTTCGCATCAGACGTTGCTTTCTCGCCAATTAACATTAAATAAACAGCTTCAAGTAAAATGGTAATTTTGAAGAAATAAGTATATAGGTGCAGAGTTAAAATATTGTTGTAAAGGGAAGGCGTGGATGATTCCATCACTGAAATTGTATACTTATAACACCACAGCCCAGCTAACAAACTACTAGAACAGCGTCAGCCCAAGGCAGCATTTTTCCAGCAGTGTTGCCTGTTACAGGCGGGGCAGGCACTACAGAGTTCAGTGATTTTTGTGTTTACAGAGAGATCACATAATATGGTACTGTTTAAAATAAAAAAAGAGATGGTTTGCAAATCTAAGTTGCAATAAGGGTTTCCATAGCCAAACATGGTCTGGCAAATTTCAAATGATATAATTTGTCTGAGCTTCTGAAAGCAAGTGCAATGGTCAGAACAGGTGTAATCTCATGTAGGGTGCGACTGGAGTGTGGCTACACAATTGTTTTACAGCATGATCAGCTTTCAAAGCTGCAGTAGAATAGTGCCTTTCCATTTCAAGATAGTGGTTGATAATAATGTACAAGTCTCCTTAAAGAGTGTGTGACTGTAATGCTGTTTTAGTATCAGAGACATACTGTGGTCCTGATTCACAAAGGTAAACTTACACTTGTTTACGATTTTTCGAATTTCCCGTGGAATTTTAAGAGTAGTATCTTTATGACTGGGGAGTCTCTGCACTTGGGGCAGAGACTCCACTCATAAAAAGGTAGGGAGTCTTACAAATAACGCTCATAAAATTGCTTTGTTAATTGCAAAATGTCATAAACTTACACAAATGTTTAGGTTTACCTTTGTGAATCAGGCCCTGTGTGATTATGGGAATGTTCAAGACCTTCCACAGAATATGTGTGAAGTTAATCATATTCAATTCCCCACAAAGACAGTGTGTGGATATAATAGTCAAATCTCCCCACAGATAGTGTGTGGTTAGTGATCAGTTTGAGTCGCAACTGAGACAGCATGTGGGCATTAGGATGTTCAAGCTGCCACAAAGATAGTGTGTGTTTATTATGATGTTCAAATACCCCCAGAGATAGTATGCAACTATGTTATGTTATAACCATTTATATTGCTAACTACTACCCGTAGGTGTCTATGGCAGATTGCGGACCACATACTGCAGAGAAGGATTCGTTTTTTAAAAAGCCAGGTTTTAAGATGTAGTAGTGTTCAAGTCCCAACAGTGACAGTGTTTAAATAATCTTCATGTTCTTACACAGATAGCATGTAAAGGTAGGATTGTTCACATCCAAACAGGCATTACAGATATGTTTAACCCTGCACATACATAGCGTTATTATAGTGATGTTCAAGTTTCAAAAAGATTGCGTGTGAAGAAAATGATGTTCAGGTCCCCACACAGATAGTGCATGATTATAGGACTGTTCTAGAATTCACACAGATTGTGTGTGAAATTAATCTTGTTCAAGTCCCCACAAAGATAGTGTGTGAATATGATTTTGAAATCTCCCCATAAAAATTGTGTGACTATCAACATGTTCAAGTCCCCACAAAGATAGTGTGTGGTTATAGGGATGCTCAAGTCCCAACAGTGATAGTGTGTGGTTACTGGGATGTTTAAGCTGCCACAAATAGAGTGTATGTTTATTAGGATTTTCAAGTCCTCACAAACATAGTGTGTAGTTACAGGGATGCTCAAGTCCCCGCAGTGATAGTGTGTGGTTACTGAGACGTTCAAGCTGCCACAAAGATAGAGTGTGTTTATCAGGCTGTTCAAGTCCCCACAAAGATAGTGTGCAAAGATAATAATGTTCAAGGGCCCGATCTAGATTTTGGCAGAAGAATTACTCTGTCAACATCAGTGACAAAGATCCCACCTGCCTAAATATAAATCCCATAGGATATTATGGGATTTATATTTTGGTGGACAGGATACTTGTCACTGTTTTGACAGAATATCCCATCTACCGAAATCTAGATCAGGCCCTAAGTCCCTGCAATTGTAGTGTTTAAAGATAATCTTTAAGTCCCCACACAGATAGTGTGTGAAGATAATGATGTTCACATTTAAACAGAGATAGTATATGATTATAGACATGTTCCAATCTGCATATACATAGTGTGTGATTATAGGTATGTTCAAGTTTTCCCAAGATTGTGTATGTTTTTAGGTGCAATAAAGGCCTCGCAGAGATGGTGTGAGAAGGTAATGATGATCAATTTTCCACAAAGATAGAGCATAAAGATGATGTTCAACTCTTCACAAGTATAGTGTGTGTAGATAATGATGTTTAAGTCCCCAAAGAAATTAAGCGATTTCAGGAAAGTTCAAGACCTCACAACGATTGTATGTGAAGGTGATCATGTTCAAGTCACCACAAAGATGGTGGTTGATGATCATGTTCAAGTCTCCACAAAGCTAGTGTGTGATTAAAATGCTGTTCTAATATCACAGAGATACTGTGGTCCTGATTCACAAAGGTAAAATGAATTTTTTGCAATTCGCAAAGGCATTTTATGAGTAGTATCTTTATGACTGATGCGTCTCTGCAATCGGGGCAAAGACTCCACACATAAAAAGATATAGAGTCGTAAAAATATCGCTCGTAAAATTGATTTGTGAATTGCAAAATGTCATAAACATACACAAATATTTAAGTTCACCTTTGTGAATCAGGCCCGTGTGATAATGGTAATTTTCAAGACCTTTCACAGATAGTGTGTGAAGTTGATCATATTCAAGTCCCCACAAACATAGTGTGTGAATATATTGGTCAAATATCCCTACAAATAGTGTGTGGTTAGTGATGAGTTTGAGTCCCCACAGAGACAGCATGTGGTTATTAGGATGTTCAAGCTGCCACAAAGATAGTGTGTGTTTATTATGATGTTCAAGTACCCCTAGAGATAGTGTGCAACTATAGTAGTGTTCAAGTCCCAACAGTGATAGTGTTTAAATAATATTCATGTCCTTACACAGATAGTATATAACAGTAAGATTGTTCACATTCAATCAGGGATTATAGGCATGGTCAACCCTGCACATACATAGCGTTATTATAGTGATGTTCAAGTTTCAAAAAGATTGCGTGTGTAGTAAATGATGTTCAGGTCCCCACACAGATAGTGCATGATTGTAGGACTGTTCTAGAACTCACACAGATTGTGTGTGAAATTAATCTTGTTCAAGTCCCCACAAAGATAGTGTGTAGTTACAGGGATGCTCAAGTCCCAACGGTGATAGTGTGTGGTTACTGGGATGTTTAAGCTCCCACAGAGTGTATGTTTATTAGGATTTTCAAGTCCCCACAAAGATAGTGTGTAGTTACAGGGATGCTCAAGTCCCAACGGTGATAGTGTGTGGTTACTGGGATGTTTAAGCTCCCACAAAGAGAGTGTATGTTTATTAGGATTTTCAAGTCCCCACAAAGATAGTGTGTAGTTACAGGGATGCTCAAGTCCCCACAGTGATAGTGTGTGGTTACTGAGATGTTCAAGCTGCCTCAAAGATAGTGTGTGTTTATTAGGATTTTCAAGTCCCCACAAAGATAGCGTGTGGTTACAGGGATGTTCAAGTCACAGCAGTGATAGTGTATGGTTAATGGGATGTTCAAGCTACCACAAAGATAGTGTGTGTGTTTATTAGGATGTTCAAGTCCCCACAAAGATAGTGTGCAAAGATAAAAGTGTTTAAGGGCCTGATTTAGATTTCGGTGGAAGGGTTACTCTGTCACAACAGTGACAGGTATCGCGTCCGCCAAAATATAAATCCCATAGGATATTATGAGATTTATATTTTAGTGGATGGGATATCCATCACTGTTGGTGATGGAGTAACCCGTCTGCCGAAATCTAAATCAGACCCTAAGTCCGTATAGTGGTAGAGTTTAAATATGATCTTTAAGTCTCCTCACAGATAGTCTGAGAAGGTAATGATGTTCACATTTAAAAAGGAATACTATCTGATTATAGGTATGTTTAAATCTGCATATAAATAGTGTGTGATTATAGGGATGTTCAAGTTTTCCAAAGATTGTGTGGGTTTTTAGGTATGATCAAGACCTCAATTAGATGGTGTGAGAAGATAATGATTGATCAAGTTCCCACAAAGATAGAGCATGAAGATGATGTTCAAGGCTCCACAAAGACACTGTGTGTAGATAATGATGTTTAAGTCCCCAAAGAAATGAAACGATTACAGGAAAGTTCAAGACCTCACAGCCATTGTGTGTGAAGGTAATCAAGTCACCACAAATATAGTGGTTGATGATCATGCTAAAGTCTTCACAAAAATGCTGTTCTAGTGTCACGGAGATACTGTGGTCCTGATTCATAAAGGTAAAATTAAACTTTTGTTTAAGCTTACAAATTTTTGCAATTCACAAAGGCATTTTACGAGTAGTATCTTTATGGCTGCAGAGCCTCTAAACCCGTGGCAGAGACTCCACATACACAGAAGTGTAAGTTTACCTGTGAATCAGGAAATTTGTGATTATGGGAATGTTCAAGACCTCCCACAGATTGTGTGTGAAGTTAATCATGTTCAAGTCCCCACAAAGATAGTGTGTGAATATAATAGTCAAATCTCCCCACAGACATAGTAGGTGGTTGCTGGGGTGTTCAAGCAGCCACAAAGATAGTGTGTGTTAATTATTATGTTCAAGTCCCCACAGAGATAGTGTGCAACTATTGTAGTCTTCAAGTCCCTACAGTGAAAGTGTTTAAAGATAATCATCATGTCCATACACAGATAGCATGTGAACGTACAATTGTTCACGTTCAAACATGCATTATAGGCATATTCAACCCTGCACTTACTTAGGGCCTCATTACGATGTTGGTCAGAAACTACACCGCCCGACTCCTTGTCGGATTCGGTTCTGACTGACTTGTGGCCGGTGGTTCTTGCCCGACCAATAACGATGCTTCCAAACACCGTTCGGAAGGACTCCCATTGACTTCAATAGGAGCCTCTGTTCCGACCGACAACACAGGCTCCTATTGGAAAAAAATGGGTGGCTGCGGAAAACCTTGCTCCCTGTTGTTGGCTCCCCATGGTGCCTGCCACACTGTGCATGGTTACATAGGGGGGGTCCCCTGGATATTCCCCTGAGCCCAAACCAGAAGACTCAGGATGAAGGGGGGCCTTCTAGGGGCCCCATAGTCAATTTCCAACAGCATTTTCGTGTCAGACAGACCAAGTCAGAAAGGATGTTGGAATCAGACATCGTAATCAGTCAGGCAGAAATGCTGGCAGTTGAGCTGTACGAATCAGTTCCGATTCGGAATTCACCTTCCGACCGTGAGCATCATAATCGGTCAGTCGGAATTGTTTCTTACTGAGTCGGGCGGATGGGTTCCAACACGGTCTAGGGGAATCCGACTGCCGGTCAGATGCTTTCCGAACTACCTCATAATGAAGATTATAGGAATGTTCAAGTCTTAAAAAGATTGTTTGTGAAGTAAATGATGTTCAGGTACCCACCGAGATAGTGTGATTATAGGAATGTTTAAGATCTCAAAGAGATTGAGTGTGAAGGCAGTCATGTTCGAGTCTCCTCAACAATTGTGTGTGAAGATTATGATGTTCAAGTGCCCACACAAATAGTGTGTGATGATAGGACTGTTCAAGAGCTCACACAGAATGTGTGTGAAATTAATCTTATTCAAGTCCCCACAAAGATAGTGTGTGAATTTAATGTTAAAATCTCCTCATAAATAATGTGTGGTTACTAACATGTTCAAGTCCCAACAGAGATACTGTGTAGTTATTGGGATGTTCAGCCACTCTTGAGAAGTCTTCCCTGGCTGGCTGCAAATCTACAAAAACACCTGTTGTGGATGATCACAGTTCAGTGGGCAGACTAAGACTCTTCTTACTCAAGTTACATGCTTAAAGAGTCTGGAAGGCATGCCATGCTGAAGGGAGCAGTGTACCTGTTTTGAATTAACCCAGAATGCCTATGTGGGCATGAAATAACTTGAAGTACAAGTTAGTGAATAAACTGGAGCTAGCACAGCTCAGAAACAGGGGTGTCGTGTTGCTTCAGCAGCTACAGGGGGGCTATAGTTCTTTGTGTTCCTATTCTGTCTTCACCTGGGCGGACAAAATGTCGTAATTAATGCAATAAAGGAATACTGCCTCAATAGAAAAGCAAACAGGAGAAAGGAAGAACAAAAGATGGGTAAAGAGAAAAAGGAAAGAAAGAAGGAATATTTAAAGGAAGGATGGGTGAAAGAAAGAAAGATGGGTGTATGAGTAGGTGGGTGGGTGGATGGATGAGTGGGTGAAAGGATGCATGAAATGAATGGATAGTAAATGGCTAGATGGATGACAGAGGGAATGAATAGGTGGATGAACATGTGAAAGGGTGGCAGAGGTAAGACATGGATAGAAGGCAGAGTAAAGCTGGATAGATAGGTGAATGGACAGGTGAAATGATGGAAGAGTAAAGGTATTGCTGTATGTATGTATAAATGAATGAATGGCTATGTGGATGGGCGGGTGGAAGGATGGCAGATTAAAGTGATGGATGAGTGGATGAAATGAGTTAATGTATGGCAGACTGGATGAATGAGTAAATGGATGACAGAGTAGATGGATTGCTGAATGGATGGCAAAGTGGATGGATGGCAGAGTGGATGGATGGATGGCTAGATGGAAGGCTGAGTGGGTAGATAAATGACACAGTGGATGGATGGATGATGATGGATGGCTGAGTGAGTAGATAGATGGTAGAGTGGATGGGTGGGTGTCAGAGAGGATAAATGGAAGAGTGAATGGATGGATGCTAGATTGGATAACAGATGGATGGCAATGTGGATGACGGATGAATGGCAGAATGGAGAGAGGGATGACAGAGTGGGTGGAAGGATGGATGGATGCATGGCAGAGTGGATGAATGACAAAGTGGATGGATGGATGGCAGGCTGGATAGATGTATGGCTTTATGGATGTAATGGTGAAGAATGAATGACGGATGAAAGAATAAATGACTGATACAATGTAAAGGTGAAAAAGTGGATATCAACCGATAGGGTGAAATGATGCCTGGATGGAAGAGACAAGGGAGCTCTTCTAGGGCGGGTTGGGCTCGCTTACTTGGTGCCGTCAGAGCTTGAGTTCAAAATCGGGGAGTATGTTCATTTTCTGGCTACTCTCTTGTTCAGAAACATGGAGCTGTGGTGCCACCCTGTGATCTAAATAAACTAAACATGGGGCAGTGCTATATAAACATTTGGAATATTCCATTGCACTCCCTTGGACAAATAGTAAAAATAGTACAGCACCATATTTACAAAGAGTTGCATGCCAATGATGCCTTTTTGTGTGATTCTAAGCATTGCACGGCAGTGCTAAGCCAAGCTAGTAGTGTCTTTTGTGAAATGTATATACGATGAAGCTCTCCAGTACAAACTTCAAGACAATGTCAAGAGGCTAAGGGTAAGCTGTGTCCAGTGGATATTTTTGAAGAAATTACATCAGGAAATATCCTAGGCTTTTCCATATACCCATTGTTTGCTCCTGGTTTCATTTGGTGGTATAGCTTCATGCAAAGGCAGGACACATTAGTTAAGTAGATCTGGCTTTGTGTGGATTATAGTTGTCTTTGAACTGTTGCCACCCTGATAGTGGGTTGTGCACCACAGAGCAGAGAATTTGGTGCTGCACTCACATCAACGTTTGACACAAAAAGCATTTTGTGTGGCAAAGTTGAATTCCCTTCATTGCCACACGAGTACATGATCAAAATGTGAGTAAATCATGGATGTATTTATATAATATACTGTCTACAGCTTAGCCACTAACTTAGACTATTTCCATGCTAGGGTATGAGCTGTAGGTAATGTAGTGCAATTACATTCCAAAACAGACACACATCTACTGTTTTATGCTATGGCTCTTTCTTCTTAGATGTATACCAATAATTTTCTAAGCTTACCCAAAATATTAAGTGTAGTGCCTTATTTTAAAAAGTACTGCCCTCCTTAAATGACAGTCTAATTACAGCAAAATTCATGCTTCAATTCCAATACACGTATCGTAGATTCCTTGCTAAAGGTAGGCCTTCAAAACTTATAAACACTCTTAATAGTCTGCACTTAAGCGAATCCCACAATCTCTGCTCCCAACTGCTGACCAATATGATCATAAACAACATATTAGTCCAAAGGAATATTTCACTTCTAAACAAGACATTTTTCAACCCCTAAGTGTGATATACTGGTCCATTCTTTATGCACTCTATCTGAGGTGAAAGCCCTTCTTCTCTTGGGTGGAGTATGAGGCTCTCCAGGATTGAGTCGTTTTTATACAGAATAAGTGTATAGTCATAGTAGGGGCTTTGAGTAGTAGCTAAAATATTTCAGCTGTGTACAGCAAATATGTGCTCTGGACATTTTGATATTGATGTTTGTTATGCCGTGAGCAAATGTTTTTGATCGGTGAGGCCTTTTAGATGCTTCATTCTCTGCCTAGTTGCTTTCAAGGTCTTAGGTCAGGCACAGCCCTTTCTGCTTCTCTTTCAAAGGTGTGCTCTTACCAGCAGGGCCCATCTCCCACTATGGGAGTGGAATCAACTTGAGGATGTTCAGGTGTACCGGCCTATTCGCTTGTTAATGGGAAATTTGTTATGTGCGAGGGTCATTGCCCTGAAGCCCTGACTGAGTTTCTCCTCAAGGCAGATATTAACTTTCCCAATTGAAGGAGGTCTAGTACTGATGTTGGACAGGCTGCAGCTACCTCATGGCAGATCTCGAGACCTGAGCAGTAGTCTATCTCATCCCTGCCTATGGCTGTGGTAGCATTAGTAGACTTGACCCACACAAAAGTTCTCATGGTGAAGCAACAGAAGCCACTTCTCACATACTTCTGTAAATGCCTCATTCCTACTAGTGATGTGCTTGGGTCACTCCACTTTGAAGCACTTTACATGTGCACCAGTTAAGTTGCGTACAATTTCTTTAGGCACGGGGAGATTAAGTAATTTGACCAGAATCACACATTGTCAAGCCAACATCAAGAATTGAGTTCCAAGTTTGTAGCTCTAGCATAACGCCACATCGTTTCCACACTTCCGGCTGGAAGACCTTCTTACTCATAAGGCAGGTGGTTGAGCACAGCCTATGCTACTGCAGTATGTTGTAGTTAAACTGGTAGGATCTTGGAAGGCAAACTATATTTAAATACACAGGAAGGGCAAATTGAAGTGGACACCAACATGAGGTGGCCAATTTTTACAGCAGAACTTTTCACCTTAGCTGAAGCACTAAGTCCAAACTGTAATACGTGTGGGTGCCAATGCAGTAGTAAGGGCACTGTGAGCCCTAATGCAATATAGGGATTTGGTCACCCATTCACCTCCCCTTTTTCGTCTTTTAAAACATAGCCACTAATTAAGGTGAACCAGGACCCTGTGCCTCTGCACCTACTTCACTAAGGTTGATATATATCAAAGTCTGCATTTTATAATTGAATAAGTCCAAGGAGGCTCTGACAACTTCTTCATATACTGTGATCAGTAGTGGCAGTGGCAGCGTCAGTGATTTTTCTTTTACCCACCCCCTCCATTGATAGTGTTGATCCCTCACACGCCCTCACCCTCCTGCCAGCAATAAAAATAAGTGTCATGATGTGGTCTGTTTTGGCTGCATCATATTGCTTTTTAAAACTTTAATTTCAATTTCATCCATGCGGCAGAGCAGGAACGCTGCTGCACATCAGGGCAAAAAAACTCTGTCAAAGCCAGTAGCTGTCTCATAGGGGACACCAGTTGGCTTTGCCAATGCTTGTTATATGACTGTTCTTCACCCATCTATGGGAATAAAGCTGCTTTAATTTGTAAAGCATTGGGAACAGTTTGGAAATTAAGCAATACAAAGGATTTACATGTGATGTCATCTTACGGCAATATTTCAAAATATTATCTACGAATGTCAATATTCTAAGAACATGCTTTTTCTGTTAAAATTAAACTTACCCATGCTGTGGGCATGACATTACTGCAGTTCGGCGTTTAAGAGAGCAAAGCTGTTAGCTAGATGAGTGAGTGCCTAGAGTTGCATTGTGCTATCATCTTAAGAACGTATTCCAAAGTTCATATTAATATGTAATCAAATTTGTAAAAAACTATCAGATCAGTTTATATTGTATCATGTTTTAATGCACCATCATTCTTCAATTGCAGATAAGGATCAAACGGCAATAGTGATGTAATCTGGGATTCAAAGCATCCCCAAATTGCTTTTAGCAATGTTTATAAAGCCACTAACAATTTTTAAACTCAAATATTCTGAATTTAAAATTTTCATGTAAATAAAGTTTCTCTTTATTAAATGGGGAAAATGTTACTTTGCAGTTAAAATATTTTTTAACACAGGGTTTTGCAGCTTTTCCTTTGAAATATCTGTGCTTTCTGCTGCTAACTTGTGTTCCTGGTGAACAAAGTGTGTTTAAATGCAAAGTGTGTTTAAGACTGCAGTACCGCCTCCTGTCTACAGGGGCAGAGCTGAGCAAAAAAATAAACACACTTTATGAAACACAGGTCCCCACAAGGCAATTTTTTAAAAAGTTGTAAAAATTGACACAGATGTTCCTGAAGCCATTTTTTATCATTTAGAGGACATTGCCTTGTGGGGACTTGGGTTCAGGTCCCCACAGTGCAATCAAGTCCCCACAGCGTGAGTGTGTTATCACACTCAAGTCCCCACAAGGATAGTAACACAAACCCACACACACACACAACCACACACACACAAACACACACACAACGACACACATAACCACACACACAACCACACCAAGCATTGGCATAGCCAATAGGTCTCGCCTTTGGGACCTTATACGTGTTTAGCCATGCAACAGTTGATGTGGTTGCACCAAGGATATTGTGCTGCATAACTAAATACTTAGAAGGTCCAAAAGTGAGACCTATTGGCTATGCCAATGCTTGTTATATACAGTCGTAGAACAAAATGGGCTTGGGAACAAGTTTTAAAACACAATTAAAAACATATATAGGTGCTCCTCTGCGAGGATTTTAGTTAATGGTTCTCTCATCCCCAACTAAAAATAGGTAGAGGTACACGCCAAGGGTGCCCACTATCCGCTTTATGATTCAACCTATATATTGAGCCCTTGGCATGAAGAATTAGGGGTGACAGAGGATTCCACCATTTCAATATCATGATTGGATTAAGAAAGAAGCTTTATACGCGGATGATTCACTCATCTACACAAAAGACCTTAAAGCTGCCTTCCCTATTATTTTGAATATTCTGAAAGGCTTTGGGAATGTAGCACGCTATCTAGTCAATGAAGAAAAGACAGAAGTAATGTCTTGGAATACACCCGTTGATGAGGACCTGGAAAAAACAGAAAAAAAGGAGATTAGGTATCTAGGAGTTCAAGTTGTCAAGAAACTAAAAGATATGGCTCAAGTGAACTGTACAAGACTTATGAGAGAAACTAAGAGGTTATTAAAACTATGGTCTCATCTTCCCCTATCCATCAAAGGTAAAACGAATTTGGTCAAAATGACGATCTTACCTAAGTTCACTTTTCTATTCAAACTCAAAAAAAGAGAGAGAGGGGCCACGTACCACAAAAAGGGCTAGAGCACCAAAAGACACTAGTCAAAATCAAAATTCCCCTTCTTGGCACACTCAATTTCTATACACTCACATACAAGAATACAGCCATTCTATCACCAGAACAAGACACCAAAGATAGAACCTAATACAATATTCATATGAAAAAAATCTATGTATTTTATTAAAATATAATCATATAGCTTTATACAATAACAAATTGATACACCACAAAGTTAAAACAATTAAAAACACAAATAAATGTACATAATCATGAATACTCAACAAACAAGGACGTGGGGAGAAGCAGTAAGAAAAAATGTTTTCTTATCAACAGAAAGGGAAGACATATGATCAAGATCAGCTCTTTTCCTAGGTAGTAATACAAACACTTAATAGTTCGGAAAACAGATGTCGTTATAATCTATAGTCTCCCTTCTAGACTTGCATCGACGCGTTTCGGTGGGACTCAAAACATAAAAAACCACCTTCTTCAGGACAAATGTTATATTCTCCCATGGAGTATACGTGCAATCTGAATCAAATGACAAAATATCGACATTAAATACATATCCAACATTTTACACACCCAAAAATAAAACACTCTTCTTATATACATGGGCATCTCTGTCCAATTACATTGATTCCTATCACAGAAACAAAACTGTACTACATATTACAGAACTTTTTTATATATAAAAAAACAGTGTTGTTCTCCTGGTGACTCCTCATACACCTCACTCAATTAGATCCATTAAAATCACAACCAGTGCAAACTGTGCCATACTTTTAACATTCCATTTACATGAAAAAGGTTGATAATAACTCCTATATGTTTGCACCTTAAACTTTTGGACAATACGTTAAAATATGGTGAATCCTCAGGGGTCCTTGCCTCCTCGTATTACACCACCAACGACACTTAGATGAAGTCGCACAAAAATTGACCTGTCAATCTAAAACAATTGAGAAACTTATGCTTTAGATAGAGTCTCATTAATTCAACATTTAGAAACTGTGAGACACCCATCTTAATCATCTGTTTACCTGTCGTCCTGTGCTCGTGTGTTCACCAAGTTAAGGTATTAAAAGCAACAACCAAATCTGGAAAAGAGGTCCAAATATATATTTCTTTTAAGGAAACTGGGAACCTCCCTTATCATCACTGAATTATTTGATCTCAGACTTGCTAATACAGAAAAAAATGTGGAGACATGAATTACCTTAATAGTGTCGTAGAAATTGAATGTTCTTTTTTTAAAATAAAGGCGAAATCCTGGGGAGGCCTTATTTAGTTCACTCGCTCCCTCAGAATATCTTGATCACAACTTCATTTCGAGATTCTTTTATTTAGCTGAAAGGACAAGAGTACCGTATTCAGTCGTTATTAGAACAGCTTTTACAGCGAAAATACTGGTAGAGCAGCAGTATTGGCTGCTTCATATTAATCAGGTGATTCCCTACGAATAGCTCTATCTAAGGAAGAAATCCCTTACTTCTACACTAAACCCCTTGTCAGAGAGCCTGGGTAAAACTAAACATCAACACCCCGACCATCTCTACTGATGCGGAGTGATTCTTCAGACCCCTACTTTGCCTAAGTGGAACTAAACCTCCCACGCTAAAACCTTCTCTACAGAAACGGTGTAATTATACAGCCCCCTGCTTAGCCATGTAACGTATCAATATACGTTCCGCATTCCATGAAAGAAACGGCTACTGACTAGGGGCTAAAAAGGAGACCTCCTACACTAAGCAGTTTGCCGACTTAAAATCTTCCTTACACTCACCTCATATACCGGGCATATACGCCTGGTAACAATCTGCGGGTCCACACGTCTCGACAACTACACCAGAACTAAACCACCTTTTATACCACATGAGTCAGGAGCTTTCTCAGTCAACGAGCCACAGCTGTCTTGTGTTGACTCGAGTCAACACAAGACAGCTGTGGCTCGTTGACTGAGAAAGCTCCTGACTCATGTGGTATAAAAAAAGAACATTTAATTTCTACGAAACTATTAAGGTAATTCATGTCTCCCAAAAATGTTCTGTATTAGCAAGTCTGAGATCAAATAATTCAGTGATGATAAGGGAGGTTCCCTGTTTCCTTAAAAGAAATATATATTTGGACCTCTTTTCCAGATTTGGTTGTTGCTTTTAATACCTGAACTTGGTGAACACACGAGCACAGGACGACAGGTAAACAGATGATTAAGATTGGTGTCTCACAGTTTCTAAATGTTGAATTAATGAGACTCTATCTAAAGCATAAGTCTCTCAATTGTTTTAGATTGACAGGTCAATTTCTGTGCGACTTCATCTAAGTGTCGTTGGTGGTGTAATACGAGGAGGCAAGGACCCCTGAGGATTCACCATATTTTAACGTATTGTCCAAAAGTTTAAGGTACAAACATATAGGAGTTATTATCAACCTTTTTCGTCTAAATGGAATGTTAAAAGTATGGCACAGTTTGCACTGGTTGTGATTTTAATGGATCTAATTGAGTGAGGTGTATGAGGAGTCACCAGGAGAACAACACTGTTTTTTTATATATAAAAAAGTTCTGTAATATGTAGTACAGTTTTGTTTTGGTGATAGGAATCAATGTAATTGGACAGAGATGCCCATGTATATAAGAAGAGTGTTTTATTTTTTGATGTGTAAAATGTTGGATATGTATTTAATGTCGATATTTTGTCATTTGATTCAGATTGCTCGTATACTCCATGGGAGAATATAATATTTGTCCTGAAGAAGGTGTTTTTTTATGTTTTGAGTCCCACCGAAACGCGTTGACGCAAGTCTAGAAGGGAGACTATAGATTATAACGACATCTGTTTTCCGAACTATTAAGTGTTTGTATTACTACCTAGGAAAAGAGCTGATCTTGATCATATGTCTTCCCTTTCTGTTGATAAGAAAACATTTTTTCTTACTGCTTCTCCCCACGTCCTTGTTTGTTGAGTATTCATGATTATGTATATTTATTTGTGTTTTTAATTGTTTTAACTTTGTGGTGTATCAATTTGTTATTGTATAAAGCTATATGATTATATGTTAATAAAATACATAGATTTTTTTCATATGAATATTGGATTAGGTTCTATCTTTGGTGTCTTGTTCTGGTGATAGAATGGCTGTATTCTTGTATGTGAGTGTATAGAAATTGAGTGTGCCAAGAAGGGGAATTTTGCTTTTGACTAGCACTTTTCTATTCAATACACTACTCTTACACTTTGAAACTAAATGGCTTAAGAAGATACAAAATCAGGCTGTCCAAATTTAAACATCTCCAACTGTCAGCTGGGCTAGCGAGCAAATGAATGTGGGACATTTAACTGACTGGGACGAAGTCAGTTGTACCAGAAACCCACAAAAAAAGAGGTAGCTATGTGGTTCTGGATGCTGGTGCAAGAGGAAGATGGTCCCAACACTCTGCCAAAAGAAAAATGGAAAGAAGCTCTACCACCAGCAGATTTAACATCTCTTTCGCAAGTATCTATGGCTACTCTTTGGTCGTTTGTTAGATATGCACCCCTTAGAAGAAACCATTTGTTCACTTTACACAGGGCTCATTGGCCACCCCAAAAACTATCCAAGCTGGGAGGAAAAAAAACAAGTGCTGCCCGGAATGTGGTTTTGAGAGAGCAGATGATTTACATATGTTCTGGCATTGTCCCGAAGTCCAAATGTTTTGTCAAGATGTGGTTAAGGTTTTGGCAGCAGTTATAAAAAAGAGAATAGAGGTAAGCCCACATTTGATTATATTTGGGGTTATGGATGGAGCTGGATCTAATGAGAAGAGAGTGAAACAGATAGATCAATTACTTGTCACCTTAATAATAACAGCCCGCAGGGAAATCTGCATGAACTGAGTTACCAAGACCGCACCGTTATTTCTAAGTTGGTTAACGTCAGCAAAGCATATTGGTAGATTAGATTGCATAAGTGGCTCTAAAAAGAGGGTGAAAGTTTGGGAGCCCTTCTTCTCTTATCTTTCAAAGGATGCTTAAAGTTAGGAAGCTTAATGGTCCAAGGATTAAGACATATTCATCCAAGGAGAGTTAGGGTGGGGCTATCCCACAACCTTGATAAATTGGATTGAAAGAAGGTACAGCAGGCTGATTTAAGTCCCAGCAGGCTGTGGGCCTACGACTTAAGAATCTGTTCATACATCTTTCATTTTCTTTCTGTCACATATGAGGACAAAAAAAAAGTACCTGGAGCCAAAGACGAAAACAGACGCAAGGGAAGTGGAACCAGAAAAGCAAAGTGATGCATCTGTTCCTTACTCCCATGGAGGTGATACGTTAGTTTCTTATTGCCAGGGGAGGTGAGGTGTCGGTTCCTTACTGTGAGTGGAGGTGATACGTCAATGTCCTGACACACTGACTCGGTTCCTTACTGCAGAGCAACATCGATGAAGAACTTGGCACATAGGTGTGATGCGTTGAAAATCAAGATGCGCTGGGTCGATGCAGTAGAAGCGAAATAGGTGGTGCATTGATTTTCCAGCTGCGAAGCAGGCGATGCGTTAATTTCTTTAGCCACACTGCAGGGCCTTCGTCGGAGTCAGAGCGGGTACCTCAGATGTTGGAGGCACGGTGCTCAGGACTCGTGCTGCACCACTCTTCAAGCTGCACGTCAGGTGCCTCATTGATTCTTCGGCCGCACCGCAGCGATGCGTTGGTTTCTCAACCTTACATCAGTGCTGCATCAGGAAAAACAGTTTCTGCAGGTCGATGCATGGATTTTCTTGGTTCTTTGCAGCTAAAGCCACCTCCTAGGGACTAGAACTGGAATTAGCACCACTTGGCAGGTCGGACCTTCCTGCACAGAAGTTGAGGGCCGGCAGTTTAAGTCTTTGATGGCCCAAGACCTCTTAACAGGAGGCAAGCACACACAAGCCCTTGGAGAGCCTTGGTGATCAGGATGTGGAAATCAAAGACCAGTCCTTTCACTGCCCAAGACAAAAACAGAATGCAGTAAGCCAACACAGCAAAGCAACAGGCAGAGTGGCAGTTCCCTCTTACAGAATCCAGGTCTTCTTCTTCTCTTAGTCCATAAGTGTTCTGAAGTTATGGTGTCACAACTCCAGTACTTATACCAGTTTCTGCCTTTGAAGTAGGAAAACTTCAAAGGAATGTCTTTGTAGTGCACAAGACCCTGCCTTTCCCTGACCTGGCTCCAGACACACTACAGGGGGATGGAGACAGCTGTGTGTGAGGACAGGCACAGCCCTATTCAGATGTCATTAATAATTCCTCTCAACACTCTAGGACAGGAAGACCCATAAGCTTGGCGATGGGTCATTAGGATATGCAGGGCACACTTCAGCTCTCTTTGTGTGACTGTCTAAGTGAATGCACAAACAGTCCAACTGTCACCCTCCATCAGAAGGGGATTCCACAGACAGGCAGAGGCACAGAATGTGTAAAGGACTAAAAATGCTCACTTTCTAAAAGTCGCTTTTTCAAACATGCAATTTAAAACCCAACTTCGCGGGAAGACATATTTTTAAGTTGTGAGTTCAGTGAACTCAATTAAAAATCTATATCTCTTCCCAATTTGAGGTTACACTTCTGAGAGGTTACAAGGCAGCTCCAGTGAAAACCTATGGGGAAGGTAGTCGCTGCAATAGTGAAACACGAAATTAGCAGTATTTTATTAGGACATGTAAAACACACCAGTGCATGTCCTACCTTTTAAACTGCACCCTAACCACGGGGATACCTTGGGCCTACCTTAGGGGTGCCTTACATGTAGTAAAAGGTTTGGGCCTGACAAGTACCCAGGTCGACATGGCAGCTCAAAACTGCAGTTACAGGTCTGATACATGGTTGCAAGGCTAAATATGTGGGTGATGCAATCCGTCCTGCAGGCCCACTCGTAGCATTTGAAATACAGGCCCTGGGTGCACACAGTGTCATTTACTAGGGTCTTACCAGTAAGTCAAGTATGTCAATCATAGATTACCAATCACAATCAAAATTTACACAGGGAGTACTTGCACTTTAGCACTGATCAGCAGTGTTAAAGTGCCCATAGTTCTAAAACCATCAAAAAAGAACTGCAGAAAAACACAAAAGAATGCACAAAGCTTCATTATAACCCTGCAAAAAGAGAGGGATCCAACAACACCTCTTTAAAGAACACTATATCACAGTGCATTAACTGTTCACAAACCAGCTAACTTGTTTATCACTTGATGACATAAGCTCATTTTTGAACTCGTAGGGTGCTCCACTGCCATTTGGCTAAGTTTGCTTTACATAAATACCACATACATTCATACATGAATACATTACCCATTCATAATTTGCAAGGACAGTGCTTTGGGAAACCCTTCCAAATAGGGAATTGACAAACTACAAACAAATGATGTGCAACCCTAATTCCAGTCACAAACTATTGACCAGTTTCTTACGTCCAAGTTGAGGTGATAACTGATTCACAAATTGAGAGGGCCCCCTTTGGACCCCTTCCTCTTTGGGAATCATGGTGGCAGTTTTGGGGGTTGTAGGCAGTATAATAGGGGACCACTGTGTGTCATTGTGTATCTGTGTTCACTGTAACTAGGCGTTCTGTTCCGATGAGGTGATGATGTGCCATTTGTAACAGACACATCATCACCAGAATGTTATGACTAAAATACTTTAATAAAGAAGACACTACTACAACCACTGAATGCTGCTTGGGTTAACTTCTTGCAACGTAACACACATTCTGCTTTCATTTACTTTTTTTTTTTTACTGAAAACGTTTTGTTTAAAAAAGAAGCTGTGTTTTCCTTTTAGAAACTGGAACTGCTTTTAAAAAAAACATCCATTTTGAAATACTTTAAGGCCACCATACCTATGAAGGAAGTCAGTTAGACTTATATGTGGAATCTGGTCATGTATGTGGTCGATTGCCTGCATTTGTTTAGGAAACCAATTTAGTTCCTGCCTGTGTTTGACATGTATATTAAGATCAGTATTCATATAGCTTTATAGTCGTTCTTTATTTATTCTTTCGTTTTCATATTTTCTTTCTTTCCCATATTTGATCTCACTCTCACACAGGCCCCCACATTTTCAGACACGCACACAGACACGGATACACACACACAAACAATATTACTTTATATTTGTGCGTATGTTCCTACATTTCTGGATCATATATATTTATTTCTCAAAACATCCAATGAAAGAGGCCTATGTGGTCTTGATAACAACCAAACGAATAATAAAGATACAATTTTTAGTTTACATTCCAACATCAGGCCTTTGTTCCAAACAATAAACATGACAAAATAAGCTTGAAGAAACAAGAAAAGAAGTTAGAAGAAAGAACTTGGGGACTCTTATTTAGAGTTTTGGGGGATGGTGAGACTAGCCCTAATAGTATTACTGTTCCTAAATTGTACTTATCTGTACTTATCTGATTGACGATATTTTCTCTAGTGAAAATAGGGTTTGAATGATAAATACAAATAATGCTTGTGTGACGAAGAAAAGTTAAAGAAGAGTTTTAGTTTTACATTGCTCGTTATATTTCTAGCCTCTGCATCCTTGCACGTGGCTTTTCACATCATAAACAATTCAATGCCACATCCAAAATGTTTATCATCTCCATCTGATATATGACCTTGCTTCACATCTTTGTTTAAGGGAATGCGGCTTAAAGCCTTTTGTGCTCAATCATGTTCCAGGCGTTTGCAGTGTGATAAATGAGTTTAGGTTTACAATATCTGATCTTTTATCAATGCATTTTGGGAATGACATCTAATTTCATAGGGGCCCCAGCAATGTAATATGTTGTTATATGTTGTTGATGTGTTCAGCCACAATCGTTCATTCTTGTTGCACCGTCTCAGTACCCATTGATTTCAAAGTTGTATTGGAGTGGTGCAAGTGATTTAAAATATGTTGACTTTATTCTATTTGTTCACTATAGCTTTGTTGTAGTTTTCACACTTTTCTAATGCAAGTTATTGTAATTTCCAAAGTTTACATGAATTAAAAACTTGTTCTCCATAACAGTCAAGTACAGAGACGCAGCAATTATTCTCACCTGTAATTTTTCTCTACTTTCACAAAGTTGATGATTTTTTTAAAAAAATGTTGCAGCTGAAAGTTTTAGCGAACTATAGGATGTTGAACCTACCTACCTACAAAGCTCTGATTACCGTTCGGATGGAAGGAAATTACGGTGTAATACTCCACTCTGCCCAATCACAATGGGCACAGTGTTTCTGGAGACTATTTTACGGACTGCAGGAGCAACGTACTGGATTTTACCGGCAGGAAATTCTTACTGCTAAAATCACTTAAAGCATTGGATGCAATAGCAATCATGCCGACTCCTCTTCTCCATTGCCAGAAACTAGACAACAAAGATGGAGGAGACCTTCTGTTCTTTTTGCCTGACTCCACAGACAAGTCGAAAACAATGGGAGAGCAAGGGAAGGAAGGGGTGCGTCCGTATCCCCTGTGTAATATATGTTAAACAATGATGGGCTAACCCAATCTATGTGTGGCACTATCACTGGTAGGCAGTGTTTGGAACCCACTGGGTTTGTTAAAAGACCCCTCACACACCAACCTAGTTGGTGTCATGCTTCATCATTGGGGTCCCAACCGGGTGGCAGAATGCCCCCCGGTTGTGCTACAACGCCTGATTACAGCAGAGCTGGGGTGGTGCAGAAATGTGATGTGGGGTGAATTAAAAATATCTCTGAGAATCCTTGCCTCTTTATGTTTATTACTGGTGGCTCAGGATATGGTTAAAAAGTATGTGTGATGCAACTAAAAAAGAAATAATTATCTTGTAGTTGGCTATGTGATGGGTCTACATGTTTCAGCCCGCAGGAGACTGAAGGAGGGGCTTTCTTCAGAACCGTGGAAATAAGTGAGTGGCAAAAGATGTGATGCCACGTGAAAGGTGAAAACAGTCAAACTAGTACCTACACATGTGCTAAGGTGTGTGGACTGCGTGTCTACGTACTTACGGACACGTATGAAAAAAGAAGAACACTATGGTTGAGTGTGAGTGGCTGATCGGGGTTCGGGAGGAGTGCGCTCCTCTGAATAACTTTGATATCAAAGCGGACCCGCTAAGAACCTGTTGTGGTCTCCCGTTGTCTCGGGTTCCAAACACTGCCTACCAGTGATAGTGCCACACATAGATTGGGTTCGTCCATCATTGTTTAACATGACTCCACAGACAGCCATCAAGTTGATTTTAAGCATAATTCCGGACGGGGTGCCTGTTTTTTTTTTTTTTTTTAATTTCAATACTTTTTCATTTTACAGTAAAACAAGTAGCAAACCATGTTTTAGAGACCAATTATATCACTCTTACACAATTATAGCGAATAGTGGTGTGATCCTGCACAGAGTAAACAAGCATTTGCAATGCAATAGATCTTTCATTTATGAAAGTTTGAGCAATTGGCATTGTAAATGACAGTGCCGTTTATTTATGTGTTGTTTTTAAAACAGATAAATAAAAGGCATTTTCATTTACAATGCCAATGGCTTAAATTCCCACAAATGCGAGACCTATTGCATTTCAAATGTGTGCTGTACATTTTTTTTAAAGCATTAGGAGAGAGTGTGTCCTGACTGCAACACTCTGACACCTTCGGGTAAAGTCCGCGCTATATAAAAGCGCATTAAATAAATAAATAGAAAACAGGGGGTGTCACCATGGGAGGTTACAAAATGAGACAAGGTACTAAGGAGGGACTACTATGCCTTTTGACCAATGAACAGCCACAGTTTACAGTGGGCAATGACAGAAGCCAATTCAAAATGTGGGCGGAGAGTGGACGAAGCTTCAAGTCCCTACTTCAATATAGCATGCCTCACAGAGCAGCGCATGTGCTGCACAGGCTTGACCTAAAAAACAACGGGAACAAGATACACCTCACAGACACCCAACATAAAGAAGAGACAGGGCTTCACCGAAATTGAACGAGATGTACTCACAAGTAGAAAGCCATTCTAGGAATTGGAGCCAAAACAGGAAATAGTGCGAAATCGAAAAATGGAAACCCGAGAAAAGTTGGGCCATTGGTGGGTGGCAATTTATAAGAATGCATTCATCAAATGTCTCAATGATTGTAAGTTGACATTAAATTGATTATTAAAGTTACAATGAAAAAGCAAAACGTTTATGATTACTGTATGCTTGTGTTCACAAACATTTCTAAGAATTGGTAAAGAAGCAACTTTTAGTGATTCACTCGATTTAGAAACCAACAATTACCAATTTTACTCGTGAGTGTTTCTTTCTGTTAAAAGCTTCTGAACGAGCAGCCGTACCATGCATGCCCTCACCCGGAGTACAAGCACGCGCCCCTGGTTCTAATTTTAGGGGATAGGCGCATCCTGCTTTATTTCAGGAAATGGCGAAGCAGTCTAAAGTGCTCCGTGCATCCCTACTGTTAGAAAGACAGTCTTTACAGCTACAGAGTACACTTTACAAAATAAATTACAAATCCATGGAAGCTCTGTGACATGTAGCCACATGTCAAACAAACTGAGAGATACTAACTATCTTTGACCCTGCACTTTCAAACCTTTTACATTTTCCCATAAACATGTACCAAAATATCTTGAATGTGGACTGCAAAGAGATGTAGGGAGCACCAAATTAAATACTTGTTTATGTGTAATTATTTCCACAGTCAACACAGGTGTGCCAGCTAGCAGCTTCTCAAACGATCCTCTATACAGGAATCAGCCGAAGTTGATGATTAAGGGCCACGAGGATCAGAGCAGGTAACACCTCAGTCCACTTCACTAGAGCACATCATACAGATAACAAAATGATTCCATATACAACTGGATGTGGCTTCCTGAACTCTCAGGCGGGTAGTGCAGCATGTTTACTTGGCTTTCCATCACAACCCTGGTAGAATAATGTTAATTCTCTGCATCTAGCAGTCACATATCAATACACATGAGTGATACTATTTCTCTTTATTGGTGGCAAATTTCTTGATTGATTTCTTTCAGCCTTGTCCTCTTATAAAAACCCAGCACTCTAATGTAGGTTAAATAACAAATAAATAATGCTCAGTGGTTGGTCTTCTCGTGGAGGTCAATGTAACTGGCAATAGAATCACAGTATAATAAAACCAGGGCCACTGAAAACACCCACATATATCAATAAGCAACAGAAAGGTTATCAGTCCAGCTTTGCAAAAGGCCTTCCACTGCACTGCAACATGTCACTATATTTTTTTTAACTTTTGAAACGTCTGAGCTAGAAACAAAAACAATTTTTGTTAAAATCTGAATAATATGCAGCAGATGATGGATTATGTGGCAAATGCAGAAATTCTATAATTATGAGAAATTCGCTGCGGCCGCACAATAGCATAATGCCAGTGGCCATGGATAAAACACACACAAAATACAGAGCACTGTAAATTTGAATTTGGACTTGAAGGTCTCTTGGTTGGACTTCTGTCATGTGGAGGGACATCTTGAATGACAGGGCTAAACACTCACACACGTTGAATGGCAATGTGCATTATATAGGGCATGATTATCACCACAACAATTTAAATTAAATTTTATCTCTGCAACAAAGGCCCCAGCATTCTGCAGTTACAGCACATTGAATATAAAAGCCAGGATTGACTCAGCATCATATAAATCTTAATGGCAAACTATCGACTACTGTTCCCGTCAAAATGGGTCAGCCAATCGCATATTTCGAGCCTCCTGGCCTTCTGGAAAGGTGCCCACTTTTCTTGATGAAACACCCAGTGCTTCTCGAAAAGTTACACAAATATAAATAATAAAACCACAAACTGAATTCCTTTACAGATACTTTGTTATCATTACCTAACCTATCATACAAGTTATACACTGCTGCTGAAGGATGAAAGTCTGAATCAGCAACCTCAGGGCTCCAACGTGCGATCTGCAGGGTACCACGTAGATCTTTGCAGCAGGCGCATTAACCTGCAGATGTAAACATGTAACTTGCAGGCAAACCTCACTGACCACCTGAATTGTTACTGGAGTTAGAACCTGCGTAGTTTACAGACACAACACATATTTTCATGATCAACAAAAAGCAAACGCGCAGAAGCGCTCGCCAGCTAGCAAGATCACTCAATAAACGTAGGAAGTGCACTTGGAGGTTTATGCACTATACACATAAGCCACACACGGAAAATAAACGAGCAGCATGTGCCTAATACGCAAAACTATTCCTGCTTTTTAGAAACTGTCTCGGATCTTGAAGGACATTAGCGAAAACAGTAGAGGCCCCCTAATCAAAAGCAAGAATTATAGAAACATTTGTATTTATGTCAATCTTCCATCCACCCCCTCCCCCCCCCCCCCCCCCCGCCAGTATAACCGAGCAATGGTAATCTACTAAACCAGAGACCAGGCAAGAAGCATTAACCAACGTCATTTAGCGTTATTACCATGGTTTCGACTGGGGAGACAGGATACAAGAAGCACTACGTTCTGCAGCACTGTCCTGAACGCTCAACACAAGAAAACAAATTGCATCTAAAACAAGCATTGTTTAAGAGACAGTGGTCCCTAGACGGGGTAATGGATAAGGAAATACAAACAGTGAAAGAACACCATTGGGTGACATTTATATGTATGTTTCGCTAACCGCATGGCATGCAAATAAAGAGGTTCCTATTAAGGAACTCACAGGAGTGGCGCCAAAGCAACTAGGTTCCTATGGTCCTGATGAAGAGCCAATAGAGGCACGGCTCTAAACATGTTGCCCTTGGAAAACGTAGGCAGAATATAACCTATTTTTGTCAAACTAACCCCTGTTTTTTAATTATACCGACTAGAGGCAGGAATAAAGTAAGGAGACCTACTAGCCAGGTATTTTTAATCTAGCACCTCCCTCCACTCCCCTCCTATAACATTGTCTTTATCATTATGTAATATCATTAATTGCTCCTGCGTAATCGTAAGTCGCAGCATGCCCGGATCTGCAGCAGATCAGGAAGAACCCCAATGATGAAGCATGCCACCAAGGGGTAACCCTGGTGGATGAGGGTTTTATAAGAAAAACAAGGTTTTATTTTCTCATGGATAGTTATTGAAGTAATTACCCACTGAGTTCTCTTGTTGTTATTAATAAATATTATGTTTAGGAGGACAAACCCAGAAACCCTCTTCCTCCCCACTTTTTTTGAATTGTCGTGTGTTTTTCAACAATGTAAGGATGCTCATTTTGCCACTGCCAAGCCCAAAGACAACCATTTGGTCATGAACAGGGACAGCGGTGTGAGGTCTGCGAGATTATGTAAGAGAGCCAGTCATGTTGTAAGAGCGCAATCCGCTCAGTTTTGCTGCTAGTAGAGCTTAAAGAGCTGGAACTCCCACAATATATGTACTATATCTTCGACTCTGGTCTGCATCGCCAGCAGTGTGAGCGTTGACAAATATCTGCTTTATCTAGCCTCTCAGGAAACCAGTGCGAACAATGGAGTACCTTAAAGTAGCTGAACTTCAGCCAGCCATGGCTCTTGAAACCCTTTGTCATGAGTGATCATCAGTTCATCCCAATCATCATCCAAGATATCTGTGTGTAGACAAGAGTCCCACCAGGTCCACAAGGTTGTGGAGATGGGATGAGAGTAAATGGCATCTATCATGGTAAAGTAAAACCTCTCTAAACTTCTTCCATCTCCTTTCATAGCAAGTATTGGAGAATTAGGTAACATGGTGGGGCTCTGAGTGGCAGGGCACTTTTCAGTGCATTGGTAAGTTGGGCATGCCTCCATCACTGTGGAAGCAGCAAATGATGAGAATCATGCAAGCCCGTAAAACATTTTACTGTGCCGCCTTCCAGCATGTCATCTAAAAGCATTATTTTGCAATCCTTACAAATGTACCTAATGTGTTCGACCCCTTCAATTCAAATGCCGCTGTTGTGCCACAAAGGGGTAGTCATATGCAGAAAATGAGGTACCCTAAGCAGTTTATGTGCTTTTTACCAAGCATATGTAAATTCTAATTTCATGGGAATATTTCAAGTTTGGGGAGACAGTTGGTGTGTATAATACACATGGGTCTAAAGCAACGATACTAAATGCTAATGCCAACAAGTCTAGATGCTTAAAGAAAAACAGTCCTCATAAAGAAGACGAAGTCCCATCACCCACCGAGGTGGCATGCTTCATCATCTGGGGCCTCCCCTTAACCACACCTAGTGTGGTTAAGGAGCTACAACTCCTGCGTGGATGGAAGAGGAGGAGCTCGCGGATGTTTTCTTAATCTAAGCAGCCTGGATGGACCAATTTACACAGAGACTGAAGCTGCCTAAAGTGTGGTGGAACAGCGTGAAAAGTGCAGTGTAAATGAATAGTGTATTAAAATTGACTATCTAAAGAAAATTATGTTTATTAAGTATCCTTAGATGTCAAGGGATAAAAACATGGTCAACATGTTTCAGCCATTAACGATCATACTTTTAGATCGTGGCTTTCTTCAGGACCAAATGTTACTACTGCAACAAAAAAAAAAGAACGAAAACAGAGTGAGAGAAATCTCATCCCAAACTAAACTGGAACGATACCACCGACAGAAATACCTACTCATCTAGTAGTAAGTGGAACTGTGGGGGTTCTTATGAGTCACCTGTTCAAGACAAAAGAGAAAAGCAAAACACAGGGAAACATATCAATACAGCAAATGGGTTAAAGGCATAGCATGTAGTGACTAACAAAATCAATGCAGTCAGGTCTGCAACTGACTTGCTTACCCGTATTGAATCGGGGATAATCACCTTCACTCCTGGTAACAACTCAGGGCATGAGGCAGCGCTCTATTAAAACAAACAAAAACAAACTAATATAGAAAAAAAGATCACGTTGGTAATACTGCGATCTTGTGACAAACGACAAAGTCTTAGCTGGCTGCCATGTGTGTCTACAAATCCTTTAACAATAATGATTAAACTGAAGGTGCAGTGTGTGAAACTCACATACACCAAAAGAGGTCCGTGATAAAGGCCAAGGCCAGTATATAACCCCTATAGTGCGGATGGAATAACACCTGAGTCCACAACATTGAAACATAATAATGTAGTGCCGTCACTGAGTTAACAGTAATAAAACAGATGATACAGCGCCTGGATGTCGGCTGCCACCTATTGTGGTGTGAATACAATTCAAAATGATATTATTCAATCTTATACACATAGCGTAGATATTAAATGCTAGTGATCTGTACCCACGTCTGGGTGCTAAATGAGAATAGAGCAAATGAGTAGTAGTCTCAGACGAGAGACGGGCTGAAAACCTGAGCTCAAAATTAGTGAAAGACTCAACAGCAGCCTTAAACACACAACAGTTAAAAAACAGGTTAGGCCACAGATATACAAGTGCTCAACGGTACTGTAATAAGCTGAAAGCAAACTAATGGTTATGAGTATACATATTCTATGGCCTACCTGGCCGTCGCTACCCCAGGCGGTCTTCCTGGTTGTACCGAACGGTACTGGGACCATGTACTCCACATCGTAATGTAGCCAGCAATCAACCCGGAAACTAACGGGAGGGGCGTAGCAATAGGAGGAACCTATTCACGTGACCGGAGTGTCTCAGGCTCTCGTGAACACAGAGCAGCATCCGTTACTAGTGCCCCCTGGGATATGTAGTCTGAATCAGCTAGTACCATACTAAGGACAAAAAAAGTATGTTGTTTGATACATAGTGATTAGGGGATTTTTTCCGTGCAGGTCTTTCAATTTCCCCTTGACCCCCCTTTCCCACCGGTATTTTTGCGTGTATAATACACAGCCATCTCACTGTGGACCAGATGTGTGACCATTTTTAGCAGTTGCAATTGGAGAATCGGGCCGTTTGCGACCACCAAAATAATGTTCAGCATGTTCTAATCCTATCTTGTGAGTTGGTCAATTTAATACCGACTTAAAAATAGGCTTTGCAAGTAGGTATTAGGAAGGGGCTTGCCAAGGGCATCCCTTCCTAATGCCGAGCCACAGGGGCATGCATCTATATTTAATACACAGCCAGCTCACTGTGGGCCAGTTGTATGAGCATTTTTAGCAGTCGCAAATGGAGAATCGGGCCATTTGTGACCACCAAAATGACTTTCAGCATGTGCTTACCCTATTTTGTGAGTTGGTAACCTAATACCGACTTACAAAATAGGCTTTGCAAGTAGGTATTAGGAAGGGGCTTGCCAAGGGCATCCCTTCCTAATGCCGAGCTGTAGGGGCATGTATGAATGTTTTGCAACCGGAATGTGGTCAGAAAACATTATATTTTACCGACTCCTTAAAGGAGGTGGTAACCTGTTCGAAAAAAGGAAGTGATCTTCAAGCGACTCCTTCCCTTTTGCGAATGTGGCCACCAACATTGTTAAAGAGCAGGTGGGGGTCCCAAAGACCACTGCCTACTCCTAAAAAATGAAAAGGTAGCTTTTCATTTTTATTTTTGAAATGCATCCCATTCCTTTAAGGAAAACGGGCAGAATAACAAAAACAAATTGCTATATTTAAAAAGCAATCCCAGACATGATTATCTACTGGCCATAGCAGCCCACCATCCCTGTGAGGCAGGCCATTGCCAATGGGTGGCAAACCTGCCTCATGAATATTGATGAGGCAGATCATTTGTGACCCATTTGGGAATTGCAAACAGTGTTAAACACACTGTAGTACATCGCAGTTTACGATTGCCTAATATCAAATCACAAATTTTGCTAATATAGGAAATCCCAAACCTTGCAATTTTGTACATCTGTCACTTAGAGAAATGAGCATATGCCGTTCTATATGGGACCATAGAGCGGTTTCCCGGTGTGTTTTCAACATATATATGGAATGAGTCAACCAATAATATTCAGTTTTTCAGGAAACAAAGTCCCCCTGCTGTTGTAGCCACGCAGAGTTTCAAGCCTTCTAATGGTTATTTGTCATCCACCCATAGGAATGTAAAAATACGTCTTTCCAATTCCTTAAGAAGTTTGGCAGGGATCACATCCCAAATACATAATTAAACTGCAGGGTAACCGTCATATCAATGACCTGAATTCCCCACCCCCCCAGAGATAGCTGCAGGCCTTTCCATCTCAAAAAATCTGCTTTAGTTTTCTCTAACAGGAGAGCAATGTTATTGTGCACAATATTATCAAGACCTCTATTATAAATATTCATGTATACTTCATCTGGGACTGCTTCCACCTGATAAATAGTGAGTGTAACACCTTGTAAGTGGAGGAGTGGGTAGTAGGAAGTGCCTCACACTTTGACCAATTTATACAAGATCCTGAGAAAGCAGAAAGGGTGTTCATTAGAGCCATAAGGCCCCTAGCAGAGTCTAATGGCCATGACAGGATCACTAATACATTGTCTACATAATAAAGAGCTTAATGGTAGCCCTTGATAGTGAGAATCGAAAGAATGGTGCTGTCCGTTCTTATGGCTTGGGCCAGGGGTTTCAAGGCAGGAAGCAACCCTTGAACGTACCTCTATGTATACGATAATATGGTGAAGAGAACCCCCTACAGCAGGTGGATGCAGCTGGATTGATGTACACGCCCTGGACTCAAGCAAGGGAATTAGGACCTAAGTCCATTAGTTCCATTGTGTGAAAGAGATAGTCTCATTCTATGCTGTAGAATGCCTTTCTAGCATCCAAGAACAGCAAAACTTTCTCATCAGCATCCCTTCTTCATTTGCCATAAGATATTTAAAAGGGCGCAAAATCTCACTTGCAATGCTTGAATTTGTGATTGCATGACCTTCCTAAACCTACTGGCTAACACTTTCCCAAAATGTTGATGACTGTGCGAATAAGTCAGCAAGTCCTGTAGGCATTCAACAGGGTCCTTACCCGGCTACGAGTTTAAGGAGATTCTGGCTCTGGTGAATTGTCCGGGGACGTTCCCAGATATTGTCACTTTCCCAAAAGCAGATGTAAGCAAAGGAACTGACAAGAGTTTGGAAATTTTATAACATTTTATGGGGAGTTTGCTGTACCCTGGGGCATTTCCTGTCACCATACTGTTAATGGCTGTTGAAACCTCATCCTCCAAGATGTCTATATGTAAGGCATCCCTTTGTGGGGTAGTCAACTGTGGGATATGTAGGAACCTCATGAAAACCATTTCCACTTCCAAAGTATCCTGTCCCTCTTGGCTGTACAAAGAGGTATAGTAAGCCACAAATGAGGTAAGTATGCTTGAGTTGGAATGCTAGCAGTCTCCCTGCCTTCTCTCCTAGCTCATAATGTCATCAATGTAGCCGCAATGGAGACTTCTCGGTCTAAGAGGTGTACGGGGCATTCAGGTACATTAGCTCTGATCAAGGTACAGAGGTAAGCTTGTGTCAGGATGTGAGCATAGATTTAAGGGTGTGAGTAAGGGCCTCCAAACAGTGTTGAGATTGTTGGGCTTCTCGTTTGACCAATGCAGAGTCACGCATCATTTCTCTCATGAGGTAAGATTTTCCCACTTCTCAGAAGGTTCATGTGGCCAGTACTGTCCCTGCATTATTTGATAGATGTTATTAAAGATAAGAAAAAGGCATCGTTTGCCTTTAGGTTCTTTATAGAAGGTGGCATTAATGCGCCGGGGCCATGGGGCGGTGTGACTGTATGTAGATCAGATCAGCCTATATCAGGGCATGCTCAGAGACCCTGATCTATTAGATATCTCTCAAACAGGGTTCCGGACCAATAACAGCACCGAGACAACACTCCTGGCAGTGATGGATAACATCAGAACCCAGGTAGATCAGGGGAAAACGGTCGCCCTGATATTATTGGACCTCTCGGCGGCATTTGATACCGTACCACACAATCGTTTACTGGAAATTCTTGCAGCAAAAGGCATCCGGGAAAATGCTTTAGGGTGGCAACAGTCTTTTATGCAAGATAGGACACAATCAGTACGGCTGGGTGATTTTTCATCCCCTCCCCGGAACATCAAGTATGGGGTCCCACAAGGGGCCTCACTGAGTCTGACTTTGTTCAATGTGTTTGTCTCCTCGTTGGCTGAAACAGGAAGAAAGTGGAGTGTCGATATCTGTTTCTATGCAAACGACACCCAACTGATGATCACATTGGATGAGGAGGATGACCCAAAGGACAGGTTACTAAATTGCCTCACGAAACTAGCCAATTGGATGCATAGCCACTGTCTTAAGCTAAATGCAGATAAGTCCGAAATACTGTTGCTCGGCAGACATACACAGCTATGGGACAGCAGTTGGTAGCCCACAACCTTGGGCACCCACCCCCAGCCCGACAATGACGGCTAAGAATCTAGGTGTGACACTAGACAACACTCTGAGTATGAAAACCCATGTATCAATACTCTGTGGTAAAGGCTTTGCATTACTGAAAATGCTCAGAAGAGTCTTTCCATGGATTCCTACTGAGTGCAGAAAGATCCTGGTCCAGTCTCTACTAATGAGCAGGCTGGACTATGGAAACTCCCTGTTCGTGGGAATGGCTGACTATCTCTTTTCCAAATTACAGGTCGTACAGAACGCTGCGGCAAAGGCAATCTGCAACAAAAGAAAATACGACCCAGTCAAGCGCTGCATGAGAGAGCTGCACTGGCTGCCAATGAGACAAAGAGCTACCTTTAAGCTACTGTGCATAACGCATAGAGCACTGCACAATACAGGCCCACGTATTTTAAAAAACAAAATAAAATTCTACGCCCCATCCCGGAATTTACGCTCCCAAACAACAGCAAGAGCAAGAACTACCCGTGTGAAAACAGCAAGGATGGGCGGATGGGCCTTCTCCCACCTGGCAGTGACCAGCTGGAACGAGCTGCCTGTGAATCTTAGATTAATGGACAGCCATCTGTCCTTCAGGAAGCAATTGAAAACATTTCTCTTCCCCAAGCCTGATTAAAATAATGACCCTGTTATCTGCCTACCACTCACTACTGACACTATAGCGCCGTGATATCCTACTTAGGATGATTGTTCGCGCTTTATAAGCACTATAAACATTAACATATTAACATTAACCTTGCTCGGGAGTATAGAGCGAGATGGCAAATATTGTGGCAGGTTGTGGGGTCATTAGAAAATAATCCATTCTTGCACGTGTGCCATCTGGACATGAAGTTAATACATAACCTCAGTCAGTCGGGTGCAACAGACAACACAATTCAATCAGAGCAAAGTGGTGGATGATATCTGTTAGTATGCAATGAACCCTGTCATGTTGAGTTTCAGGTTTCCCCAAGCGGTCTGGAATGGTGTCCAGTGTTACGTTTCATTCGCCCTCTATGATTACTTGTGTCGTATTGAAAGAAACACGAAGCTGTGCTAGGCTTGCAAAGAAGTCTAACTTGTCAGACACCAGGGCATACACTAATCCCACAATCCCACAGACATCCTTAGTTTAACAAAAATGTAGCACCCATCCACATCTACACATTGCTTCAGTTCGTTGATGGGCAATGATTTAAAGATTAAAATAGTCACATCCCATTTTCTATGACTAAGTGAGGAGTCATTAAGGCTGGTCTGTTTGTCTGCGCTGTGTGTGTGAAGCACCGTCCTGACCCAGTCTCTGCGTAATTTCTCTCCCTCTGCCCCAGTTAGGTCAGTCTATTGCGGCAAAGCTATGTCTGGGTGTCTAGAATTCAGTAAAATTAGGATCTTTTATGTTTTATAAAATGCTTCAATCCATTTACTTTGAGGGATGAGATGGGAAGTTGTTTGATTGCAGGTCTGGTCATGGTGAGATGGTGGGAGGTGTGTCCCAGTTGGGAGGATCGCTTTTCTTTGTAAACAACCCTCGCTTTCGTACTCCCGACTTCTGGCCATCGGAGATGGGCTCACTTCCTATTCCAACTTCAAAGGTTAAAAGCTTGGGAGTGATTCTGGACAACAAACTTAACATCAGTAAACAAGTTAAATTCATCATATCCACTTCTTATAACACAATCAGAATATTAGAAAGATCCTCCCTTATAATCCTGTTAGCGCCAAAAAAAGAGAAATTTTCTCGCTCATTTTATCTAATATACATTACTGTAATGGCCTGTATATCAATCTGCAGAACGTAGGGGCATAATATTTCATTTTCATTTCATTTATTCCATGTGTAACGCGCTCGGCTACTCAAGAGTGTCCCGGCGCGAACCAGAAGGGGGGAGAGAGACAATCATACAAAAAGGAATGTTTTAAGCTTTTTCTTAAAAGATGCGAGCTCCTGGGTAAGGCAAAGATCAAGAGGAAGGGCATTCCAGGCCCTACTAGCTCTGACCACCAAAGAGCTATCTCCAATCCTCTGAAGCTTGTAGTGAGGGACGACAGCCAGGCGGAGAGCCGACGAGCGCAAGACCCTTGCTGGGGCATAGAAGGCAAAGCGCCTTTGAAGGTAGAGCGGGCCCTGCCCATGAAAAGCACGATGGGCCAGGACCAGAGATTTGAATTTGATCCTGGCCGCGATAGGCAACCAATGTAGAGAGTGCAAGTGAGTGGTGACACTCGACCTAGATGAAATACCTAAGACTAGCCTAGCCGCCGTGTTCTGGACCACCTGCAGTTTCTTAACCATATAACCAGGAGACCCAGTGAACAAGGAATTGGTATAGTCTAGCCGGGAGAGAATCAGAGCACAGGTCACTGTTACTCTGGCTGCCTGCGGGATGAGCGGGAAAAAGTTCCTAAGTGTTTTAATAAGACCAAAGCAACAGCCGGCCGTTTTCTTAATATGAGTAGAAAACGAGAGGTTCTCCTCAAATCAAATGCCCAAGTTCTTAGTGGGCTGTCCTTCCGAGAAGGGGGGAGGAAGCTCCTGAGGCCACAGCTGTTGACGAAAGTCAGTAGGAAAAGCGCCAAAGAGCAAGATCTCAGATTTCTGCTCATTACACTTGAGCTGAGCATCAGCCAGCCAAGTGAAGATGGAGCGAAGGCACTGTGGGCGGCCAGAAAAGACCTGGAGGTCTTATCCCACGTAAAAAGTAGCTGGGTGTCGTCAGCATACGCCAGAACCTTGGCCCCCAGATCTTCTGCAAGAATAATCGATGGCGTGACATAAATATTAAAAAGCAAAGGGCTGAGTGCAGAGCCCTGCGGGACTCCAGTAGTGACCAGATGAGGGGAGGAATGAAACGGAGGGAGCTAGATCTGTTCGGCCCTTTCCTCAATAAAGGACCTGAGCCAGCCCCACACGGCCCCAGAAACACCAATCTCAGTGAGACGGGTCATCAAAAGGTCGTGTGGGACCGTATCGAAGGCCACCGAGAGGTCCAGTAGGATCAAGGCTGCTCTGCCCCCAGCATCCAGGCATGTTCGAACCGCCTCAACCACCTCAACTAGAACCGTCTCGGTGCAGTGGCCTATCCGGAACCCCGATTGTGCTTGATGTAAAATACCCTCTGTCTCCACAAAATCTGACAACTGTTTGTGCACCACCTTCTCACAAACCTTAGCGATGGCTGGCAGGAGGGAGATGGGGTGATAGTTGACCGGATTAAGCGGGTCTAAAGAAGGGTTCTTCAACAAAGGAAGAATCTTAGCCTGCTTCCAGACCTGAGGGACCGCCATAGACTGAAGGGAGAGGTTGATAATCAAATTGACCTCCAGACAGATACTATCAGCTGCCTCTGCTAAGAGTCTGGCCGGGCATGCATCAGCTGGGGATCCCGATTTAAGCCCTTTAAGAATTTTCAGAGTTTCCAGAGGGGGGACCGGGGTGAAAGTAGACAATAAAGTAGAGGGAGTAATCAGGTCATTCCGTGCGCCAGCCCGTGCATCACTGTCAGGGGAAAAGGATGTCTGAATGGCCAGTATTTTATCTCTGAAAAACCCAGACAGAGTATTACACCAATCAAAAGAAGAGGGTGTAGCACTTTTCTGGGCCAGTGGAGAGGTAAAGCCCTGGACTATGGCAAAGATTTCTTTGGAATTATTCCTAGCCGCCTCAATGCGGACCGCATAGAACTGGCTTTTAGCCGCAAATATGGCGTCATAGTAAGATCTTTGCATAGTTCGAAGTCTTGTTTTCACCACAGGGCAGTAATTACTCTTCCGCCATGCCCGCTCCAAAATTTTACAATCATGTTTAAAAATTTTAAGAGCCGGGGTAAACCATGGTTTAGAAGGGGATACTCTGGCCAGTCTGATGGGTCGACGGGAGGTAACTGAGATCACTGCTTTGGACAACCAATCCGTAAATCCAGACATACACTCCTCCAAGCCCCCGGACATTACCGGCCTACACATCGCGATATTTACAAGGCTGCCCACGCATTTTAGCAGACGTTAGTTTTTGGAGAAAACATCTGTTTTCTCAAAAAAATAACGTCTGCTAAAATGCAGACTTAGCTATACTTACCATTGGGGGTGGATTATGCTGATATGACCACAGGGTCGTATCAGCAAGGTTATCGCCGTTTTCCATGGAACATCGCTGGAAAACCAGCGATGTTCCATGGAAAACAGCGCTATTGCTGGGAAATTATCGCCATTGTGCTATGCGTTGCTAATACAATGCTAGCATGGCGATAATTTCCTGCGATAGCCAGCGATAACATTTTTCTCGCTTAGAGCGGCCAGCGATAATTATCGCTGCCGCTTGTTAATATGCCCCTCAGTACTTCTCGATCTTCCGAAGCATCAGTCTGTATCCCTGGCCATCAAAGAACTGCACTGGCTCACTGTCAGTAATCGCATCAAATTTAAAACCATTTGTCTCACCTTTAAGGCCCTACATGGCATGAGTCCAGAATTGTTAAGAAATGCCATCTCCTTGTATATTCCCAACAGGATTCTCAGATCTCTGTACACCTACTTAGATATAACATCTAGATTTAAGAAAACCAAATGGGGCGAAGCAGCTTCCTGGCAGGAGCCACTAGACTGTGGAATACTCTGCCCCTCCATAACATATCCTCATCATTTTTGCCGGCCTTTAGAAAACTTCTTAAAACTTGCCTATTCAACAGGTAAACTGATTCTTTCCACCACTCTCCCATGCTAATCTTAGCCATCAGTGCCAAGACAGCCTTGGGTATATGTTGGGCTATATAAATTAATTTCACAAAACATAACATAACATACAGAAAAACAAACAATTATGTAAGCCAATGGCAACAAGCTGATAGACATGCAGTGCTAAGTACAGACATCAAGGGAAAGTACTGCCCAACTGAGTGCAGCCAATTATTATGCCCTGGAGGAGCCCCAGGTGCAGGAGTCAAAGAGGTTGTGCTGGGCCCATACCAACAAATATCAAAGGCAACTACCCTTGAGCGATCAAGTAAGGAGAACATAAAATGTACCTACATCTAATCAAGGGCAGCCTTCAACTTTTCTATGGAGATCGAAATTTGTCTCTGGGTTCAGAAGGTTTCCATCAACCTGACTTATGTCCGAGGGACCAATTCTGGGTAACTGGGGCTAATTGGGATCTCTAGTTGAGTTAGTTGGTTTACCTGTGCCGCGCTGCCTTACAATGTGGATCCAGGAAATGTGAGCCCTGAGATAATCTGTCCATGCCAGAGTGATCAAGGGCATCCAAAAACATCTCTAGGTCCTCTGGATTGTCAAATTCAGTCTGGTGTCAATTTACTGTCATGATTATCAAGGCCGGGTCTAGCAGACTGCCTTTGATTTCTTTCTTATAAAGGTGGGGTCTCAGTGCAAGGAAATGTGTCCCCTTGGAGTTGGTCTAAAAGGAGTAATCCTCAGAAATGTTTATCTGGCCATTTTTATTCAGATATGACCAAGTTTCCCGGCTGCAGTAATTATTTGTTGAGCTTGTTGATGTCTCAGGCAATATTCCAATATCTGATGTTGTCTATTTGAATCAGAGCTGCAGCGAGATTTCACCCGGTGGGCTCTTTGAAATTCCAGGTTCGGCAAACAAGACAAGGACAGGAGGTTAGGTAGTAAGGCGCCCAGAAATGTGCACATCTTAATTTTTTACTTGTTCTGGTACTCCGTAAAACTGACATTGTCCATCCAAATTATGTCTTCCATGTCGACTGACTTCTGATGCAGTCTCCATAAATCTGCCCCCCACTCTGGCAGCTTCTCTAAGTGCTGTTCCATGCCACTAATTCTGGATTCTACCAGTTCCTTGAGCAAAGCTGTGCAGGCCGGGTCCAGTGGGGCTGTGGGGGTCAACCTCATATGATCAAAGTGTACCGCCTTTGATTACTGGAAACGTTGGCAGAGAACAATAGTTGCTGAAAATGTTTGGGTTCTGACATTTGGAGCAAGTAGGAAGGGATATCTGTTGAAAGTCTCAAATATCCATAGGATCAGTCTCCTTTCTTTTCTCTTCAGGTGTCCAATGGAGGTCCAATGGAGGTCACAAGTGTCAGTCATTATAGACAGGTAAAGTATAGTGTGACAGTGCCCCTCAGTGAGGACGCAGCACCCTCTCAATGTTAAGGGTAGTCTGGCAAGATGCTTGTGTCAGGGGTGGAAGTATGGCAACAGGATATTAAGTCAATAGGTCTGAAGGAAGTCATCGTTCAGAGATGGCCAAAATAGGGAGCAATGGACTGTGGCCTGCTGATCACATACAGACACCCAAGATGGCTGCCAAGCTGGGAGCACAGTCCCCTTTCATGGTCTATGCCCCACTGATCTTCAAATTGCTGGTCTTGGGAAAAGGGAATTGGTGCTGTTTTCTCCATGGTTCCCAAGAACCCTTTTGTTGGTTATGGGTAGTGTTATCAGGCCAAGCAGTGTCCTGGCCACAGAATTCAGCAAATCAAAGCTGCCAAAATGGCCGGTACCTGCAGGGGGGCCTCCGTTGCTCACCTTTCATCATGTCATGGCACTGGAAGGTTAGAAGGGTGCTGCACAAGGAAAATTGTCATAGGCAAGCAGCTGGGGTGCTGAGGATATGTAAGTATCTGTGCACCTGGGACCCTTGACCATTCGGATGGCATCCCGAGGCAGCAGGATGGTTGCACCACAGAAGTGATGGTCAAATCAGCCACAGTGAAGTTAAAAAAGTAGTGTGGAGCCTGCTCACACCACAGGAAATCTACACTGTTGGATCAATACTCCTTGGCACTTAGCCTCGCCCCCCGGCAATGGTAACACAACATAAGCCCAGGGATTGCTGTGATCCCTGAGATAGATTCCAAGAACTCTCTATTCAGACCCTGGTGAGTAGGACATTATAATGGGCATTTTAAAGTCCGTTCATTGGAGTAAAGTACTCTTAGAGTTGCCAGGGGACTAAGCTCCATGAGACTATTGTATTTTTGTTTGCGGTTGCTTTTGTTCCGGTTTGTAAATGTAAATATGTGTTGGTCCTAGAGAAATGTGAATAGTGCAATATTCAAGTTACTCACATATTTTCAAATCTCTTGACAATTTACTTAACTGGTTCTGATTGGCTATTATGAATTAAAGGAATATGTCACATGTTTAGCTCATTCGTGACCAAAACTCTCAATTAATCAATTAATATACTCAAAGCTATCAACTCCTTTGTGTCTTCTAAGTCCCTCTAACTAATTACATCATCAAGACTCTTGCCCTATAGTGTCCTCACTTCTTTCATTTGTCAATTCATCCCCAGACTGGCTTCTTCCCAAACTGTCCACCATAGTTTCACAACTCTTAAATTATTGGGTACAACTATCACCTTGTCTCCCTACTGCAATTGTTTTTTGATGTTTTTGAACATTTAGTATTTAACTTTTTCGCCCTCGATATTTTCGCTCTCAAAGTACATTATAATCTCCATTCCAATTATTGTGCTCTTTTCTACAGACACTGCACTGTCCATTGTCTCCAGTTACATTAATAGCACAACCAAACTGTCAATCTGACATTTTTACCCCCTTTATTCATTTGGCTGCTTTTGACACTGCTGACCACTGCCACCTGCTTAATCCTCAATCCTCTCAAAGTAGTTTAGGCATTGCTATTGATTATTTCTCCAACTGTTCAATTTCTGTCTTAATGTTTCCATTTGTTCAGCAAATTCGGAAATGTAGGCCTATATACTTTACTCATCTCATTATACACCTTCTTCATGGGTGAGGTATCTCCTCACTCAGTGTCCTCTAAGCCAAATCTGCCACTTAAACAGCCGTCCTCTGTGTTAGACCTGGCGTACTTGGTGTGGTTTCCACAGGCTTTTTGCCTTCTGACCTTCTGTTTTGCTGACTTCATTTTTGCAGGTTTTCGGGTTCTGGGCACTTCACCACTGCTAACCAGTGCTAAAGGGCATATGCTCTGTACTCTGAACATGATAATATTGGCTTATCCACAAATGGAATATTTAATGTACTTGTAAGTCCCTGGTAAAGGGCACAGGGACTGTCAATAGAATACTAATAGTGGGCGTGTAACATTGTTTTTGCCACCCACTTTGTAGCCCTATAAACATGGCAAAGCTTGTGTGTGCAGTTTTAAACTGCCAATTTAGACCTGGAAAGTTAACCTACTCCCCATACCTTCATTTTTATTAAATATAGGTCACCCCTAAGGTAGGCCCTAAGTAGCCATCTGGGCAGGGTGCAGTGTATTTAAAATGGAGGGCAAGTACTTTTAAGTTTTACATATGCTGGAAGTGAAAAACTCTTCAATTCGTTTTTCACTATGGCAAGGCCTATTTCGCCCATGGGTTAACATTAGGATTGCCTTAAACACCTTTTAAGTGTAATTTACAATAGTGAGCAGATATAAATTTGGAGTTCGGTGTCTCTGGACTCACACTTTAAAATTACAACTTAAGGACAAGTCAGGTTATAAATTGTAAGTCTGAAAATGCCACTTTTAGAAAGTTGGCATTTCCTATTCTGTGCCTCTGCCTGTATCTGAATAAACATCTGGGTTGGGTGAAAGCTGGGCTTTGTACATTTCCTCTTGACAGTCACATATAGGGAGCTAGGGTGTGATAGTTTCATTCTGATGGCATATCAATAGGCTGATGGCCTTCCTGAGTTAGATTGGGAGGGACAAACTGACACTTTCACCTGAATAGGGTTGTGCTTATCCCCACACAAAGGGCTGCATACTCCTCTATGGTGAGTCTGGAGCTAGGGCAGGACAGGCAGGGACCTTGTGATCTTCAATGGCCTCTTTGGAGTTTCCTCCACTTCAGAGGCACATTTGGGTATAAGTACTGGACTCCAGACATCAACAAATCAGAACTCTACTGGAACCAAGAACATTCTGGCTGGAAGAAGAGCTGCTGTGCTGTAGGAGGGACTGTTACATTGCTAACGGCATTTCAGTGCTGGCCTGCTGCCCGCAGATTGCTGTGCTGTAGGAGGGACTACCACTTTGCTACCTGCTCTACTGTGTTGGCCTGATGACTGTTGCTTCTTGCCTGGGAGTAAGAAGGACTGGACTTGTTCTCTACATCCTTTAACTAAATATTCTCCAAGGGCTTGCTGGCTTGCCTCCTGTTTTCTGAAGTGTCAGGGACACAAAGGACGTTTTACAACTCTTCCGGAGCTACTGGACTATGCCATTTGTGAGTTCTACCCTTGCCTGTGTGGTCCCCTCTGGTCCTCGACCTTAAAAGTGGGCTATGCTACTGTTTTCTGAAAACAAAGCGAAGCACTGTCGCCTTTGCACCAGTTGGAACTGACACATTTCCCTTCGACGCTGGCTCAGAGGCTGTTCAACACCAGCAGTTCCACAGCCTGCATGGCTCGACGATGATGCTCTGGGCGGGGTAACCGCAGTGCATTACCTGCATTTCGACCACGCAGAAAAGATTGATACATTGTGCCCGCAGCATCAACACTTTGCTCCATACAAGGTACTTTTTTAGTGGACTCTGCATGGATTCTGTTGCTGGCCTGCCCACCATCACGGTTGGCCTGAACTTTGGATTTGCACTGGCCCCTTGCAACCTCAAGTAACCCTTTGACTGCTAGATACTTTTGAGCACTTTTTTTTGCATTTACTCTTCAAAAATTCATGGCCTCATTTATGAGGCCCCTTGTGGTACTTTTGTGCCACCAGAACGTCACTTTTTTGATTTTCAGATCGTGCAATGTGCCATGGCATATTTACAATGCCACTTAAATCCACTTTACATGGCTTTTCATGACCTTGTAAATATGTGCCCCTTTCATGCAGAACAGTGCGTGAAAGGGGAATTCTATTGGTGTTGCTCTGGGCGTTTCCCCACAAAACCGATGGAATCAAACATTCCCAGATTTACGAGAAATCATAAACCTAGGAATGCGTCAGAACCTAATGCCACCCCAGGTGTGGTGTTAGGGAGGTGCAAGGAGGAGAAACGTTTTATTTCTCCACATTTATTTCCTTTTTCTATGTGTACTGCATTCTGCAGCACACATAGAAAGAGAAAAATGCATGAATTGATTGATTTTGTGCAGGAAGGTGTCAATTCCTGCACAATATCAATGAGCTCTCAACGCAGGCACCCTTGCTCCATGGTGCAAGGGTGCCTGCATTGATACATGGCACCTCATTGTACGCTGATGCAGGGGAAAAAGACAGGAATGTGCCTTATCTCATACATACGGCACATTCCTGCCCTTTTGTTTTGATTTAGAGCAGCGCAATAGGATTCCTTACAGCCCTGCAGTGAGAAGTTGGCCTGATATGTGCTGTCCACTAGTTATAGTGGGCACCCTGTATCAGTCCAAACAACCCCTTATGGTGAATAGGTCAAAGACAACCTTTATTGAAAGCTATCCTAGTGGGAGCTATGGAGAGCAGCCTTCAGGCTAAGTCTTGAAGGAATGTAAAGCAGTTTGTTTTATCAGTCTATAATCTCTTGAATTACCAAATGAAAGGACAACCACACCAGGTATATATTTAAAATATATGTATTTAAGATAAAACACACCCCTCTAGTCTCTTTATGAGACTGGAGTTCTAAGTACTTAAGTTACAAGTTAGCAATCAACAGTAATAGCACAAATACACATTTGGGCCCTAGGGGTGTACCAAACCATATACCAATAAAGTGGTATAAGACCCACAACTGAACTAGACACAAGGCCTAGAGCCTGTAGAATCACTGGGACCCAAAGGAGCCACCCAAGGTAGTGACACAGGGGACCCACGGGGGCCGTGTGCAGTGTGTGAACACAGCCGCCGGTTCCTGTTAGCTTCAATGGGCAATGTCGCGGTTGGAAATTTAAAGATTAGGGACACATAGAAATAAGTCAGGACCAAACCCTTTTGGACTTAGGAAGTTCTAGGGCTAGCACATACGGGAGCACCAGAATACTCTTGTTACCTCACCCAGGGAAGCCGGGTGCATAGGTGTCTTTTGGTGTCGGGTCGATTTCAATGGAAGCTGGCGAAGAAGTGCTGCTGCCGTGAAGAGGAGAAGTGTCCGAAGTGATCCAAGCCTGGATATAGGATGGAAGGAACTGAAAGCAGAGGGGACAGAGTCTGGGTCACTTACCAGTGACCAAGGGCAGGATGGACCAATGCCCACAGATGTTGGGTGCTTCAGGTGAGTTGATGGGTGTCTTGACTCTTCAGCCACGAGGTCCAGGAGGAGCCGATGACAACAAGGAGCTGGATTTGAGCTGTTCCACAAAGTTTGTCGATTGGACCCAACAAGCCTTGGCAACGGCAAGTCACTTGGAATCAGAGAAAGGACGTCTGTGCAGACCAGCAAGGTCTGTGGGACTCACCCAGTGAGGGTAAGTCGAAGCACATCTGGAGCAAACAGGGAAGCCCAATCAGAAGAGTTGCCTTTGTGGGGACCAACTAGCCAATGGGCTAGCAATCGCGACAGAGCCTTGAGCAGTCGCACTGGAAACTGGCCCACGGATCACTCGTGGAGTGGAAGCCAGAAATCTTCGGTGCAGGAGATGCTCAAGGCTGGGGCTACTAGGAGCCCAAAGCACAACTTCGAGGAAGACCAGGAAGATGATGTTGCTGCAAACAATCATGGTGTCCAGGGATCACGGTTCCACGTCACCCACGATAGCCACGGGCGTCAGCTTTGCTGTGGGCTCAGGGTAGCCTCGGAGAAGTCTGGAAATCCACCTCTGGTGATTCAAAGACTTCAGCAACCAGCGGGAGCTTCAGCGATGCAGACCGGTCAGTTGCTTCTTTGGTGCCTGCCAAGCAAGGGAGTCACTCCTTGACCCCAAGGGAGATTTCTTCAGTCTTCTAAGCAAAGTAGAACATCGAAGGTCCAGGATATATATATTGCAGAGTTTCAACCAGGGTAATCTAAAGTCGCAAGGACTGGGTTCCCATACTTATACAAAGTTTGGGGGTTGGACATCCTCTAGGGACCCACCTATGGAAGGGTTTGGAAAGAGGGGTGGTTACACCCATTTCCTTTGTCCAGTTTTGTGCCAGAGCAGGGGCAGGCAGCCCCTGCAACCAGTTTGAACTGGACTATGTACAGGGACACCAAGTGTGCCCCCAGTGCAGGACTTCAAAGCACCAGAGAGTGCTCCCGTCCAGTCCCAATACACATCTGCCTGTCTGGGGAGGTGGTTACACCTCCCTGGGACAGGAAACCTATTGTCCAGGCCTCCCCTGCCGGAGTTTCGGTCAGCAGCAGGAGGTGAGACCCGTGTCTGTGGCAGAGGCATCCCTTTTTTTGTTATGCCAGGGCTGTAGAACGTCCTACCGGGTAAGGCCAGTGTGTACATTTCTCTACCTCTAGAAGGGTGGAATGCTACCCCCACCGCCAGAACGGCGGAGGGGGGTAGTATTCCAAAGCGTTTGACACCAAACACAACATGTTTCCGTGCAGCCATCCCAAAGTTAGCATTTACCGCGAGGTTATAATGAACTTAAGAGTATATGGTCAGGCTGCACCACAAACAGCATCAGAGGAGGTACTCCGAACACTGCACAGGGGCTCTGCTCATGCAGGGGCACCCTCTCACATAAAAAACAAGCACTATGCCTTCAGGATTGTTAAGGCCTGCCATAGGAGTGACTTATAGGTTTTATATGTGTGTGCAATGGTAGTGATATAGGTAGCCTATACCACTGTAAGGGGTGCAAGCACCGCCTTACCCAGGCTGCAGTAGCAGACCTGTGGTGCCATTTTGGAGTGCTTCCCAGGGGTGGCATAATACATGCTTCAGCCCCTGGTAGACCTCTGAGGTACCTATTCCCTAGGTACCTAGTACACCATATACTAGGGGCTTATAAGGCACTCCAGAATCCAATTAGATATGTTCCTAATGTACATGGAAACCATTTTAGAGAGGAAGCAGCTAGGCTGTGGCCCTGATTAGCAGGGCCACAGACAGACTAAGGTCGAAAAACAGTGAAACACCAGCAAAAAGTGGGGGTACCCATGTGAAGCAGATCCTACTCTCCTACACCTGCCATGTGCCAAACCCTCATAAATGAGGCTTTCATTCCTCAAGTGTTACTTATTGGATTTTTTGTTGTTTTGATCTTGTTTCACTAAGATAAATATTCTCTATTTTTCTAATCTGGTGTGGAGTTTGTTTGTGGTGTTTTCACTGTGTTACTTTAAATTGAGTGTTGTACAAATACTCTACACATTTGCCTCTTAATTTAAGCCTAACTACTCTGTGCCAAGCTACCTGAGGGTGAGCACAGGTTAATTAACTGTGTGTATCTGTCTTATGCTGAGTTGGATTGTGGTCCATAATTGGACAGGGTGCATACCTCTGCCAACTAGACTCCCAATTTCTAACATTATGGTTCACACTTCAGCCCTGCAAATCTCTCATCTCTGACAGACACCATATAGCTTTACAAGCATTTAGGATCCACTGATCAAATTAATTTATTACGTACTTTTCCTTGTATTCTAAAAGATGTATTTTGACTCCAACCGTCTCTTTTCCCACTGACATCCTCACACATTCGCCTTTTGTCAGAAATCTTTAAATGTTATTTTATAGCAGATTGCTTTTAAATTTCTTCATCTCTGCTATATCTACCAAAGGTTTCAGAGGCTATCCTGGAATCTGTTTTCATTTTGACAATTTAAAATTTCCTAGCTCCTGTTGGGAGTTGCCTCCTCCTCCCTTGCATTTTCCTTTACTTATTTCCTTAATTTGTCAAGAGGGGGGCTGCCTTATTTATTTGTTCCGTCATTATCCTAAGTGTTATTTTTCCCAGATTTCTGCATTTGCAGATGGGATTTCTAAGCTTCGATTTTATTTCTTTTACCTGTGCTCTCTTCTTACTTCTTTGGATTACCTTTACTTCAGCTTATCCATGAGTATGATGCAGGACTGCTGGCTCTGTCTTCAGGTGGCCTTCAGGCTACATCTGATTGCATCAGGGTTGCCACCCAGTTGCACCAGCAGCGTGCCCAAATCAAATCCATCCTTAGCTTTACCACGCTTAGTGTGGCTGGTGTATTGGCTGCCCTCACATGCAGATATCTTACCCTCCACATCGACTTGCATTTCCAATACTAGGTAAGTGCTACTGGTTCTGTGGCCTCCTACCTTATCTTGAGCCTTCCAAAAGTCACTTTAAAGGCGATGTTGATGTTCCTTCCAAGCCACGCAGTCAATGTTAGATCTCTTACTAAGCTTGGTATGCTCATTCCCCTCTAATTAGATACCATCTCATCAATTACTTGATGTTAGACCTGTCAGCCTTACGGTGTCCCTTCCACAAACTGTTTTTTGCTGATCTCGGTTTCGCTAGCCTTAGGGCTCTGGAAACCTTGCCACTGCTAACCAATGCGAAAGTGCATGTGCCGAACATTGGTTTATCCCAATTGGCATATTTAATTTACTTGTATGTCCCTCAGTGATACTCCATGTGCCCAGGACATGTCAATTAAATGCTACTTGTGGCCCTACAGCGCTGATTGTGCCATCCTCTTAAGTAGCACTTTAACCAATTCTCAGGCATGCAATTGCAGACTGTGTGTGCAGTTTTAAATTGACATGTTGACCTGACAAAATAAACATTTTGCCAAGCTCAAACCTGTCTGTTTAATACATATAACACACCCCTAGGATTGGCCTTGGAAAGTCCAGAGGGCAGGGTGTAATGTATTTAAAAAGTAGGACATGTACCTTTAAAGTAGGACATATACTTTTTAGTTTTACATGCCCTGATAGTGCAAACAATTTTCTCAAAGCTGCAAGGCCTACCTCTCCCATAAGATAACATTTGAATCTCCTTATTACATGTTATAGGTGTAATTTTCAAATGTGATGATGGTGTGTGGGCATTAGTGATGGTAAAGTGTGCCTCCAAGCAAGCCTGCTGGAAACTAGAGAAGAAATGGCAGAGCGAACAGACTCCGGACAGCCACGCAGCCCAAAAGGACGCCACCTGCAACCACCATCACCTCATCAGGACTGCCAATAGGACCTCCTTTAAAGACCGCCTCGACAACAATGCACACAATAGCAAGGAGCTCTTCAACATCGTGAAGGAACTCTCCAACCCCAGCTCCAACACCAATGACATCCCGCCGTCACAAGCCCTGTGCGACTCCCTCGCCACTTTCTTCCACCACAAGATAGCAGACATCCACAACAGCTTCAACACCCAGACACACCCAACAGACAACAACACAACAGACCCTCCGCACACCATCAACCACGACCCCCTGCTAGCCTGGGCCAACGTGAGCATCGATTACACCATCAAGACCATGAGCACAATCCACTCTGGCTCTCCGTCAGATCCCTTCCTGCACCACGTCTTCAACAAAGCAAGCAGCTCCATCGCACCCCACCTGCGCAACGTCATCAATCTCTCCCTCGAGATCGCGACCTTCCCAGAGAGTTGGAAACATGTCGAGATCAACGACCTACTGAAAAAACCCAAGGCTGACCCAAGAGACCTCAAGACCTTCCGACCCATCTCTCTGCTCGGCCAAGGTCATCCAGAAAATCATCAACAGATAGCTAACCCGATACCTCAAAGAAAACAGAATCCTGGACCCTTCCCAGTCAGGGTTCCGCAGCAACCACAGCACCGAGACCACCCACATAGCCGCCACCGACAACATCAGGACCCTACTGGGCAACGGCGAGACCGCAGCACTAATCCTCCTAGACCTCTCCACCGCCTTCGACACCGTCTGCCACCACACACTACGCGCACGCCTCCACGCCGCAGGGATTCGAGACATGGCGCTGGAATGGACCACCTTCTTCCTATCCGGCAGAGCCCAGAGAGTCCGCCTCCCCTATTCCGGTCCAAAGCCTCCGAGATCATCTGCAGCGTACCCCAGGGATCCTCCTTCAGCCCGACACTATTCAACATTTACATGGCCCCGCTCGCACACGTCGCCCGACAGCACGACCTCAACATAATCTCCTACGCCGACGACACTCAACTGATCCTCTCCCTCACAAGGACCTCATCACCGCCAAAGGCAACCTCCACAAAGGAATGAAGGCTGTCGCCGACTGGATGAAAACCAGCCGTCTGAAGCAGAACTCGGACAAGACGGAGGTCCTCAACCTCGGCTCCAACCCTTCAGCCTGGGATGACTCCTGGTGGCCGACGGCACTGGGAGCAGCCCTGACACCCACCGACCACTCACACAACTTGGTAATCATCCTCGACTCAATGCTCTCAATGACCAAGCAGGTCAACGCCGACTCCTCCTCCTGCTACAACACCCTCCACATGCTCCGCAATATCTACAGATGGATCCCGACAGATACAAGAAAGACAGTCACCCAGGCCCTCGTCAGCAGCAGACTCGACTACGGAAATGACCTCTATGCGGGAGCCCCGACAAGGCTCATCAAATGACTACAACGCATCCAAAAATGCCTCGGCAAGACTGATCCTTGACGTACCATGCCACGGCCACATCACCCCCCACCTAAGGGATCTGCACTGGCTCCCCATCAGCAAGAGGATATCCTTCAAGCTCCTCATCCACGCACACAAGGCACTCCACAAGACTGGCCCAGCCTACCTCAACAGACGGCTCTCCTACATCCCCAACCACCAGCTACATTCCGCCGACCTCTCACCCGCCACCGTCCTGCGCATCCAAAGAACAACCACCGGTGGGAGATCCTTCTGCCAACTCACTGCCAAGACATGGAACACCCTCCCACTGAGCCTACGACAGACGCAAGACCTGCTGACCTTCAGGAGGATGCTCAAGACCTGGCTGTTCGATCAGTAGCAGCTCCCCCCAGCGCCTTGAGACCCTCACAGGTATGTAGTGCACTTTACAAATGATTGATTGATTGATTGATTGATTGATTGATGGTGTGGTCAGTACAGGTGAGTTCTGTGGTGTGGCTGAATTTGATCTTGTCTCTGGATGTGAAAATGGGGTTGAGTGTGTTGGCTTAGTGAATGGGTTTGCTGACCAGTGGGGTGATGCCAATATTGTTCAGATTCTTCAGGAGGATGGTAGAGTTGGCATTGTTGGGGTCATTGATGTGGAAGTTGAGGTCACTGAGTAGGATGTAGTGGTGTGAGTCGATTGCTAAGGGGACAATGAGTTGGGGATGATGTCGCAGAAAGATGCCTAGGGTCCCTGGGTTCTGTAGACTAGGGTGCCTCTTATTGTGGTCTTAGCATCAGTTTGAAGTACGAAGTTGAGGTGTTGCATCAGAGGTGTGGAGCTTTCATTGGAGATGGTGCATCTGATGGTTTCTTTGAAGATGATGGCGATGCCCCAGCCTTGTTTGTTAGTACAATCTTGTTGTATAATCTTGTAGCCTTCATGAGTGACAGAGTGATGTCAGGATTTGAGGAGGGGTTGAGCCACATTTCGGTAATGAATGCAGAGTCCGTGGAAAGGATGGTGCTGGTGTCCCAGATTTCCATATTATGTTTGCAGAGTGAGCGGGTGTCAAGTAAGATACACAGTCATTTTTACTGGGTGTTTTTGGTCTAGTGGCTAGGAGTGGTGAGGGATCTTTAGCAAGTTGTGCTGCAGGAGAAGAGGCAGTGCTGGCAGGTGAAGGGTCCTTTGGTGAATTGTGGGGAGGAAGAGACACAGCTATTGTTTTGGCATCTGGGGTCCAGTTCCAGCAGTTTTTTTGGCAGTGGACTGTCGGGTGGTGGGAGGGCCAAGGGTCCTGGTACTGGGCATTGTCCAACCAGGGGTGTGTTGGTGGCAGGCCTGCTGGGCACGTCCACTGTGTGGTCATGTGGCAGCCTCCATTAGAGGTCCTAGTAAGTGTTCTGGTGTTCCTGAGTACCAGGCAGGACCTGGAATACGCATTGTGGGGACTGGGACTGCAGAAAGTGCAGTGACCAGGCAGGGGTAGCAGCAGGGGGAACAGTAGCACAGGGACCTGGCAGGTGTAGCAGCAGCTCTGGGGCAGGCAGAGCAGGCAGCACAGTGACCGGGCAGGGGTAGCAGCTGCACATGGGACAGGCATGTTACCTTAGATGGGGGTCAGGTTAAAATAGAAGTGGAAAAACAACAGTTGATGGACAGAATGCAGAACAATGCAATACATTCACCCCAGTACAGAGCTCTGTGCCAAAATCCATCGTTTTTCTGCTCACCATGCCATTTCAGTTGGAACCCAGCCATATGCAAATCAATCTTGACCCTGTGCCTCATGGGAACAGTCCAGCCCGAACTGCCAAGCCAGGTCCTCCCTGGACTGGAAACAAACATCCTAGGACCGGTTTCGGGGTTTCACCCCTCTTCAGCCAGGATAGCTTGATTCCAGTAGCATGGAGAGCATGGGACACACGTCTGGGCATACCCGTCCCACTCAGGGTGACAAATGCTAAAACAACAGTTGATGGACAGAATGCAGAACAATGTCATACAGTCACCCCAGTACAGGGATCTGGGCCTAAATCCATCATTTTTTTGCTCACCATGCCATTCCAGTTAGAACACAGCCATATGCAAATCAGTCTTGACCCTGTGCCTCATTGGAACAGTCCAGCCCGAACTGCCAAGCCAGGTCCTCCCTGGATTGGAAACAAACATCCTAGGACCGGTTTCGGGGCTTCACCCCTCTTCAGCCCAGATGGCTTGATTCCAATGTCATGGAGAGCACAGGACCCTCGTCTGGGCATACCTGTCCCACTCAGGGTGACAAATGCAAAAACAACAGTTGATGGACAGAATGCAGAACAATGTTATACATTCACCCCAGTACAGAGATCTGGGCCAAAATCCATCGTTTTTTTGCTCACCATGCCATTCCAGTTAGAACACAGCCATATGCAAATCAGTCTTGACCCTGTGCCTCATTGGAACAGTCCAGCCCGAACTGCCAAGCCAGGTCCTCCCTGGATTGGAAACAAACATCCTAGGACCGGTTTCGGGGTTTCACCCCTCTTCAGCCCAGATGGCTTGATTCCAGTGTCATGGAGAGCACAGGACCCTCGTCTGGGCATACCCGTCCCACTCGGGGTGACAAATGCAAAAACAACAGTTGATGGACAGAATGCAGAACAATGTTATACATTCACCCCAGTACAGAGATCTGGGCCAAAATCCATCGTTTTTTTGCTCACCATGCCATTCCAGTTTGAACCCAGCCATGTGCAAATCAGTCTTGACCCTGTGCCTCATGGGAACAGTCCAGCCCGAACTGCCAAGCCAGGTCCTCCCTGGACTGGAAAAAAACATCCTAGGACCGGTTTCAGGGTTTCACCCCTCTTAAGCCAGGATAGCTTGATTCCAGTGGCATAGAGAGCATGGTACCAACATGTGGGCATACCTGTCCCACTCAGGGTGACAAATGCAAAAACAACAGTTGATGGACAGAATGCAGAACAATGTCAAACTTTCACCCCAGTACAGAGATCTGGGCCTAAATCCATAGTTTCTTTGCTTACCATGCCATTCCAGTTTGAACACAGCCATATGAAAATCAGTCTTGACCCTGTGCCTCATGGGAACGGTCTGGACTGGAAGCAAACATCCTAGGACTGGTTTTGGGGTTTCACCCCTCTTCAGCCAGGATAGCTTGATTCCAGTGGCATGGAGTGCATGGTACCCACGTCTGGGTATACCTGTCCCACTCGGGGTGACAAATGCAAAAACAACAGTTGATGGACAGAATGCAGAACAATGTCATACATTCACCCTGTACGGAGATCTGGGCCTAAATCCATTGTTTTTTTGCTCACCATGCCATTCCAGTTTGAACTCAGCCATATGCAAATCAGTCTTGACCCTGTGCCTCATTGGAACAGTCCAGCCCAAACTGCCAAGCCAGGTCCTCCTTGGATTGGAAACAAACATCCTAGGACCTGTTTTGGGGTTTCACCCCTCTTCAGCCAGGATAGCTAAATTCCAGTGGCATGGAGAGCACAGGACCCATGTCTGGGCATACCTGTCCCGCTCGGGGTGACAAATGCAAAAACAAGAGCTGATGGACAGAATGCAGAACAATGTCATACATTCCCATTGTACAGAGATCTGGGCCTAAATCCATCGATTTTTTGCTCACCATGAGATTCCAGTTTGAACCCAGCCATATGCAAATCAGTCTTGACCCTGTGCCTCATGGGAACAGTCCAGCCCGAACTGCCAAGCCAGGTCCTCCCTGGACTGGAAACAAACATCCTAGGACCGGTTTCGGGGTTTCACCCCTCTTCAGCCAGGATAGCTTGAGTCCAGTGGCATGGAGAGCACGGGACCCACGTCTGGGCATACCCGTCCCACTCGGGGTGACAAATCAAAAACAACAGCTGATGGACAGATTGCAGAACAATGTCATGCATTCCCCCCAGTACAGACATCTGGGCCTAAATCCATCGTTTTTTTGCACACCATGCCATTCCAGTTTGAACCCAGCCATATGCAAATCATTCTTGACCCTGTGCCTCATGGGAATAGTCCAGCCTGAATTGCCAAGCCAGGTCCTCCCTGGACTGGAAACAAACATTCTAGGACCATTTTCGGGGTTTCACCCCTCTTCAGCCAGGATAGCTTGATTCCAGTGGCATGGAGAGCGCGGAGTGAGCTAAAGAATGATGATGGATTAAACCCAGATCAGTTGACTGGGGGTGAGGGCTTGCAATGTTCAACACTCCGTCCATCATGCCCTATGGTTTTGCTTTATTCGCCCTAAGTTGGCAGGGTATGCCCAGACGCAGGTCCCTTGCTTACTTTGCCACTGGATTCAAGCTAGCCTGGCTGATGACGGCTGATTAGCCAGAAACCGGTCCCAGGATGCTTGTTTCCGGTCCAGGGAAGACATGGCTTTGCAGTTCGGGCTGGACTGTTTCCATGAGGCACAGGGTCAGACTGATTTGCATATGGCCATGTCTGAACTGGGGTGGCAGAGTGAGCTAAAGAATGATGATGGATTAAACGCGGATCAGTTGACTGGGGGTGAGTGCTTGCAATGTTCAACACTCCCTCCATTATCCCCTTTGGTTTTGCTAAAATAGAAGTGGCCCAGCCCAGCCTCCTAAGGCTATTATGGGCCCAGACAGGCCCATCCTTAACCGAGGCACCACCTGTGCACATCCTGTGATGCAGAAGACAGTGTCCGGATAAGAGGCTAGAGGGGTGGAACCAGCAGGAGCCATCTGTGAGTCCACCGTACCAAATAGTGCCCCACCAGTCCCAGACCCTTGGAAGTAAGCTTAAGGTGCTCTGCCAGCCTCTGCAGATCCAGCATAATTGCCACTTCTCCTCTGCTGCACAGCGCAACCGCTAGCAGAAAAAATGCATCTCCATGGCTGCGTGAATTGGACCTATTGCAAAGACCTGCATTGCAACCACAGTAAATCAAAATCTCCATTGTGCAGTGCATTCTCAGCTCAGGCCCTCTTCTCCCTCATTGGCAGCAGCCTCAATTGATGTCACATCGCAGCTTCACAGCTCTTTGGAACTGAAGCATCACTCTGACTGTGCACCGCATCCATGATGCCGGAATTTGCATTGCAAACCCCGATGGGATCCCCGATGACGACGCAGACCCTTGCATTGTAGCCTCGCCGCATCTTGTAAGCGATGCATCACTCTGGGCTCCGCAAACCAGGATTTTAGGTACTTTTTCAGCAAGCCTAACTGGGTCCCTATAGCCAGCCCGCACTCCATCACGGTCAGCCTAAACTTGTTACTTTGTCCCGGCCAGCATTAACAGATATCCACAGTGGCACTTTGTGGTGCTATTTTTACTAACATCTTAACAACTACATATCACTGGGTCTACTAATTGGATTTTTGTTGTTTAGGTCCTATTTCATTTATTAAATAGTGGACTATTTTTCCAAAGTGCTGCTCGATCCTTTTCTGGGATTTGTTTTCACTTTAATACTGTTTGACGTGTTGTAGAAATACTTTACACATTGCCTCTAAGTTAAGCCTGATTGCTCTGTGCCAAGCTACCAGAGAGTTGAGCATAGGTTAATTTAGGGTTTACTTGTACCTCACCCTGACAAGGATTGTGGTTGCCATTTGACCAGGGATCACACCCCAGTCAACCAACAACCCCATTTTTTACAGTTGGCTCTATCTACATATTCCTTTGAAGAATGTTTGACATTCAACATTGCAAAAGCCACCTTCAGGAAAACAACATTCCTTTTTGATTACTCAACTGATCCTGGGGAAGGTGTTACCTTCATTATAATGGCCATATTAGAGGATTCTATTGAGCAATTCATAATAGCATAAACCTTAGCAATAGTATTCTTGTATTCTCCTCCCCATTCTATCGTATAGCTCCTTCTCTATCACAGCTGAATGTTGCATGTAAATACTGGTGAATGTATTTGGACCTCTAAGAGACTCCTAATCTAATATATACCTTTAAAGTAGGACATATACTTTTTAGTTTTACATGCCCTGATAGTGCAAACAATTTTCTCAAAGCTGCAAGGCCTACCTCTCCCATAAGATAACATTTGAATCTCCTTATTACATGTTATAGGTGTAATTTTCAAATGTGATGATGATATGTGGGCATTAGTGATGGTAAAGTGTGCCTCCAAGCAAGCCTGCTGGAAACTAGAGAAGAAATGGCAGAGCGAACAGACTCCGGACAGCCACGCAGCCCAAAAGGACGCCACCTGCAACCACCATCACCTCATCAGGACTGCCAATAGGACCTCCTTTAAAGACCGCCTCGACAACAATGCACACAATAGCAAGGAGCTCTTCAACATCGTGAAGGAACTCTCCAACCCCAGCTCCAACACCAATGACATCCCGCCGTCACAAGCCCTGTGCGACTCCCTCGCCACTTTCTTCCACCACAAGATAGCAGACATCCACAACAGCTTCAACACCCAGACACACCCAACAGACAACAACACAACAGACCCTCCGCACACCATCAACCACGACCCCCTGCTAGCCTGGGCCAACGTGAGCATTGATTACACCATCAAGACCATGAGCACAATCCACTCTGGCTCTCCGTCAGATCCCTTCCTGCACCACGTCTTCAACAAAGCAAGCAGCTCCATCGCACCCCACCTGCTCAACGTCATCAATCTCTCCCTCGAGACCGCGACCTTCCCAGAGAGTTTGAAACATGTCGAGATCAACGACCTACTGAAAAAACCCAAGGCTGACCCAAGAGACCTCAAGAACTTCCGACCCATCTCTCTGCTCGGCCAAGGTCATCCAGAAAATCATCAACAGATAGCTAACCCGATACCTCAAAGAAAACAGAATCCTGGACCCTTCCCAGTCAGGGTTCCGCAGCAACCACAGCACCGAGACCACCCACATAGCCGCCACCGACAACATCAGGACCCTGCTGGGCAACGGCGAGACCGCAGCACTAATCCTCTTAGACCTCTCCACCGCCTTCGACACCGTCTGCCACCACACACTACGCGCACGCCTCCACGCCGCAGGGATTCGAGACATGGTGCTGGAATGGACCACCTTCTTCCTATCCGGCAGAGCCCAGAGAGTCCGCCTCCCCTATTCCGGTCCAAAGCCTCCGAGATCATCTGCGGCGTACCCCAGGGATCCTCCTTCAGCCCGACACTATTCAACATTTACATGGCCCCGCTCGCACACGTCGCCCGACAGCACGACCTCAACATAATCTCCTACGCCGACGACACTCAACTGATCCTCTCCCTCACAAGGACCCCAGCACCGCCAAAGGCAACCTCCACAAAGGAATGAAGGCTGTCGCCGACTGGATGAAAACCAGCCGTCTGAAGCAGAACTCGGACAAGACGGAGGTCCTCAACCTCGGCTCCAACCCTTCAGCCTGGGATGATTCCTGGTGGCCGACGGCACTGGGAGCAGCCCTGACACCCACGGACCACTCACACAACTTGGGAATCATCCTCGACTCAATGCTCTCAATGACCAAGCAGGTCAACGCCGACTCCTCCTCCTGCTTCAACACCCTCCACATGCTCCGCAAGATCTACAGATGGATCCCGACAGATACAAGAAAGACAGTCACCCAGGCCCTCGTCAGCAGCAGACTCGACTACGGAAATGACCTCTAAGCAGGAGCCCCGACCAAGCTCATCAAATGACTACAATGCATCCAAAAACGCCTTGGCACGACTGATCCTCGACGTACCATGCCACGGCCACATCACCCCCCACCTGAGGGATCTGCACTGGCTCCCCATCAGCAAGAGGATATCCTTCAAGCTCCTCATCCACGCACACAAGGCACTCCACAAGACTGGCCCAGCCTACCTCAACAGACGGCTCTCCTACATCCCCAACCACCAGCTACACTCCACCGACCTCTCACCCGCCACCGTCCTGCGCATCCAAAGAACAACCACCGGTGGGAGATCCTTCTGCCAACTCACTGCCAAGACATGGAACACCCTCCCACTGAGCCTACGACAGACGCAAGACCTGCTGACCTTCAGGAGGATGCTCAAGACCTGGCTGTTCGATCAGTAGCAGCTCCCCCCAGCGCCTTGAGACCCTCACAGGTATGTAGTGCACTTTACAAATGATTGATTGATTGATTGATTGATGGTGTGGTCAGTACAGGTGAGTTCTGTGGTGTGGCTGAATTTGATCTTGTCTCTGGAGGTGAAAATGGGGTTGAGTGTGTTGGCTTAGTGAATGGGTTTGCTGACCATTAGGGTGATGCCAATATTGTTCCGATTCTTCAGGAGGATGGTAGAGTTGGCATTGTTGTGGTCATTGATGTGGAAGTTGAGGTCACTGAGTAGGATGTAGTGGTGTGAGTTGATTGCTAAGGGGACAATGAGTTGGGGATGATGTCGCAGACAGATGCCTAGGGTCCCTGGGTTCTGTAGACTAGGGTGCCTCTTATTGTGGTCTTAGCATCAGTTTGAAGTACGAAGTTGAGGTGTTGCATCAGAGGTGTGGAGCTTTCATTGGAGATGGTGCATCTGATGGTTTCTTTGAAGATGATGGTGATGCCCCAGCCTTGTTTGTTAGTACAATCTTGTTATATAATCTTGTAGCCTTCATGAGTGACAGAGTGATGTCAGGATTTGAGGAGGGGTTGAGCCACATTTCGGTAATGAATGCAGAGTCCGTGGAAAGGATGGTGCTGGTGTCCCAGATTTCCATATTATGTTTGCAGAGTGAGCGGGTGTCAAGTAAGATACACAGTCATTTTTACTGGGTGTTTTTGGTCTAGTGGCTAGGAGTGGTGAGGGATCTTTAGCAAGTTGTGCTGCAGGAGAAGAGGCAGTGCTGGCAGGTGAAGGGTCCTTTGGTGAATTGTGGGGAGGAAGAGACACAGCTATTGTTTTGGCATCTGGGGTCCAGTTCCAGCAGTTTTTTTGGCAGTGGACTGTCGGGTGGTGGGAGGGCCAAGGGTCCTGGTACTGGGCACTGTCCAACCAGGGGTGTGTTGGTGGCAGGCCTGCTGGGCACGTCCACTGTGTGGTCATGTGGCAGCCTCCATTAGAGGTCCTAGTAAGTGTTCTGGTGTTCCTGAGTACTAGGCAGGACCTGGAATACGCATTGTGGGGACTGGGACTGCAGAAAGTGCAGTGACCAGGCAGGGGTAGCAGCAGGGGGAACAGTAACACAGGGACCTGGCAGGTGTAGCAGCAGCTCTGGGGCAGGCAGAGCAGGCAGCACAGTGACCGGGCAGGGGTAGCAGCTGCACATGGGACAGGCATGTTACCTTAGATGGGGGTCAGGTTAAAATAGAAGTGGAAAAACAACAGTTGATGGACAGAATGCAGAACAATGCAATACATTCACCCCAGTACAGAGCTCTGTGCCAAAATCCATCGTTTTTCTGCTCACCATGCCATTTCAGTTGGAACCCAGCCATATGCAAATCAATCTTGACCCTGTGCCTCATGGGAACAGTCCAGCCCGAACTGCCAAGCCAGGTCCTCCCTGGACTGGAAACAAACATCCTAGGACCGGTTTCGGGGTTTCACCCCTCTTCAGCCAGGATAGCTTGATTCCATTAGCATGGAGAGCATGGGACACACGTCTGGGCATACCCGTCCCACTCAGGGTGACAAATGCTAAAACAACAGTTGATGGACAGAATGCAGAACAATGTCATACAGTCACCCCAGTACAGGGATCTGGGCCTAAATCCATCATTTTTTTGCTCACCATGCCATTCCAGTTAGAACACAGCCATATGCAAATCAGTCTTGACCCTGTGCCTCATTGGAACAGTCCAGCCCGAACTGCCAAGCCAGGTCCTCCCTGGATTGGAAACAAACATCCTAGGACCGGTTTCGGGGTTTCACCCCTCTTCAGCCCAGATGGCTTGATTCCAGTGTCATGGAGAGCACAGGACCCTCGTCTGGGCATACCCGTCCCACTCGGGGTGACAAATGCAAAAACAACAGTTGATGGACAGAATGCAGAACAATGTTATACATTCACCCCAGTACAGAGATCTGGGCCAAAATCCATCGTTTTTTTGCTCACCATGCCATTCCAGTTTGAACCCAGCCATGTGCAAATCAGTCTTGACCCTGTGCCTCATGGGAACAGTCCAGCCCGAACTGCCAAACCAGGTCGTCCCTGGACTGGAAAAAAACATCCTAGGACCGGTTTCAGGGTTTCACCCCTCTTAAGCCAGGATAGCTTGATTCCAGTGGCATAGAGAGCATGGTACCAACATTTGGGCATACCTGTCCCACTCAGGGTGACAAATGCAAAAACAACAGTTGATGGACAGAATGCAGAACAATGTCAAACTTTCACCCCAGTACAGAGATCTGGGCCTAAATCCATAGTTTCTTTGCTTACCATGCCATTCCAGTTTGAACACAGCCATATGAAAATCAGTCTTGACCCTGTGCCTCATGGGAACGGTCTGGACTGGAAGCAAACATCCTAGGACTGGTTTTGGGGTTTCACCCCTCTTCAGCCAGGATAGCTTGATTCCAGTGGCATGGAGTGCATGGTACCCACGTCTGGGTATACCCGTCCCACTCGGGGTGACAAATGCAAAAACAACAGTTGATGGACAGAATGCAGAACAATGTCATACATTCACCCTGTATGGAGATCTGGGCCTAAATCCATTGTTTTTTTGCTCACCATGCCATTCCAGTTTGAACTCAGCCATATGCAAATCAGTCTTGACCCTGTGCCTCATTGGAACAGTCCAGCCCGAACTGCCAAGCCAGGTCCTCCTTGGATTGGAAACAAACATCCTAGGACCTGTTTTGGGGTTTCACCCCTCTTCAGCCAGGATAGCTAAATTCCAGTGGCATGGAGAGCACAGGACCCATGTCTGGGCATACCTGTCCCGCTCGGGGTGACAAATGCAAAAACAAGAGCTGATGGACAGAATGCAGAACAATGTCATACATTCCCATTGTACAGAGATCTGGGCCTAAATCCATCGATTTTTTGCTCACCATGAGATTCCAGTTTGAACCCAGCCATATGCAAATCAGTCTTGACCCTGTGCCTCATGGGAACAGTCCAGCCCGAACTGCCAAGCCAGGTCCTCCCTGGACTGGAAACAAACATCCTAGGACCGGTTTCGGGGTTTCACCCCTCTTCAGCCAGGATAGCTTGAGTCCAGTGGCATGGAGAGCACGGGACCCACGTCTGGGCATACCCGTCCCACTCGGGGTGACAAATCAAAAACAACAGTTGATGGACAGATTGCAGAACAATGTCATGCATTCCCCCCAGTACAGACATCTGGGCCTAAATCCATCGTTTTTTTGCACACCATGCCATTCCAGTTTGAACCCAGCCATATGCAAATCATTCTTGACCCTGTGCCTCATGGGAATAGTCCAGCCTGAATTGCCAAGCCAGGTCCTCCCTGGACTGGAAACAAACATTCTAGGACCAATTACGGGGTTTCACCCCTCTTCAGCCAGGATAGCTTGATTCCAGTGGCATGGAGAGCGCGGAGTGAGCTAAAGAATGATGATGGATTAAACCCAGATCAGTTGACTGGGGGTGAGTGCTTGCAATGTTCAACACTCCGTCCATCATGCCCTATGGTTTTGCTTTATTCGCCCTAAGTTGGCAGGGTATGCCCAGACGTAGGTCCCTTGCTTACTTTGCCACTGGATTCAAGCTAGCCTGGCTGATGACGGCTGATTAGCCAGAAACCGGTCCCAGGATGCTTGTTTCCGGTCCAGGGAAGACATGGCTTTGCAGTTCGGGCCGGACTGTTTCCATGAGGCACAGGGTCAGACTGATTTTCATATGGCCATGTCTGAACTGGGGTGGCAGAGTGAGCTAAAGAATGATGATGGATTAAACGCGGATCAGTTGACTGGGGGTGAGTGCTTGCAATGTTCAACACTCCCTCCATTATCCCCTTTGGTTTTGCTAAAATAGAAGTGGCCCAGCCCAGCCTCCTAAGGCTATTATGGGCCCAGACAGGCCCATCCTTAACCGAGGCACCACCTGTGAACATCCTGTGATGCAGAAGACAGTGTCCGGATAAGAGGCTAAAGGGGTGGAACCAGCAGGAGCCATCTGTGAGTCCACCGTACCAAATAGTGCCCCACCAGTCCCAGACCCTTGGAAGTAAGCTTAAGGTGCTCTGCCAGCCTCTGCAGATCCAGCAGAATTGCCACTTCTCCTCTGCTGCACAGCGCAACCGCTAGCAGAAAAAATGCATCTCCATGGCTGCGTGAATTGGACCTATTGCAAAGACCTGCATTGCAACCACAGTAAATCAAAATCTCCATTGTGCAGTGCATTCTCAGCTCAGGCCCTCTTCTCCCTCATTGGCAGCAGCCTCAATTGATGTCACATCGCAGCTTCACAGCTCTTTGGAACTGAAGCATCACTCTGACTGTGCACCGCATCCATGATGCCGGAATTTGCATTGCAAATCCCGATGGGATCCCCGATGACGACGCAGACCCTTGCATTGTAGCCTCGCCGCATCTTGTAAGCGATGCATCACTCTGGGCTCCGCAAACCAGGATTTTAGGTACTTTTTCAGCAAGCCTAACTGGGTCCCTATAGCCAGCCCGCACTCCATCACGGTCAGCCTAAACTTGTTACTTTGTCCCGGCCAGCATTAACAGATATCCACAGTGGCACTTTGTGGTGCTATTTTTACTAACAGCTTAACAACTACATATCACTGGGTCTACTAATTGGATTTTTGCTGTTTAGGTCCTATTTCATTTATTAAATAGTGGACTATTTTTCCAAAGTGCTGCTCGATCCTTTTCTGGGATTTGTTTTCACTTTAATACTGTTTGACGTGTTGTAGAAATACTTTACACATTGCCTCTAAGGTAAGCCTGACTGCTCTGTGCCAAGCTACCAGAGAGTTGAGCATAGGTTAATATAGGGTTTACTTGTACATCACCCTGACAAGGATTGTGGTTGCCACTTGACCAGGGATCACACCCCAGTCAACCAACAACCCCATTTTTTACAGTTGGCTCTATCTACATATTCCTTTGAAGAATGTTTGACATTCAACATTGCAAAAGCCACCTTCAGGAAAACAACATTCCTTTTTGATTACTCAACTGATCCTGGGGAAGGTGTTACCTTCATTATAATGGCCATATTAGAGGATTCTATTGAGCAATTCATAATAGCATAAACCTTAGCAATAGTATTCTTGTATTCTCCTCCCCATTCTATCGTATAGCTCCTTCTCTATCACAGCTGAATGTTGCATGTAAATACTGGTGAATGTATTTGGACCTCTAAGAGACTCCTAATCTAATATATTTATTTCTAGGTGACTAACTTATTCGCTGCCTGCCTTGAACACTTTGAGGTTCATTCTTAAATGGACCCTCTGGGCTCAATATTATTTAGGTCTCAGCAGACCATAATTTAGATCTTATCTTCTGTAGCTCACTTTATTACACATATGCACCCTCATTTTTGTATTGACCACAATATTACACCATTGTTTGTGAATCTTCCATCGGTAGCCAGTCGTCCCACATATTCACCACCTCTTTATTCAGAACCAGGGGTGGGCGAAATTCACAGAGTTGTATAAAAACTCAGTGGAATTCCACGGAGTTCCTCTCCGCCCTACTTTAGGCTCTCTTCTTTTTAAACTGCGCCAAGTTTTGTGCCGAAATACTAGTAAGCCTAGAAAGAAACCACTCCTTGGTAGAACACAAATGCTGTCACTCACCTCACACCTTCAACCCTCCTTGTGCTCTCTGCTGAGCTTAGTGTACTCCGTCATAGGAACGGAGCGCTCCGCATCTACAGGTGGAGTCCTCACTTTGCTCTACACCCCGTAATCCCAGACCCCTTCCTACCCCACTGAAAGGATGTTCCTGGTGTTCCCAGGGCCCGCAGTGCAGGGCCTGCTGCAAGGGTGGCTTCTCTATATCTCTCTGTGCCCGTTTCCATTCTTTTGTACAGCCTGTTACACATCAGGTAACCGCACAGGTGCAGAACAGATAACAACCACCCTCAAAGGACACCTGATCATTGGATGCTCAGACATACCTTGGACTCCCATTGGGTGCAACTCGTGACGTTTTAAAGTATGTCAACGGAAACTAACGTTTGCAATCTCCCTCATAGGTTTCCAAGTGCAAGCGTCGTTCCCTTTCTGGAAAAATACCCACACCTGCAATTCTGTCCAATAGAAAGATATTTCTCTTCATGTGCAAAGGGGGCCCCAGGGAGAGCGGTGAAACAGTCTCCGCCTGGGGCTTTTCGCCCGCATGGAACGGGCCGCGCTAGCAGCGCAGGGAGAGGCGCGCGCACGCGTTAGCTTTTCAGTCAGGTGCAGTAGTGTAGGGAAGCGCGAGCGTGGGGGAGAGGAAAAATTGAAGTGCTAAAAGGAAAACGATGCTTCCCTGACGTGAAAACGACCGTTTTTGACGGCGAGGAGCAGGAGAGACATGGAGGACGACGAGCAAGTAAATGCAGCTGTGGAATTATTGAGGAAGGCAGGGAGAGAAGACCTGCTGTCAGCTGAGGCGAGGGCTGCGTCTGCGCCAAGAGGACGGACATTGAGTCGTCAGGCTGCAAGCGGAGTGCAGAGGGCAGTAGCGGCCTGCTTGCCTCAGCAGAATGGTAGAACAAGAAGAGCCAACCCCCTCAAGAGTGGAGGGGCACATGGCATGGAGGACAGAGGTATGGCAAAACGCCTTGCACAGCGCCCGGTGGTAGCAATGCCTCAGGGAGTTTTAGGACGCGCCACGGTTGGACAGGAGGTTTATCCGAGGGGGGTCCCAGTGGGTTTGTTTAGGGGGCTCATTCCCAGAAGAAGTAAGGTGAGGGGCAGGAGGGGTGACGGGAGGGGTGCTGCACCATGCCTCATAGGCTGGGAGAGGCAGGGTAGCGTTGCGAAGGCGGGAGCAAAAGACCAACAGTTTAGTGATATGGCGGAACCTCTTAGTATGATTTTGCACAATAAGGGGGAACAAGGTTTTCCGTTGGTGGATTATTCGTCAGACACAGGGAGCGACAGGGACACAGAAGAGGTAGTGGGCATTTTGCGGCCAGCGCAAAAACGAAATAAGCAAAGGCCTGGTGGGGGTACTGGTAGCACAGGAAAAAAGTGGCAGCAAGCGAGGGATGAAGGCTTTGGTATAGCGGAAGAGGGTGTGGTTAGTGTAGTGCAAATGGTAGAGACTGTTAGTGAGTCCAGTGATGAGCAGGAGGATGGGGTATATGGTGTAGATCAGCTGGGCGTGAGTTCATGGCAGGGAGATATTTGGCCCTCTCACAGGACAGAGCCCGACATGGAAGAAAGTATTTTTCCTGAGCCTAGGTTACCACCAGGTCAAATAGCACAAGGGCTGTTATCAGAGACAGGTTATGCTGAAGGGCAGTGGGTGTGGGTGCCACACTCAGGACAAAGAGGTGCGGCGCAGGAGAAGGAGACTGCTAAAAAAGCACCATTGACAAGAGTACCAGTTGCGGAGCAGCTTACCGGTGGGAAGAGCGCCCAGCGGTCATCAGCTGTTTCTAGGCGGACGGTAGCTCAAAGCGAGCAGCGGTCTCGACAAGCGTCACAGGTAGCGGTGGCTAGCGAGTTAGTGCCTCAGCAAGACAACTTCAGCGCGGATTTTTCAAAAGGACACAGAGCTAAAGGGCAGAGTTGCGTACAAGATTGGCGCAGTTTTGATGGAGGGATTGGAGATGGAGCCCTGCCTAGCAGTAGTAGACAAAATGTAGGGTTAGCAGAGGAGGGTGGGGACGAAGAGGTGATTTGGGATGAAGTTAGAGAGGAAGACAGTGCTGTCATGCAGCAACTCAGAGGAAAAAAGGGGTAAAGGAGGGAGGGAAGGGGTCAACTGCCTCTGTTTCTACCTTACAGAAGTCACGTGCGGACCTGCCAGTGCAAGAGTCACAGATAAAAAGACGTCGAGCGAGTGTGCCAGTGGACATGAGGGACAGAGCAGAACATCTTCCAAGAGGTACGACACCATGGTGGGAGGTGTGGGCCCCTTCGGTTACACATTTTAATTTACCTCAGGTGAGGGATATACACAGCGGCTCGAGTCAGCCAAAGGTACTCCCGAGTAAGGTTGGGGGGGAAGAAGCCTCAGTCGGCGAACAAAACAAGGACAAAGTAGGGAGTACGAGGGTGCACAGGACGGAGGGGGATGCGACGCAGGTAGCGGGCAAAGTATCTAAACGTCTACCTTATATGGGTTTAGCGATGCCCCTGGGCACACATTTATCGTTGAAAACAAAACAAAAAATTTGGGACCATGAGTTTGTCGACATTTTTAAATTATTACACAGGGAGGTCCAGGCGAAAGAAGGTTCCAAGGAATAAGAATGGGAACTGGCAAGGCGGCCAAGGGTTCCACGTAATATGGAAAACAGGACGTCTGCTTTTCTCATCTTTGCCAGCATATATACAGAAAAATATAAAATACCCCGAGAGAGCAGTGTCCATTTTTAAATATATGGATATAGTACGAAAAGCTCAGTTGCAGTTTGGGGATTATTGCTGGCTCAATTATGAGGAGGAATTTAGGGCCAGAATGAGCATGGCGACAGATAAACCATGGGGCGAAGTAGATGCAGAATTGTGGCTCCAATGGATGGCTTCAGCTCATACAGTGGCGACTACACATACTCCCAGTGGTCTGCCAGTTACATATAAGCCCTTTCTGCCACATCCCGCTCTATCAGGGGCGGGTGTCGCAGGGCGGGGGCAGGCGGCCGGGATTGGAGCCTGCTGGAATTTTCATAGGGGATCATGCACCAGACAGGCGTGTCGCTTTCGACACGAATGTTCCCAATGTGGGGGGCGACATGCAATTACTCAGTGCTTCACCACAATTAACGCAGCTGGTGGGCAGAGAGGGCCCGAGCAGGGATGGGGGGCCAGGTGTAGGGGGGCACCATTACAATTTATGCCAAAAGGCGGCTACGCCAATTAAGTTGGAGGCGATGTTACCATGGCTGGAGGCATATCACGATAAGATAGCAGCTAGCACATTGTTTTGGGGTTTGTTGGAGGGTTTCAAGATTAGTTATCAAGGGCCCAGAGAAAGTAGGTGGGCAGACAATTTGAAATCCGCAACGGATTTTCCCCACATAGTTCAAGCTAAGCTGTCCGAAGAAGTGTCATTGGGCAGAGTAGCTGGCCCGTTTGCAAAGTGTCCCTTGCCGAATTTGATCATTTCACCTATTGGGGTCATCCCTAAAAAAGCGGCTGGGGAATTTCGAATGATCCAGCATCTGTCTTGGCCAGAAGGCCATTCTATTAATGATTGTATTGCCCCAGCAGACATGGCAGTGTCTTACACATCAGTTGACGAGGCTCTGAAGCAGGTGAATTTTCTAGGTGGGAGCACGCAGCTCGCTAAATGTGATATCAAGTCGGCGTTTAGGCTCCTCCCGATTCATCCAACTGATTTTGAATTGTTGGGAATGTATTTTGAAGGGCACTATTATGTTGACAAAGTATTACCCATGGGGTGTGCGGTGTCTTGCGCCCTCTTTGAGCGATTTAGCACCTTCCTGCACTGGGTTTTTTCGCAGAATTACCAACAAGGAGCGTCCTGTCACTATTTAGACGATTTTCTCTTCATGGGGCAGGCAGGTACTAGGCAGTGCCAGGCAGCCTTGGACGTTTTTTGTAAATTGATGGAAGAGCTGGGAGTGCCATTGGCGCCTGAAAAAACAGTAGGGCCACAGACCTGTTTAACATTTCTTGGCATTGAAATAGACACGGTAGCACAAATAGCCAGGCTGCCAGCAGGGAAAGTGCGTGAAATTCGAGATTGCGTTGAAGAAACATTACAAAAATCAAAACTGGAGCTTAGGCAGGTACAGTGCCTACTGGGCTATTTGTCGTTTGCTTGCAGAGTAGTAAGGGCAGGTAGGACGTTTTGCCGGGCCTTAGGCATGGCACTTTCAGGAGCCCAGCGGCCTCATCATAGAGTCCGCATATCCAAAATGGTAAAAGAAGATCTGAGAATATGGTTAGTTTTCTTAGAGAATTTCCATGGAGTGCCATTACAATTCATTGAGGACCGTTTCATCTGGCAAGTACAGATATATTCGGACATGGCTGGTTCCAAAGGTTTTGGTATCTTTTGGGACGGTCGGTGGTGTTCAGAGCAGTGGCCAGCGCACTGGATGACACAAGGCCGCAGCATTGCCTTTTTAGTTTTTTTTCCGGTTTTGGTAGCGCTGGTCACATGGGGCAAAGAGCTTCAAAACAGATCTGTACTGTTCAATATTGATAATATGTCTGTGGTGAACTTACTCAATCACCAAAAAGCCAAAGATGTGAGAGTGCTACGTTTGTTACGGGAGTTTATGTTGGTGAGTTTACAATGGAATATTATGTTCAGAGCCAAACACATACCAGGGGTAAATAACTCCATTGCTGACGCCCTTTCACGTTTTAATTGGCAGCTTTTTCCCGAACTGGCGCCAGGGGCGGACGACAGCAAAACCCTTCTATCAGACAACATCTGGGCGTTGGGGAACTGACAATTGAAAGGCTCGTGGAAAACTCAGTAGCGGACTCCACAAGGAAAGCTTACAAACAAGCGTGGTTACAATTTACAAGTTACGTACAATGTAACAGCGAAGGGTGGAAGAAACAACCATTTAATTACATTATATTACACTTTGTTCTATGGCTGGCAGAACAGGGTTTGTCATCTAACAGCATAGCGGGCAAATTGGCTGGGGTACCCTTTTATGGACAGTTACTTTGGGGCTGTGACCCAGTTGATGGCATTTTGGTGCGAAGAATGTTGAAAGGTTTGAGCAAGAGGAGGGTAATAAGGCGGCTGCCTAGAGCCCCCATTTCCTTTCAGCTGCTGCAGAGACTGGTGCAACAGTTAACACATTGTTGTTATAGCGCTCATGAGACAGCTTTGTTCAGGCTAGCAATGATTTGGCTTTTCTTTGGAGCGTTTCGCGTGTCAGAAATATTGGGAGGCAGAGGGAATGGAGGCATACGTTATGACGAAGTAATTTGCGAACAGCAGAGGCTTCGGATTTGGTTAAGAAGTTTAAAAACTGACTAATTGGGGAGGGGTGTTTGGGTTTTTCTGAATAAAAGTGGGTTGGTGGAGTGTTGCCCAGTTTTAGAGGGGGAGGGGTTTCAGGACAAATCCATTAACACCACAACAGCTTATGTTTTCGTCCATAAGTCAGGCCACCACGTTACCAGTACGCAGTTGTTGGGGGTGCTGCGGAAGGTTTTGCTGTTAGTGGCAGAATCATCTTCAGAGTATGCGACTCATTCATTCAGAATTGGAGCAGCGACGGACGCTGCAAAGTTGGGGTTAGGGTGGGATGCCATTCAGAGATTAGGCAGGTGGAAATCCAGGTGTTGTACATGTTATTTACGCAAGTAGTTTTAGTAAATGTTGGTACGGCGTGCTAATTCTTTCTATTTTATATTAGGTGTTATCCGCACTTTGTCTGGGAAACGCCATGTATGGATCATCGGACATTCTTTTGTCAAATGGGCAGGCCTCTTTGCCGAAAGACAGATTTATGGTCGCAGCCTCGGCCTCCCAAGTGCAGGACATGAGTTACTTTGGCAAGGAAAAGGCGGCATGAAATGGGAGGAACTGTTCCCAACTCTCAGAAGATTGATGTACGATAGACGGCCGCCAAACTTGCTGTTGATACATCTAGGAGAGAACGATCTCGTATCGCTTTCAGGTCTTACGCTTTTAAAAAACATGAAATTGGATCTAGCAGTGATCAAAGACAACTGGTTAGGAACGACAGTTGTGTGGACTGGATTTGTTTATCGGCAGCAGTGGAGGCAGGCGAGAGACCAAGTGGCAATGGATAGAGCACGCAAAAAGCTGAATAAAGAAATGAAAAACTATTGTGCGGGAATGGGTATCAGGTATCTGTCACATGGAAACATAACTAGTAAAGAAAGACAGTTACTCAGAGCAGATGGGGTTCATTTGTCAGAGTTAGGCCTGGCATATTACATTTTGGAAATCAGGGACTGTTTGTCAATGGAATTGGCTGTTGACCTTTGGTACAACAGCAAAGATCGCTGAAGGGAGGTTACGGCAGTAATAATTGGTGGGGACAGGAAAACGCTTCGGTTTTCCTGGGTGGCAAGGTTTGGGGTGGGTGAGGCAGGAGCGGTCTTACCCGGCATCCCAGGAAGAAGGGTAGGAAATAGGGGAAGAAAATAATGACAAGGTAAAGGTAACACAGAGAAGTTTGGAGGTTGGTTTAAAGTTTTGAAATGGGGAAATGTGATGTTAGAAATGGTTTTGGCTCAGTATTCTAAATTATAAAATAAATAAATAAATCGCTGAGTTATTTGAGAGTTTACCTGTTCTTAGTAAAGTGGCCTTTCTACTCTGCAAAGATGTGTGAGGGTCAGTTTGTTTTGGGCGATAGTATTTGAGGTATTTTTAGTCTGGACGCCCTTCCGTCACAAATTCTTCTTACATCTTTGATTAAGAAATGGAAGACGAATATGCAACTCCCAAAGCTGCCATCTTGACGCACCAACATGTCAGTTCACAATAAGGAGAGACTAAAGAGAAACAATAGTAAAACATACAAAATAAGATTGTTGATTTCACCAAAATAGTAATATTAACCAGAGGAAGAAAACATTGATTAATTCATAAATATATAAAAAAAAAAATTTTTAAACGGGAAAGCAAAACTGTCAGTTTTAAAATAATACGCAAACCTTTGTAGTGTGTTATTAATACATAAGTCATGGTTGAGGTTTGTCTTGGCTGGTATTTGCACATCGTGTATTTGATTTTATAATTGATTTTTCAAAATAATAATTCACTGAAACCAGGGTTTTAAGTGGGATGAAAAAACTGGGGGGGGTCTCTCAAAGGGGCGTGGCCAGTGTAATGAACGGTGTGGCTTAAAACATGTCAGCTAAAAATCTGTGCTTAGCATAGTGTGCCGCCCGACTTGTATTTTTCTGTTTCTGTCATTGCATCCAGATACATGATACAAGTAACATCATACCTACAAGAAGTCAGGACTATTGGCTTTGTCAATGGTTGTTAGTTGCATAAGATAAGTAAGCAGTAACTATGACTTGTATATAATATTGAAAAAGCTTCCACTTAAAGCCCTGGTGACACAACCACAATGTTGCTGCTCCTGCATTTCAAAAAGAAAAGGGAAATCCAGAGAGAGAATGACTCTCTTTAAAGGATTTCCCTTCCCCTTCTACGCTCACCTGGCATGACATCATGCCAGCTCTTCTCCACTAGTGAGAAGTGAGCAGTGTGAGCACGCGCACATCGATGTGCCTGCTGTCACTGCAGTCCAGACAAAAACGGACCGCCTGTGCCGGGGCACAAAACAGAGCCCGATAGAGACCCGTTTCGAAGCCTCCTTTAAAAAACTGCCGGTGCTCAGCACTGGTGAGATCCTGGCCCACTTAAAGCCCTGACTGAAACTAAAGTTCTCTTTTACTGGTCATGGTGGCCTGCTTATTGGGAGTCAGCCCAGGATGACTATTGACTGAGTCACTGTTGCCAGACTCCCACCCACAGCCACTCTCCCACTGGCAGGCGAGATGGAGTGAACTCACTGGTGCGAGGCTGAGGCTCACTGCAGGGACCTGCTATTCTCGTCTCCAGCACATCGATGTGACTGTGTAATAGGAGTGGGCGGTGGGGGTAAACTCTGCTACGCAGTGGAATCGGAATTTTTGCCAATCATCTCTGCACTCTCTGTGGAGTGCAGGGTTAGCGAAACTCCACAGACTCCACTGGCGGAGCAGAGTTCCCCGTCCACCCTTATTTAGAACCTGGCTTTAGCTTTCTCCCTCAGCTTTTGTCACTAACCGCTCACTAGTTGTTGGTCCAACTTCACGTACTACAACTTGATTTTTGGTTTGCCTATGAAACACACCTATTGTAAGAAGCCATACCTTTTGGACTGCTGCTTCTCCTCTGTACTTTTTTTTATAAAAATGGCCTGAAAAAATAGAATCAGAGTGAAGCAAAATTAACTAACCAGCCTCTAAATTACAATATTTGTCTCAAACACTCCGTGTATAATAAGCTATATACATACATACATATATATATGAAGCTTAAAGTTATGTGAGATTTTCCGTACTCCTACAAATGCTGGAAAGATCCTTTTCCTAGAGAATGTTGTGAAAAATTATCTTTTTTGCCATAGTAAAATAATTGACTCATATTTACCAGAGTCCTGGTTTCTCCATGCCAGCTATCATGCTTGATCTATAACTATTTTCCTAGCACAAAAGTGCTTCCCATGTCTAAAGTGGATGTGAGGATCTATTCTGCACTAAGAAATAGCACTAAATGGAACAGAACATGGCTAGTGAGAAGCCACTAAATGCGCACTTTGCATAGGATTTTCCCGCAATTAGCTCCCAACATTTATCGCTAGTTAGCGCAAAATACACCCTTGTGTCCAAAATGGTTGTGAGGATGTACTTTGGGGCATATTTATAATAACTGACGAATCCCTGCATATCAGCAGGGATGCGCCAGTTATTTTGCGACCCAGCTCCGCCACCATGGATGCGCCGCATTTATAATGCGGCGCACCATGGGGCAAAAACGGCACAGATGCGTCACGCATCTGTGCCGTAAAAGTGGCGCATTGCTGGAGTTGCATCGCAAGCGCGACGCAGCTCCAGAACTGCTCTGGGGGGCCCTATCTGCACAATGCTGCGTCAATCCTTACGCCTGCTTCAAGCAGGCGCAGGGTTTTGACGCAGCATGGGCTCAAAAGTGACTAAGTGAAACCTTGTAGATTTCACTCAGCCACTTTTAGGAGGCGTTCCTGCGCCGGAACGCCCCCACCTGCCCTTGAACGCCTACATGTGGCGCAGGGCTTTACAACGTGACGCATCTCGCAGATGCGTCACGTTGTAAATACCCCGCACCATGGCACAGGATTTGCGCCGCTGCTGCGTCACAAAAGTGACGCAACGGCGGCATAAATGAGGCGCAAGTCAAACATAAATCTGCCCCTTTGTGCTTAATAAATACCGCTATATGCAACAGAACATAAACAGCAGCATGAGCAGCCATTCATGCTCACTAAATGTGCTCCCCCCAAAGTACTTTTCATTACAAGAATATGCATACTTGTGTTACTATCTGTAATTATGCATCAAAGAGAGAAGTGAAATTACCTACATTACTTTGATTACTCTGGCGTAATTGAAATTCTGCCAAAGTCAAGGTATTAGTTGTAACTTACTTTTACAGAACTGGCCTACCACAGATTTGCAGGAGTATTCCCCATGTACTTGTGACTTACTTCTGTCATTCAGCAGTAAACCAGAAGCACTACATGAGTAAGTCAGAGCACAATCTTTGTGAATTGGACCCATGATTATTTTGAATTTGTGCTCCATGTCAAATAATTTGTGTCTATTTTAAAAATAATACAAATATGGTACAAACGGTAAGAGCCTGAATATGTCATAGCACCTATAATGACTCATTTGCAAATGTTAGCACCAAACTAGTGTTAGAAACAATTTCAGTGAGTTTTGAACACTTTTTATTGAGGATTGTGATATTATCGCATACCAATAAAACAGTGCCAACAAAGCTATTTCACAAATATTTTTACAACCTGGGCCGGTATTACAAATAGGGAGCCTTTTGCCTGATTCTGCCATTGCTCACCTTTAAACAGCAGCCATGGGTGCAAACAGGGAAATTGTGCCCAATAAGAGTAAATGAAATGCCCTCAGGGCAGAGCCAATCTCAAGATATTCTGGGGGTAGCACATTCAAGTGAAATAATGAGTGGCTGCTTTAAAACCGCTCATGTTTCACAGAGAAGGTGGCAACCCACCTGCTCTCTGAAGAGGTTACAGATCCACTTGCAGGCAAGTCCAGTGAGTAACCTGCATTCACCTTCAGAGGGTGTCTGGGGGTCCATGGGACCACCTTTACCCTTCCAGAGATCTGCCTCTGAGGGGGCTCACTAAGAGCAAACTATCTATCAGTAGTTTACTGTCAATGTCTCTGCCAAGAGCATGTTATGTTTGCCTCTGTATGTGTAATTTGGTGTGGGTGCAGAGTCAAAGTGATTCCCTCATTTACATGGGTCATGCCCCCATGCAAATGAGGGAATGCCCTCTGAAGATAGCTCTGGTGCTACATGTGCACTGTGCTATCAGTGTTATGGAAGGGGCTGCACAAGCGCCTGTGGCTCCTCTTCTATAGTACCTAATTGCTCAGGGGATTCAAAAAGCAGTTGTACACACCAGTCATACCCCCAGGGCCCTATCTGTTATACAGACCCTGTTGTCTATATATTACTACAGTCTCTCAGAACACAGCTTACCACAAGGCTATTGGGATATTATTAAGGGTGGGCGTAGTTCGCAAAGTAGCACTTCGCGAAGCTACGCAAAGTGAAGTTCGCACTACGCGAGCTACGCGTAGCACTTCGCAAACTGCGTAGTAACATGTTCGCATTGTGCAAGATGTTGTTTTCAATGATTGCACAGTGTGGACAAGCAACCGGCACTGTGCAATCATTGAAAATGGCATCTTGCACAGTGCGAGCTGTAGTTTTCTGCTGCTCGAGTAGATTTTTACTCGAGCGGCAGCTTTCTCAACGCAAACTGGTAGTTTCTCATCGCGAGCGGCCGCGAGCATACGCGACCCCTCGCAATGAGAAACCTGACCTCCTTGCGTTGGGAATCTCACCGGGAGGTTTATTTTCCATGCTCGCGATCGCCAACTTGATGTTGCTGATCGCGAACAAGGAAAAAGTCTCGCCGGGATGTCATTTTGCTTGCTCGCGGTCGCCAACTTGACGTTGAGGACCGCGAACAAGCAAAAAATGACCGCAGAACTACGCAACACTACGCTACGCGTGTTCGCACTGTGCTACGTGCAGTTCGCGTAGTGCGAAGTAGCGCGAACTTCGCAAACTACGCGAGCGTAGCGTAGTGCTTCGCCCAGGCTTAGATATTATTATAACCAAAACGGGACATCCCTACACGTCTCCACATGTACCCCTCTTTGAAACAAATTCTTTAGAAGATTTGCCAATTTGGAAACTATGATGACTTTGTCCACATGTGCCAACATGCATTTTTTTACGAGTGATTTGAAACTAACTAATGTATTCCTTCCTATTACTAAAACAGCATTTCATTTTTTTCTTTCCATTCTTTTCCAAACTTTCCTTTTCAAAGTCAAATCGGGTCTTATGAGTGCTCATTTTCTTGTGAGGCCACAGCTGGAAATATCTGAGCACATCTATTTGGAGTCAGGCCAACCTACCTTTTTCCTATTGTGTAAATAAGAAATACGCCACCTTCACAGGGATGTATGACGTTACAACGCATACATTTACATCGCGGTACACTACATTGCGGTTTTGACAACGCAAGTCGTTACAACGACTTGCGCTAGATGGCGCTCTAGGACAAGGAATAGGATTTAGGAGTAGTTTAATTTACTATTCCAACTCCAGTCTACGTTCAGTAAGGAAGGTGTTGGATAGTAAATTATACTATTCCTTGTCCTAGAGCGCCATCTAGCGCAAGTCGTTGTAACGAGTTGCGTTGTAAAAACCGCGATGTAATGGCATCGCGATGTAATCCCCGCTTTGTAAACGATGTTTCCCCCTTCACAGACATGAAGAGCTCTCAAGCAGAATAATTCCTGCTAATTTCTCATCTTTTAAATATATTTCCTAAAACTGATCAAATTGCGGATTTTGAGGTTGTACATTGAGCCAAAACAATGATTATCTAGTTCTGTAATGTAGGTGCAAATGTGGGTGATGGGGACAAGTGGATAAAGCTAAGAGTTTTGGCCACTGTTCACATTGACAAAGGGCTTGACAGTAAGCATTATGACATCACTGAAATAAATGTTTTACCAGACATTTAGTTGCAAGCCCTGGTAGGGCTTAGAGCCATCACAAGGTTACAGAGGGTAAGAAACCTCACAATGAATGGTTGTAGTTTGAGCATTACCTGCCAATTTCAGGAAGAAAGTCAAGGAAAGCCTTGCATTAACAGTCACAAAGCTGTTTGAAGCAGCAATTACTGAAACAATCACTGGCCCGAAGAAAAATTACAAAAAACAGATTTTATGTCGATGGGTCTAATTTTATAAGGATCAATGGAAACAAATGATAGAGGTGATTACAAGGCAAGGTTGGGAATGATTCTGGATCAATTTTAGAGAGATTTCACAAATAGTATTTTGATCTTCCATCGTGCTAAATGATTTTTTTAAATGCCATTTGTACATGGGGAAATGATCTGAAAGTGGCATTGAGCATTGTTTTGTTTTAACAAATCACTATTCATTAGACCTGCAACAATTGGTGGCATTCTTAAACCATCTTGTCGCTTCCAGTAGATCATGAAGAGCTCCCAATTCTAAGGAGACCCTGACCAATATATTCATCCTTGCTCCATCTTTTGTACTAACTCTTCTCCTTCCTGTCCTCATCATTTCACAGACTGGCTCAAAACTAGATACCTGAAAAGGAGACATTTAACTGCCGATATGATTTGTATGACCAAATACATGTTGCACTGGAGAAAGCTGACACTACTGAAAATTGATATTGTGATTGTACCATTGATCACTGAGTTACAATCAGATATATGGATCTGAGTGTGGCAGGCCCAAGCCAAAATTTGCAGGAGCGGCCCGTGCAGTTAAGAGTGGTGGTGATGGGGGGGGGGAGGGGGAACTCTACAGACGATGATGAGGTAAAATTAGTTATTTATTTAATTTTCCCTCCTCATCGTCCATCGAGTCCCCCCCACCCAACCCCACATCTCATACCTGCATGGGCCACTCCTGATAATTTATCCCAAATGCACTTCAAGGTACTTACACATTCCTCAGCATATTTAAAGATGGCTAGTATTCAGCTGAGCTAGTTTACCCATGTGGTCAATACTTTGTTGTTCGATAAAACAGTGCCCAAGAATATATTTATTAATCAAAGTCTGCAAAAGTAGTAACATAATATAACATTAAATAACCTAACATTACATGATGCAACTTAACATTACTGAACATAACATAATATAATATCATAATAACCGCAGTAATAATAATTTCTATTTGTAAAGCATGAATATATCATCTTTAAGGGTTTCAAGGTGCTGTGGGCCGTCGGGGAGATTAAGTGAGCTACTGCCAAGAGTCACATGACGCTGATCTTAGCTGCCACTGACGATCGAACTGTGACCCGTGCTCCGGAGTCAGCCGCTCTGGCCGCTGCACCACACCTCTCAGTGAGTCTGCAACAGCAGCAATTTTCCACACTTAGGGGCCGATTACGATGCCATGGGAAACGGTGCCGACCCTCGGTGGAGCCATTCCTACGGCATCGTAATCTCCTGTTTGTTTTCATTTCTGACTGACCCATTTTGATGAAGTTGGTCGGAAATTATTCCAAACAGGGTGTCCGAATGGCATACGATGGGCTCGGAGAGCCCGTCTGTCATTCAGAAAGGGGCCTGTAATCTCAGGGGCGACTCTTTCCGCCCAAGGGATTACGATGGTAGATTCCCACAGCCTTTCTGTGCCTGTCTTTTCGACACAGAAAGGCTTATGGGAATCCGACTTTCTAGCCCCCAGCATGGCCCCCATGGGTGCAAGGCCTCCGGATGGCAGCCTAGGGGGCACCTATGGTGACACCATGTTGATCCCTGAGCCCAGTGGCAGGCATGATGAACTGCACCTCAGCTCTTTACAATGAGGGCATGCGTTCCAGTTTGAATGCATGCTCCCATTGTACAGAATAGCATTGTGACCGAACAGTTTTCGGTCACATCCTACTACTGGTTTGGGACCGCCGACAGGATGTCGGTTGGCACCAGTTCTAGATCGATGTCGGATGGACTTAGGTTAATAGGACATCGAAATCAGCCCTTTAATAGAGATTCAATAAGAACAAAGCTTGTAGAAAACAGGAAAATTATTGGTTATGGCCCTCGCGTAATTTCATGAAATACTAAGTATATTTTGGTGGTTTTTTACCCTATTCTGAGCAGAGTTACATTTACTAAATAAAAAAATCTCTTGTTAGCAGTCAGGATGCTTGTCTGCTGTATTTCAAAATAATTCATGGTTGGAATGCACTTCTGCTGTTACCCAGAGACTTTGAATGCTAAATTATTGCACTAATGTTGTACAGATCTCACTACAAATGAGCACGTTGACAACCATCTCCTTAGAACTGTGAGGGACATATTTCACATTTTATTATTATTCGATTGTCTATTTCTACAAATAGTGATGCACCTAAAAGTGAGTTCCCACTCTACTAACTAAAGTTGACTGGATGCTCCTGAGCTGCTTCGTTTAAGTGCCTAGGTACCTAGTGATTGTGGATTTCCCTCAAGGGAACTGGGAAAAAAGGCAAAATGTAGCAAAATTTTAAGGGAAATTTGGAAGAAATTATATTTGTTTTCTAAAATTTCACCAAGAAGTGGTTTGCTCTCCTAAGATTGCCCTTTCCCCAGCTTTCAGAAAAAGACGGTGTTAACATAATAGGCTTGGCATTGGCTGATAGCCTTCTGGCAATTCTTGCCTTGTTTTGTCATGGCTTTTGCAAAATGTCTTTGTTTGGGAATATGCCGGACCCTCATCAATCTAAAAAAAAAAGGAAAAAGACTGAGGGCCCGATTCACAGAACTAATTTAAGACAAAATCCTAAACTTACTACCATTTTGGTATTCACAGAAGGCACTTACTCATTTTGGTATTCACAGAAGGCACTTACTCATTTCGGTATTCACAGAAGTTAGGAGTCCTAACTTTAGGACTCCTAAATGCCTTCTGTGAATACCGAAAGTCTTAAAATTAGGATTTTTCTCAGTTTAGTAGTAGTATAGTTAGGACTCCTAACTTTAGGACTCCTAAATGCCTTCTGTGAATACCGAAATTCTTAAAATTAGGATTTTTCTCAATTTAGTAGTCCTAAGTTTAGACTTAGGACTACTAAATTGAGAAAAATCCTAATTTTAAGAATTTCAGTATTCACAGAAGGCATTTAGGAGTCCTAAAGTTAGGAGTCCTAACTATACTACTACTAAACTGAGAAAAATCCTAATTTTAAGGCTTTCTGTAGTCACAGAAGGCATTTAGGAGTCCTAAAGTTAGGAGTCCTAAATTTAGGACTACTAAATTGAGAAAAATCCTAATTTTAAGAATTTCGGTATTCACAGAAGGCATTTAGGAGTCCTAAAGTTAGGAGTCCTAACTATACTACTACTAAACTGAGAAAAATCCTAATTTTAAGACTTTCGGTATTCCCAGAAGGCATTTAGGAGTCCTAAAGTTAGGACTCCTAACTTCTGTGAATACCGAAATGAGTAAGTGCCTTCTGTGAATACCAAAATGAGTAAGTGCCTTCTGTGAATACCAAAATGGTAGTAAGTTTAGGATTTTGTCTTAAGTTAGTTCTGTGAATCGGGCCCTAAGTTGCTAAAAAGTTATTATGGTCTAAAAAAAACACATATCACCATAGTCCTCCCTGCCACTGAAGCAAACTACGTTGCGGCAGATCACAGAACTAATCTGAGATAAAATCCTAAACTTACTACTTTTGGTATTCAAAGAAGGCAGTTAGTAGTAGTAAAGTTAGGACTCCTAATGTTACTACTACTAAACTGGGGGGTTTCCTGGCCATTTGCAGCACCGGCATCAGCAGTGAAGCGACGGCGATTACCTGGGCTCTCTCTCCCTCGCCGCCTTTCGCCATCAGAGGCTGCCACAGGGGGAGACTACAGTCGCCAGCAGCCCCCTCTTGCACCGCCCATTTCTGGCGGAAAGTACGCCCGGAGGCGCTACTTCAGCAGTGGCTCCCTCGGTGGAGCGGGGGGTCTCCTGGCCATTTGCAGCACCGGCATCAGCAGTGAAGCGACGGCGATCACCTGGGCTCTCTCTCCCTCGCCGCCTTTCACCATCAGAGGCTGCCACAGGGGGAGACTACAGTCCCCAGCAGCCCCCTCTTGCACCGCCCATTTCCGGCGGAAAGCGCGCCCGGAGACGCTACTTCAGCAGCGGCTCCCTCAGCGTCGCGGGACGCGCGTGGGCGTCGCCGGGCTGAGCCCGGGCAGAGGGCGGGCCGTCTGTGGCCGTCCGAGGCCGAAGGAGGCCGGGCTGGGCCACGGACTTTGGGCCATACTTTGAGGGCTCTGGACTTGCAAGTAAGATATCATATAGACTAGCGGTGTATGTTTTTAGTCTCAGCTGGGTGTATTGTTTGCATTACAGTGTATACTACCTGGTGAAGACATTGTTGCTTAATTTATCTATAGTTAGTAGCAGCTGTCCACTTCATGTCTAAGCCTAGGTCTGTAAAACTAGCCGCCACAAATAATATTAGGACAATGGATAACTATCTTGTCAAAGTGGTAAATAAGATTAACAAAGACAGGAGACATTCATTTGGCAGATTGAGTCCAGAAACGTCACCAAAAAGGTTAACCATGCCCACTACTCCAATGCTCCCCTTAGATAGCGGCTGTGTTAACACTAACAATGTAGATGTAAATAATGACCTGGCTACTTTAGTAAGCACTGAAGAGCGTGTAACCCCAAATGACCCTGGTCCCAGCCAGAGTCCGGCCATTTGTCTAAAGGTTGTTTCTACCCCATCTCCCATGCGGAGAACGGTGCGTGCATGCAGGAAGGTTCCGGTCAAGAGGATGGTGACCCGAAAGCCTAAAAAACAAGGTCCAGCCCCTTTAAGCAGGGGGGTTACCCCAGAGTCTTTAATTAGTGTTTCAGAGCCCATTAATAATGCTGAGGGAAGTACTCTTCACCCAGCACAAATAGAATATCTGGTATCTATCTTACAGTCCAAACTAGAGGCTCTGATTAGCCCACTGTTGGTGAAGCTAGATTTAGTTTCACTAGAGGTTACCAGATTGAAAGGTCTCCTAGATTCTCATTTGATTCGGCCTTCCTCCCGGACGACCCCTCAACCTGGTCCATCGGGCTCCATGGGCCATAGTTTATTGGAACCCGTATTATACACTACTGTTAATACCAGGGAGGGCGGTCCTAGGGGTAGTAGTCAGGCACCTCGGGCTGTAAATGCCTTGATTACCACCCCACCTATACAACCATCAGTGGGTACTCTACCTGCATTAGCACCTACCTCACGACAATCACACATAGCACAAAAAAGCCACCAGAAGAACTTAGTAGAGGGAGAAGCTACTGGGAGCATTAAACCCAGGAGGAATAATGTTGTCAACCTCCCACCACAGTGTGTTCCATACACAGTGGTATTAACTAATGTTCCTGAGGTCGACTCCTGCATGTCTAACTCTAGGCTGGAAACCCATGACGCTCTGAAAAATAAAACACTTGCTTGGCTGAATAAGAATTGTGGTTTTCCGCTGGCTTTTTCAAATGACTTAATATCCACTCGTAGAGTAGGTTGGATCGGTAATGGTAGGAAAAACATAAGAGGGGATTGCATCATTGTTAATTTCAAATATCCACAACATGTTGCTACTGTCCTCCTAAGAGCTGCCTCTCTACCCATCCAGGATAACTTAGTTTGTGTTAGACCTCTTGGATATTTTTATAGTCATCTGACCAGCACCCAACTACGATTACCCCAACAGCCAGAGCATCTTGGATATGGTCCGATAAGGGGAATGGCTAGTCGTCTTTCTAATATGCCTGTGAATGTATCTGTGTACCAAAATGGTGGGGATTCTTATGGTCATCAATCAGTGAACAGGCAGATGGACAACATTCTTCCCCTTTATAATCGCTACACTGCTTTATCCTCATTGGAGGAAAATGATTAACTTTCCAACGTCACGAGGAAGCCTACCCAGTTACCAGCCTCATTTCTCAAAATAGCCACCTGGAACATTGCTGGCATAAAGAACAAAATTGGGAACCCGGAATGGCTATTGTCACTCAAAGCCTTTGATATCATTGCTTTACAAGAGACCTGGGATTTGACGAATAGTTTTTCCATGGATGGCTATAGCCACTTTTGTATCCCAGCTATCAGCAGTGTGGCAGGACGACCTAAGGGGGGCCTTTTGAGCTTATTTAAATTGGACATTAAAGGTAAACTTACTCAATGTTCATCTGGCTCGGAAAATTGTCTGATCGTTGAACTTGTTTCGCAAGAAAAGGCCAAGATCCTTTTTATTAATTTTTATAACTCTCATGCTAACGATTGTACCAGTCAAAATTTAGAAGTACTGGACAAATTCTTGTCAGTCTATAGTACCAATGTACATACTTTTGAATTAATATTATTAGGGGATTTTAACATACACCCATGTTCCCTACCATGCATTAGTCAGGATGTTGATGCTCCCCCCCTCTCCTCCTTAAAGCATTTAGAACATACTAGGCGAGGTGAACTTCTTGAAATCTTCCTAGCAAGATGGAATTTATATGAATCAGGCTGTGGGGACGGGAAAAATAGATCCCCTACTTTTATAGGAAAAGACATGGGTACCATTATAGATTATATTTTTTTGACTTCTTTATTGTTAAATAATGTGATTAAATATTATACAGAGGTATCAGTTTTTAGTGACCATAATCCTGTTCTTTTAGAACTGATGCTTGCAGATGTAATCTCCCTAAAATCAGTTAAAGATAGAGGGGGAGTAAATCTTATGGTAAAAGAGCAAAATCGTAGGTTGAAATGGACAAAAATAGTCCCTGAAACTTTTTTACAGGAGGTTTTGTCTAGGACCGAGGATGAAGTTGCAATATGTTTAACAAATAGAACCCAGTGCAACAAGGTCATAGCGGCCTTTGATTACATTTGCATAGAAATTGATCGTAGCCTCCAGAATAAATCCAGCTCAAAGGTGTTAGTGGGTAAAAGATGGTTCAACAAGAAATGCTCAAAGGCTCACGGTGACCTACTTAAAGCCCCGAAATCCACTCCCAAAATCCGTGCGGAGATAGTGAGTGCAAGGACTGTATATAAAAAAACAATCCTAGAAAGAAAGAGGGTTTTGAAAGATAATGCTTTAGCGCAACTTCTAGAACCAGAAACACAAAAAAATAGTGGTCTATTCTGGAAAATAATAAATCAGCCACTTTTCTTAGAGGACTCAAATACCCCTCTAGAAGCAAATATTCCTGATGAGGGCTGGATTAAACATTTTAGCGAGATATATACAGAATCTAACAGCACTGTCATTATCGCTGCCCCCACAGAAGTGGAGGATGGGGAACTGAGTACTGCTAAGGCCACTGTCACCTTTGTACCAGCAGAAGTGGAACGGGCAATAGATTTGACCCCGAAAAACAAAGCTCCAGGCCCTGATGGGGTTCCAGGGGACGTTTTTAAATATGCACCTAAGTTTTGGTCTAAAATTTTATGTAATGTTTTTAACGTCCTTATAACTGACAAAATCCCGGATTCATGGAAAAAATCCATTATTATACCGGTCTTCAAAAAGGGAAACAGGCAAGACCCATCCTGTTACAGACCGATTTCTTTAATCGATTCATCGGTGAAAATACTGTGTAGGGTCATTTTATCAAGACTGAATGATTGGTTAATTGAGAAAGGGGTATTATCTAATGTTCAGTACGGTTTTAGACCTAAAAGGAGCACAATTGATCAAGGTCTCAATTTGCACTTACTGGTTGAAAAATACACGAGGGCTAGGGAGGGGTCCATGTACCTGGGGTTCATGGACCTCTCGTCCGCCTTCGACCTTGTAAATCGCTCTAAGCTGTGGAATATTCTGCTTAACATAGGCTTGGACAGGGCTCTTGTTTGTCTCTTAGCTGACCTTCATTCTGATCTAATAGCTGCGGTCAGAGTTACTTCGGAAGGGCATTGTACAAGTAATTTTAAGTCAGAAAGAGGGGTGAGGCAGGGGTGCATTTTGGCACCCCTCCTCTTTACTGTTTACATAAATGCCCTGGAACCTTCCCTAAAAGAGGCAACTCTTGATGTTCCGCGTATAGGTGAACTTGGTATTCCAGTTCTCCTATACGCGGACGATGCTGTTTTGCTCTCCCGTACTGGTGTGGGTCTTCAACGGCTATTGGATGTTTTTGAAGTCTTTATGGGTAGTCTGGACTGAAAGATCAATGTCAAAAAGTCCCAAATCATGATAACGGATAAGGGAAAAAATAATAAGTTAATAAAAACATTTACATGTGGGAAACAAGAGCTCTGTAGAGTAGCCACTTTCCCCTATTTAGGGATAACTTTTGATGAGAGAGGTACCTGGGGTCCCCATATAAAAAATAGAAATATTGCTCTCGCCAGATCTTCTTCTGCCCTCCAGAGTTTTACTAAATAATTGGGAGCAAGACCAATAGTTACTCTGCTAAAAATGTATAAAGCCAAAAGCCTGGCCATTGCTACATATGGCAGTGCTATTTGGGGCAATTGTTCCATGGAAAGTATGCAGATTACTGAAAATAAATTTTTAAGATCAGTCCTTTCCGTTCCCCAGTCAACTTCTACATACATTGTTCATTCTGAACTTGGCATGGGATACATCTCAGACTTGATTAAAGTGGCCCCTGTCCTGGCCTGGCTTAGGATCTGGCTGAATCAAGAAATTCCCCTTAACCATACCATCCTAAAAGACTGTTTGCAGCTAGACAGGGTAAGTAAAATACCGTGGCTGGCCTATATTAAAAACAGTCTTTTTAAGATAGGGTGACCAGATCTCTTTTTATCCCCGTCCACAATAACTGTAAAAGACATAGTCCTGATTAAAGGCTTGATGGGAGATATGTTACGACTAGACAGGGAACAAGTAGAACTTGAGAAACGAACGGTAAGGTCGGGTATTATTCTGTGTACTCATGTTGGCCCAGAACCATACTTAACTATTGTTAACTTGCCTTATCATCGCTTCCTATTAACTCGTTTTCGGTTGAATCTGATCCATTTATCTTTGGGTCACTTTCCGACTTGGTGTTCTCCCGAAAACGCTTTGCCGTGTAAGTGTGATAACTTCTCGATTCAGAACACATTGCATTTTTTGATGTTCTGTGATCACTTCACGGCCTTAAGAAGGAAATATTTGATTCCGATCCTCAAGGAGGCTAGGTTCATACAGGTGAAGCCAGCACTTTTGTTTCTCCAGCTATTACAGACCCCAAGGATAATATCCCATGTTGCTAATTTTCTAGTGGGGGCTATTAGGGTTAAGAAAAGGTTGTTGTCTGACAATCCTGTGAATTTGGGTCTTTAAACAAGATGAACCGTATATTGCCCTTTGATAATGGTTATTCCATGAATATTTTTTACACTGATGATTTTATGCAAGTGATGTGTATAGCTTGTTTTATCTTAACTGACCTCTTCTTAATGTTTTTTTAGGATTGGATTTTATAGAAAGTATATATTTTTTGTATTATTCATATGTAAATAGTAAATGTATGTATATATATCATGAATTTACTCTGTATTAATTACATTTTTGATCGAGTGTATATATATTGTTCCTCTGTCTTTTTATGATATTGATTTATCGAAATAAAGTATTATGACTGACTGACTACTACTAAACTGAGACAAAATCCTAACTTTATGACTTTCAGTATTCACAAAAGGCATTTAGTAGTAGTAAAAATAGGAGTCCTAACTTTACTTCTACTAAATGCCTTCTGTGAATAACAAAAGTAGTAAGTTTAGGATTTTATCTCAGATTAGTTCTGTGAATCGGCCCCGTTGTCTGTGGATGTGTTCCTTGTGAAAGGGTGCATGCTGTAATTCATAGAAAAGTCAGCCAATGGCTGAAGTCGGCTGATACACTGCCCCTAAATTCATCCTGCAGTGGGTGGAAGAAAAATGTGAATGACACCAACTACAGATTGATGAATGAAGTCTGACTGAAACCCTTTTAAATAACTATGTAATACACATAATTTTAGTAAAAACAAAATGTCTTGGCTAACACATACCTAAAGAGGTCATTCAGTCTGAGAAAAGAGAGGGAGGGAGTGTGGAGGGAGAGAGGGAGGATGGGCAGGCAGGTGGGAGGGAGGAAGGAAGGAAGGAAGGAAGGAAGGAAGGAAGGAGGGAGGGAGGGAGGGTGTGGGGAGGGCAGGCTGGCTGGCTTAATATAGAACAGCTTCAAATGGACACAACCTGAACTGGTATGCTGTGAAAGACCTTCAACAAATTAAAGGAGGCCACCAAAAGTGGAAAAGTTTAATTGAGCCAAGGGCCATCAGTCTAATAACACCCAGAGGGGGACTTTTTGGACATTAGGCATTTGGCTTATTGGTATTTTGAAAGTGGATTACCTTGGAGATGGACCCAAAGCATGAAGCAGACATTTGGGCCATTTGTTTCTTTGTGAAATTTATATGTATGTATGTGGACAGTGTATGATATTTTCTTTTAATATGTATTGCTCATCAAAGGAGTGAATATCGTCATTAAATAAGGGATATACAGTCATACCCTGACAGTGTTTGAAATGACTAATATGATGAAAGATGAGTGATGTAAAAATGTTGGGATGATCCAATAATAATTCAGGTATTATAGTTGATACAAAAATGCCGTAAATTCATCCCTCATAAGTCAGTTCTCTTCTTTGTAGTATGCTGTGAAACAGCAGCAGTCAGAAAAGCAAAATACTCCAAGAGGAATTTACAACAGTATTGGCAGGGGATGGAATCTGATATAGATGGAATCTGCATCACAAGTCCTGCTATCACATCAGGTTCTAAACACAAAGTAAACACTAAAGTAATTACAAAATAAAAACAAAGACACTGGCACTGAAGGCAACTAGTTTGTGTGTGGATGCACTCCATGTGAGAGAGAAAATTATAATCACTCAAACGGAGGTAAGCGGCCTCACTGGCCCATTCTATATGCTGTAATGGGTGGAAGCAAAATGTGAATGACACAACAACAGACCAATGGATGAAGAGAGGTGGCTGAAGACTCTAGATGTAAGTATATAATAGATATTTTAGTAAAACTATGAGGTCTAAGCTAATGTCAACCCTAAATAAGTAGTAGTCAATATTTCCTACTTTTATACTTTCTCCTAATTGCAGTTTGTGACGGTAAAGTGTGAAAAACGTGGGTGAACAGGGAAAGCTATACATTTCTAAAAAATAGACAGGATTCTGGGTTCAGCAAGAATTTTCCGGGATAGATAGCTCCTTTGTTTTCATAAATAAAATAATTGAACTAAAAAACTAATGAAAGTATGAGCAATTAGAAATAGGTAACATGCTTTTATCTTTTATGTTTTGTCCCAATTGCTGATCTACAATGTCCACTACCATTATGTTTGTCAGACTCTCCTGAATGCCAGGATATTTGTGGTCATTGGATGTCCAAAAGATGCTATACCCAAAGCCATCGAACCAGGGTGAAGTTTACACAATAATCTTTGTGTGAATTAAAAATGGGTATGAAGAAAACCTTTCAATGTATGAATTGTGCCCTAGATTCTGAATTTAGAAATAGTGGTTATACATATAACCCTGAATTTGGCTTTACTGACACTGTCACAAGACTCAGAGGGCAGTTTTCAGATGAGAAATTCAATAGATAATAACAAATGTCCTACAGTCCTCTGTTTCCATTTTCCGCTCAATAAAAATGGTACCCCACTTGTGAGCATAGGCCCATCATTTAGGTATGTGGATAGCTGTGAAATTTGGTCTCAAATTTGGCCAGCACTGAGGGAAACTTGCCAAACTCTGACATTTCTGAAGACTAGACACCCAGGTGATTCCAGAACGTCACCATTTATTTGGCTTCCTTCATGCTTTATTACCCAGAATTCCCTGCAAACATCAAAGCGGGTTAAAATAAGAGATTTTCCTCAGATTTCTGAGAGGCAAAGTTCCCAAATCTGCAGGGATCCACAGATGTCCAACTACCCAGCCTTTCCACTCTTCTGACAAAAACGGCACTCTCTTGTGTGGTTGGGCCTATCACCTACAACATGAAAGGACCCAAAATCCAATGTGGAAAAATATTAATATTAAATGTCAATCATCTAGATTATGCATGTACCTGCAGAGTGTGGGCCTCCAGTTTGTCTGCTAGCACCAAAGGCATCCTTCCAGCACTAGACATTTGTGAAAACTAGACAACAGGGGTCTACATGGTTGTAACTTGTGCCCATTCTATCACTTGTTCTTGCAGAGAATGCCCTACACATGTCAAACTTTGGCTAAAATTTGAGATGTTTACCATGTTTCAAATAGGGAAGTTTAATTCGGTATTACCACACTTCTCTCAATTAAAGGGGTTTGCATTTGTGTGGGTAGGCATATTGCCTTTAACAAGAAAGGTTACAAAGTATGAAACATTAAGAATTTTCCATTCAATTTCAATTCTTTTGACAATATGGGTAGCTCCTGAATTTGATCCGGTCCACATTGATATGGCTTGTGTGTATCCCATTACCTTTTCTTACCCCAAATGCCCATAAGTCCTATCTCTCAGCACTCATGCATTTTTCCTAACAAAAGCGGTACCAAACATGTGTTGGTGGGACACCATGAGCTCATCACAACCTGGAACATCGGAAGTCCCTGAAGTGAAAATGTGATCTTCACACAGTTACAGTTTATGTTCATTCCTATACTGTGATTTAGGTTCACCCACATTTGAGGATAGTGTTTTTATCAGAAGAAGTGATTGAATTCAGGGTGGCATAACTTTGGTCATTGACTAGAAGTGCTAAGATTTCAGGCAAACAAATATGTGAAAAAATTGAGCATTTCATCAAATTTGAAATTGGCAGGCCATTTTGAAAAAAAAAAAATTGCTGTTAACCGTGTAAGCCCCACCACCCTAGATTTCCCTGTGTTGCTACATTTCAGGAATGACCAGGTTTGGTAGGGTTTGGCTTACTCAGGAGCAAACTGTTGCTGCCTCACCTGTAGAAAGACAGAGCAAATTGAATGTTTTAAGCATATTTTGATGTTTGTAGGGCAACCTGAGTAAGAAAATGTGCTGGTATCGACATAAGCCAAATGGCCCTGTATTTATTTAGTTCTCTGAGTTTTAGAAAGGCTCTGGGCTAGCATGGTTCTCTGGATGCTGGTTGATGGATAGCCTGAAAAATGCATCAATTTTTCATGGCAAGTAAGAGAAAACTGGGATTACTTTATGCATAGTTTTGACATAGGAAGGTGATGTTGGGCTCAACGGAGTCGAGCAGGTCGCAGATCTTCATGGCGTGTTTGTGGAGGGAGCGAGTGTTGAGCAGGATGCAGTTGAGGCGGATGGGTCCGGTGTTTGTTTGTTGTGTGATGGGTGTGACTGGTGTGTGGTGGCAAACGAAAGTTCAGCTTCAGTTCTGGCAGGGAAAATGGCCCAGGGTGTCCGTCGGTGGTGCCTAGTGGCAGGCAGTATGGAGTCTGGTGTTTAGGGTGTGAAGAGTGCTTGCATTGTAGCAGTGGCTGGTCTGAGAACCAGGGTCTGTGGTGCTGGGCATGGTCGAGGCACAGATGGGCACAGATAGGCTTGCATGAGGGGGAGGACTGCACAGCTGGGAGGTGGGAAAGTGGTGCAGGAGGGGGGTAGGCCAAAGGGGTTGGCAAGGGAACAGCAAGAAAAGGCATGGAAATGCAAAGTGTAGATTGAGAAAGACAGAAAGGCAGAAAAGGATCAAAAAATGAAGATGAGCAAAAAGGAAAAAATAAATAAAAAAATTAAAGAAAACCGGAAAGAAAATTTAAAAAAGAAGCAGAGAGACAGAGGGCAGAGCAGAAGCATAGCAGAGAATCTCCCAACTAGATCACCAGGGAGGGCCTTGAACAAGTGAACCCACGACTGTCAGGGGCAGCAGCTACCAGGCGGAACGGTGCGTGGAACGGAGCAGTTCACTGACAAGGCTGATAAATCCAGAGTAATGCAACGCCATGCAAATTGTTGTGTGGCATTATCCTGCCCCATGGAGGCATTACATGGATGATGCACGGGTGCTTGTGAATTTTGACACATTCCTAGATTTACTATAAGTGTTAGAATGCGCCAAAATTGTTATTCCTCCCCAGGTGAGGCATAACAAGTTTAACACGCGTTATTAACATAACTTGCAGTATAAAACATAGGGCAAAATTGTAACAATATTTAAAAGTAAGCAAACTATAAGATAAAAAATATGCCAAGAACATAGCAGAAAGCTTTTTACATTTTAGGATTATAAAAGACGAGAAAGGGAAGGGAAAGAAGGGGAAAGAAATAAGTAACCTCTGCCACTAAGTATCAAAAAACAATGAATACTCATTAGAAACAAAAATGGGAATATAGTTAACATATTTCCTGTAAAACTGAATGCTAAAATTTACTAAAGACAAAAAAGACAAAGAAATAAAAAATCATTGAGGTTTGAAGTTTTCAGAAGGAATGCAAGAAGTCTGAGTAATTGAGACCTTATTTAAATAAGTAGGCAACGGTAACCAAAATAAGTCTCTATTTATATGAGGATTGCAATAGAAAGCAAAAGAGATTTCTGATTTATGATAATGGCATACTGTGTTCCAGCAAGACTTGATTGAGAGTTTATTTTAACATTTCCAATTGAGTGTAATCTTTTGAAAAGCTAAGGCCAACATGAGGTCAAACAATCCTCGTTCTGGAGATAGTTACCCAAGTGATTCTGATAAACTTCCCGTAAAGAGAAGGGTGTGCGATAAGGAAGTATGTAAATCAAAAATAATCAAGATCCAGGAACAAATTTGTAATCAAAAAGAAGCTACATGGGAGCATAAAAAATGTGATGATATAGGTCAGCCAAAGGATGGTCGCAAGACCAGCAGGAGTTTTTATTAGAGTGTGTGAATTTAGCAGAAGAAGAGGGAGTAAGAAATAGCCTGTGATAAAGTAAAAACATAGATTGAGTGGTAGAAGCAGATCTAGAAATTTGTAATGATCTAGCCCAGATTCTGCTCCAAAAAGCAATGTTCCATTAACAACCCACATCTGCCTCCCATGCAAGCTACATCTTAGTTTTAGATCACTCCAATTCAGCGGAATTAAAGAATGTATAGATCAGGGAAGCGCTTGGGGCTATCGACAAGAGTCTAAGAAGTGAATCCAGTGTAGGCAAGGGAACATTAGGAGGAAGGGAATACAAAACTGCCAGAATGACTTCCATGAGTATCAAGAAATTGTGTAGAAATGAGCGAGGACACTTAATGGTAGCTTGGAATTGGGGAAAAGAACAAGGAGAAAGACCATCAAACATGTCCTGAACCCAGATAAAACCTTTAGATCTCCAAGAGTACCAAAATAAAGGTCTGTTGTTAATAATGAGAAGCCGATTATGCCAGAGAGGAGAACACAAAAATGTGTTTCTAAAGATTATTTTTGGTTGGCTAAGAGATCTTAACAGTGAGCAGGTATGCTTAAATAGCGGAAGAGATGTGAGACTGGTTTTGGCCGTAAAGGCAAGAATCTCCGGAATAGAGAAAGGGGAAAATAAGCAACCTTCAATGCTGACCCACAAAGGGGTGAGAGAAGAGACACCTGTACAGAGCCAGTAAGAAGCTTGTTTAAGACAAAAAGCCTTGTGGTACAACCTAAAATTTGGACAATTAACACCTCCGGTAAGACTTTAGTTGTCTTAGATGAGATAAAGAAATTCTAGATATTTTACCATTCCACAAAAATTTGGAGAGGAGGGAATCAAGTTTTTTTAAATACATGGAGAGAATATGAGCTGGAATCTTTGAAAGGATATATAACATAAAAGGACTAACCATCATCTTGATAGAATCATGACGTCCCCACCAAGAAAGAAAAAGAAGATTCCAGGAGGAAAGTAGTTTTGAAACACGATCAAGACTTTCTTTCATATTTATATTAATGGAGTCTGCAATAGAATTGGTAAACCATGATCCTAAGTATTTAATTCTAGAGCTGTTCCAATGGAATGGAAACCAGTAGGGTCAAAGTGATGGTTAAAGCAAAATTTTGATATGGGAAGAATTTCTGTTTTATCCGAATTAATTTTATAGCCCCATACTGCAGAAAAATCCAAAAATTCTTGCAACAGCGGGGGGACAGATATTTCTGGATTTGAAGACTAAAATGTCATCTGCAGATGATGAGAGCTTGAAGTGTTGGTCTCCATATAAGAACCCAGAGATAGAAGTATTGTGTCAAATATGAGTCAGATAGGGATCAAGGGATAAAATAAAAGGGAGAAGATAGGGGGGAACCTTGCCGAACACCACGATGAAGTGAAAAGTGTTTTGCAAGAAGACCATTAACTATGACTGAAGCAGAAGGCGACCAATAAAGTAATGAGAAAAGGGAAATGAATTTAGGTCCAAAACCATGCCAAGGGAGCACCTTAAACAAAAAAGACCATTCGACCCTATCAAAAGCCTTTTCTGCATCAATAGATACAGCAGCTAAAGAATAGGATAAATTAGATGCCTTATTTAAAACATTGAAAAATAACCAAGAGTTATCAGAAGTTTATCTGTGCTTGATGAAACTGCATTGTTCTGGACCAATTTCTTGGGGTAAGAAAGATTCAAGATGTAAAGCTAATAGTTTAGCGAAAATGTTATAGTCTACATTTATCAAGGGTATAGGACAATAATTTTTACCTGATTTAGGATCTTTAACATCTGTATGGATAAGACAAATAGATACTTCCAGGAAGGTACCCCTCGCCTTACCAGTATTGCTAAAGTATTGAAAAAGATTAAAGAGTTTTGGGAGAAAGAGATTTGAGAAATGTAGAATTCCACCGAAAAAATATCTGGACCAGGGGATTTGTTTTTCTTTAGTGAGTTTAGAGAGTTAGAAATCTCCTGAAGTGATATGGCTGAATCTAGGGAGTTGAAGTCAAGGTCAGTGGAAGAAAGGGGAGGAATACTGTTGAGATAAGAATCAACAAAAGGGTCTGATGTGGGTATTTCTGGAGTATATAAGTTTTTATAGAAATTCGTAAATTCCTCAAGAATGTCTTGATCTTTGAAAAGATGCTGTCCATCGGTTGATTGAATGGAATCCATCAGCACTCTCCCTTTCCTGGATTTAAGATAATTAGCAAAAAGAGATCCCACCTTGTTACGACCTCCATAATATCTGGCACTACTACGAAGTAGAATGGAGGAAGCATTGTCAGTAGAAATCTTATTAAACTCCAGTTTTGCGCTAACAAGCCTCCGTAGAGTGGAATCTAAAGAGGTAGTATAACATTGGTGTTCTAGGAGCTTAATTTTGGCTAGCAGGGCTCTATGTTGGGCAAGGGTGTGTTTCTTTTTCCTGGATACAAAATCATTAATGAAGCCTCGGGCAGTAGCCTTAAATGAGTCCCATATTAAATCAGGAGATATGGATGGGTCCTCATTAAAAGAAAAGAATTCGTCCGCAAAGGAAGCAAAAGAGGAGGAAAAATCTGGTTCCTGTAAAAGGAAATTATTGAATCTCCATCTAGAAGATTTGGGCTGCCGACGGAGCTTGTCAAACTCAGCAATCACTGGAGCATGATCTGATATCAAAATAGGCTCAATCGAAGAAGAGATTAGATTTTGAACTAGGGGTTTGGATAGAAAGATGTAATCCAATCGGGTTAAGGAACTATGTGAGGGGAAGAAGAAAGAAAATTCTGTTTGATCTGGGTTACGTAGTCTCCAGGCATTTACGAGGTGTGTCTGTGTAATAGTATTATGAAATTGCTTGTGTGTTTTGTGAGGAATAAAACATACTTGTGATTTACGATCAATGATAGGGTCCATGATCTAATTACAGTCACCTCCAAGGATAAAAAATTCATCTTTGTGTTGGATACACTTATTGGTAATCATAGGCCAGAAGGAATAATCTGGTTGGGTCGGACCATATACATTAAAGACAGTTAAAGAAATGCTATTGTTGTGAGTAGCTTAACCAAAATCCATCTGTATCAATTTCTTGCGAAGTAACAGAACATTTCAACTTTTTATGACAAAAAATAATTACACCATTCTTTTTTGTAGTTGTAGGAGAAACAAGAACAGAACAAACGCAGTTACGTTTAAGTCTAAGTGCCTCAATTTCTGACAGATGGGTTTCTTGCAATAAAACAAAATCTGCCTCTTTGTAGGATTAATAAAACCTTTTACATTTCATGAAACAATTCTAAATGAAGAAATATAACAATAAATATGAAACAATAGAGTTGAAAATAATGAAAGAGTATAGGAAGATTAGTAGATAAATCAAGAATGAAGGAAGAAAATAGTGCAAGAACCTTAGGATATAGAGCAGAGAGGGAAAGACAAGAAAATGGAAAAGGGAGATAAAGATAAAGAAAAATAAAACAGTGCATGTCAACACAAATTGACAACTGCAATACATACCTTTCTGGGGTTACAGAACAGGAAAGGAAGACTGGCGACAGACACCAAAGACAGCACGACCTGTGGAGGAAGACAACGCACCACATTAGGACGCCAAACAGACAGAAAAACGGGAGTGTAAAGTAAGTCCAATGAACTGTAATAATAATAGAGAAAACATATATAACTTGATAAAACGGTAACCACAATAAACAACCTGTAAAGTAAGTAACGTAAAGGTTAGAGTTTATACGACATTAACCGCGAAATAAAAAGTCAACTTATAGTATTAGAGGAGGGGCCGGCAATTTCCATGGAGGCTGTAGAGTGAGAATTAATAAATAGTTCCGCAGGTTCATCAAAAGTGGATGTGCGATTTTGAAAAGTCACTTTGAAGAGGCAAGGGTGAAACAAGCCATATCGCGCACCCATAGATCGTAAAGCTGGATGTAGATCAAGGAACTCCTTTCGTTTCCTCACAGTCACTGAAGACACATCCTAGGACAGGAATAATTTGGCTCCAGACCAGTATAACTGTTTTTTAATTTTTTCTGCATTCAAAACTTGAAGATCAGTAAGCTGCAAGAATAAGAGTATCACCCCCCGAGGTTACGAGGGAGCTGAGGAAGTGGAAAGATGAAGGCCCAGCCTGTACGCTCTTTGAATATTCAGGACTGTTGATGACGGTAAATACAACATTTTCGGGTGGAAAGAAGAGAAGGCCACCCGGTCTCCGCCTTCATTGCCTTCCGGAAGACCATATAAACAAAGATTGTTACGTCTATTTCTATATTCAAGGTCTTCAGCAGATCTTTTTAGGAGCAAAATGTCCTTCTCCAATGAAGATATTCTTGTGGAAGTGATCTGCACCTCACTAACTTGTTGTTCCACAATGGAAATTACAGAGTCAAGTAATGACCATTTAGTGTCCATGTCCTGTAGACGAGTATTAGTTTCCTCTACAAATGGTCGTAACGCCCTTATCTCTTGCAAGATAATATCTAAGGATACAGGAAGGATAGTCTTCGTTGGAGAAGGAGGGTCCTATTTGGGTCTCTTGTGAGCAGGAGAGGGAAACTGCAACTTAAGTGGAGCTATAGGCGAGGAAACAGCCTTGGAAAAATTAGAGTGAGCCATTGTTGCAGGAGCATGAGGAGAGTCCACCAGAGGATTTGAGAGAGAAACTTGCAAAATAGGTAAACCAGGAGTAAGTTTTCTAGTTGAATGCAGCAATTTTTTACTTCTGCCCATGAAACTGAGTAAATATCCAAGGCATACAGAGTATGAGTATAATTAAAAGAGACCAGAATAATAAAAGCGAGACCGGAAAATTAAAAGCTCCCCTCAGAAAATGGGAACAGTGGGTGCTTAAATAGTTCCTCTTTGTATGGTAATGAATAGGACCCAAAATCCCTAGAGAACAGCAAAAGTAGGGCTAAAAAGCCCCAAAAAGTACCGGAGGCAATATCCAAGGTCATGTGCAGGTAACTAAAATGGTGGCCGGAAAATGACATCAGGAGAAATACAGCCTTACATGGAACTGCAGCCTCTTAAAAGACATTTAGGGGTATCCTGTGGACCAGCAGACATTCCCCTCGTCAAGCATCCTGTTTCCGCAAAGAAAAATGGGGAAATACCGCCGATAATCAGCGTGGTATCTCCAAAGCAGCATGGAGCTAAATCCCTAGGCGGACATCTTGAACTGCGCCACGCGCGAGTCCTCAAATATGTGTATATCTTCTTGTTGTTTTCTCCATCTATGTGTGCTGCATTCTAAAGCACACATAAAAAGAGAAAAATGCCTCAAGGGATTGTTTTTGTGCAAGAAGGTGCCCCTTCCCGCCCACTGTGGTGCAAGAGTGCTTGCGTTGGCGCTAGGCAGCAGATTGTGCGCCATATGCTGGGAAAGAGGAATGCACCGTACAATGGGGCTTATTTACAACCCTATTGCGGTGCCAGTATGTCACTTTTTATATGGGATAAAGTTGCACACCTGTTTTAAATATGGCCTCCACCTGAAATATGATAATTAATGGACAGAATCTTGCTATAGTTGCAGCATTAACTGTTATTGAGCTTTCGTAGTTTTTGATGTATTGACTTATGCATATATAGTTTGAACCTTCGGTGTTGTTATTTTGCTCAATGTATACTGTTTTGGTGAAAAGTGCTCCTCTACCCATGTAGTGAGGTATATGTGTATGCATCATCTCTCAATCTTATTCCATACAAAGTAAACCGAAAGGTAGACTTTTTCTTAATGTTAAGTTTCCACCATTGCGGGGTACTTTCAAAAGTATTAGAACAGGAATTTCACAATTATGATCAATGAACAATGTGGCAGATTTAAAAAAACAAGTTGACCAACGGTTTATGGTCTGTGCATACTTCAAATGGCAAGCCCCAGACGTAGAAGCTGAAATGTTTTATTGCCCAGAACACCGCCAAGGCCTCCTTCTCAATGGTGGAATAGTTTGCTTCAGCTCCGGACAAGGACCTTGATGCGAAGGCTACTACCTTCTCTGTATCATCCATCCTCTGCGACAACATGGCCCCCACTCCTTTGCCGCTTGCGTCTGTTGTGATTATCGTGTCCTTGTTTATATCAAAATTGCCTATAAAGGGTGCAGCTACTATGGACTCTTTTATGTTCTCAAAGGCCTGTTCCTGCTCCATCTCCCACTGAAAAGGCATGTTTTTCTTCAGAATCTCCCTGAGGGGATGTGCTAACATAGCAAAGTTCCTGATGAACCTGGCCATGTACTCCGCTAGGCCCAAGAACGACAGTACTTCTTCTTTACTCGATGGAGTGGGAGCCCGTCTTACTGCTTCTACCAAATCTATTTTGGGCTTTATGCCCTCCTCCGAGATGGTGTGCCCTAAGTAGTCCACGGAGGTGACTCCCACCCTGCATTTGCTCTCTTTCGTGGTGAAGCCAACTTCCTTTAGTTTAGTTAGTACTTTTCTTGCGTTCTCATTGTGCTCCATGTCGCTCGACCCATAAATCAATATGTCGTCCTGGAAACACATGGACTTTGGGCAATGCCTCAATACATGTTGCATCGCTCTCTGAAACGCTGATGCCGCTGACGCCAGACCAAACGGCATCCTCAAGAATTTGAAATTGCCAAAAGGAGTGGTGAAGGCTGTCAATGGTTGAGACTCTGGATGCAGCCTGATCTGGTGGTAGGCTGATGATAGATCGAGCACACTAAACAACTTTGCCCCCTGCAAGGTGCTCAACATTTCGTGTATCCTTGGTAGCGGATGCCTGTCCACTACTATGTTGGCATTCAACGCCCTCAAGTCCACACATAGTCTGATGCTCTTGCCTCCGTCCTTGCTCGTTATAACAATGGGCGCCAACCACGCTGAGCACTCTATCTCCTGTATAACCCCTTGTACCACCAATTTTTCCAGTTCCATTTTTAAAGGTTCCCTCATCAAAAGAGGAATGGAGCGTGTTTTGTGCACCACAGGTGTTGCTCCTTCCCTGAGCTCTATTTTGTGCATGTAGTTTTTGAGTACCCCCAGATTCTCGTTAAACACTTCTGGAAACTCTTTCACCAGATCCGAGCCTGCTCCTGGAGGATCTATGAGAAGTACCTGCTCCTGATTGTTGGGATCCAGTTTTATCCCGAGTTCCTTCTGGTGTTTCCACCCCAACAGATTAGAGCCCGCCCTGGTTATGTATACTTTCCCCACTGTGTGTCTGTCTTTGAAGGCAATCCTCATTCTCACCATCCCTTCCAGTGGGATGGGCATTCTATTATAACCTGTGGGCGCTATATCAGCAGTCTCTAGGATGATGTTGTGCTTAGCAAACTTCTCATTGAACACCTTCATGTCTACCAGGGTAAACGGGGAGCACGAGTCAGCGTACACTTTGAGCATTTCTCCATCTAAGCTAATCTCGCATGTGGGGTACTGTGTTTTATCTTCCGTACTTTCATCCTCAACTTGGCAAATAAAATTTTTCACCTCCCCCACTTCTTCATCATTGTGTTCTACCATGTGCACCTTCACACTACCCACATTGCACGTTTTAGCAAAGTGGCCCTTTCTGTTACATTTCCTACAGACTACATTCCTTGCAGGACACCGCCAATTGTTGGCCAAATGATTATGGTTCCCACATCTGAAACATTTAAAACCTTCCGTCTTATTACTCACGCTCTCCTTTCTCCTGTCCTCCACCCTACATACAGTCTCCTCTTTACTAGTCTCTTTATTCATGACTGTCTCTTTTCTTTCTCCTGACACCTTCATCTCTCTCATACATAGCGCTGTGTGTTCCAACCCTTTGGCTATGCTTATCGCTTCCTCCAGATCTGGATTCCTAGTGAGCAATTCCTCCTGTACCTTCTCCTCATTGGTACATCTCACTAACTGGTCCCTGATAAGGGAATCTGTGAGTGCCCCAAACTCGCATATAGCGGCCATGCCTCTCAACACAGCTATGTACGAGGATACTTTCTCCTCCTTCCTCTGTGCTCTTTTGAAAAACTTGTGCCTTTCTAACACCACATTGATCTTAACTTTAAAATGTGCCTCTAATTTACGTAAAGTGTAATCATACACGTCAACCCCTTCTTCTTCTTCAGGAACCTCATCGTCCACCAATCTCCCCGTTATATCCTCAAAGATTTTCCTGCCATGGGTTCCTAAATTATGTAAGAGAATGTGTTGCTTCCTTAAGTTTGAGAAGTTCCCACCCCCGATGGCTATCAGGTAGGACTTAAAAATTCCTTCCCATCTTTTCCAGGGGATATCTGGTTCCCCTAACTCATTGAGAAATGGTGGGGGTTGGCTCATACCTGCCCCTGCCATAATTCTAAAGATGTGCACTTATAACTTTTACAGTGCCTGAGTCCTTCCCCCCCCTTGTGATGCGAAAATAGGACAAAGGGTGCCCCTGACTGTGACAACGTGGAGCTAATGACTCCTGAATTCTCCTTACTATGCACTCACCCTGCTGATTACCACCACAAAATTCTGCCCAAATACTGAGCTACCACAGTACATTACAAATGTAGTTCGCACTGCAGCCCAACACTGCCTTTGTCCAGTCCCCTTTCTATATCTTACAGAGGATTTCCCAGAGGCTCCCTTCACGTAGCTACAGAACTTCCTTTCAAGCCGTGAGGTGAACGCTCCTCAGATAGGATCCAGCGTCAAAACAACACTCGTTGCTCCGAGGGAGGAGGGTGGAACCAGCTGTGTACACCTCCGATTGGCAGTCTAGGAGGGGGGTAACCTTACGTGCTCTGTGAGAAGTTTTTTTTTTCCTCCTCACGAAGGATTCCTGACAGGAACTCACCGTCTCCGCGCTTTCCCCGCTCCCCAGCCGAACAGAAACCGCACTGCCAACTCCGCCTCCTCACCGCGTCTCCGCCGTTCCGCAGCGGTGCTGCTATGATGATCGCCTCAGCTGCCTCAGCGCTGCACTCGACGAAGCCTGTGGAAGCCAGGTCTTCCACACTCGATCGACGCCAATGCGCTTCTCCCGCACCACAGCCGAAAAGGAACCGCTGCCGACTCCGCCACCTCACCGCTGCAAAACACCTCAGGCTCGCTCTGGAATCACCGGCACCCAGCGTTAACCTCTGGTCTCCCGCTATACGAAGGCGTCCTTTACACCGTCGGTGCCGCCGCTGCCTGCTGTGAAGTTCTTCGCCCTGTCCACAGCCCTCGCCGCTAACTTCGGCACCCAGCACCACCACGTCCACACTCCGGCCAGCTGTTAAGGCTCTCCACTATGACTGGAAACGCTTCACACTGAGCCCCAGTGTTGCACCTCAGCCGCCAGGAAACACCAAAGTCCCTCAGATCTGCTGCAAATTTGCTCACAGCGGTGTCCACAGATTTTACCCCGCTACTTTTGTGGAACGAAATGGTGGCAGCGAATGGTGAGAACAGCGACTTCACTCGCAGCACTAGAATAGCCTCGCAGTCCCAGCAAGCAGTAACAATTACAGGGGAGAGTGCCTCGCTGTCCCTGCCACAGCCGCTGTCATCCTCGTCGCCAGAATGAAGTAGGAAGACAACTCAGGTAAGTGAGTAATTCTTTATTTAGTAATCAAGTACTGGCACCCTCAGCTTGCTGGATATCAAACTCTGGTGAAGGCAGCCTGTCAACATTCCAGAGCTGCCTTCACGGCAACATTCCGAGACATACCATTTTAGCATAATGAGGGAGGGGGGTGCGGAACATACCAAGTGGTAACTTACAACACCCATGCGCCACTTTTGTGTCACTTTTTACATGAATAAAGTGCCGAAAAAGTGGCGCAAGGGCTTGTAAATATGCCCCTTTGAATCCAGAATGTCAGCCTCATATTCCCATTGTACTTCATCTGTTACACTCATGATGTAGAGCAAAACTAGCTGTTGCATGTAACCGGGTTTGCCATATTTGAAGAAAAGGATACGGGTCTATGGGAAAGGGTCGAAGCGTGTCACATATTTTTCCTACAGGATGCAAATCAGTCAGTTGGCAGGTTTAGCATTCCGTAGAACTGCTTCCATAAACATCTTGCAAAGAAAGGAAACTGTTTAAATCATCACAAAACGAATAATAAATGCCAAATAGTGCTAGGAGAAAACACTTAGGGGCACATCAACAAAGAATAACGATAAACATCGCTGAGCGGGCTTCGCGCGGATTAGTTTAATGCCGGCTATCGCCGGATTTAATCTCCGAGATATCGCGTTATTAACAACGCATATCTCCAAGGCGATATTAAATCTGGCGATAGCGGCGAAATCCGCTCACATCGCTGGAAATCCAGCGCTACAACGGAAGCAATCAGGTAATCCTTGTTAATAGGGAGATGTGGATTCAGCCATAGAATCCACCTCCTATCATATGTATAGCTAAGTCTGCTTTTTTGGAGACGTTAACTTTCGGCGTTATCCGCTGTTAGCGCGGATTCTAACGTCGGTATTGGTGTCCTGGGCCAGCTTGTTGATAGGGAGTAGTGCTGTAACTCCTTGATTCCTGTGTTGTGTTAGTAGGAAACGCCCACTTTGCACCTCATTAGAGATGCAAAGCGAGGTGTCGTAATAAGGCTGCTAACATGCGCTAATGCATGTTAGCACTGCCTTGTAAATAGGGCGAAAACATTATCTCCGCTTTTTTGGCTTTTAAAGCCAAAAAAGCGGAGATAAGGCCCTTGATAATATGCCCCCCGATACGGAATGAAGAACATTGGGGCATATTATCAAGAAACTGCCGCTAAAACGGCGATAATGGGCTTGATAATATGCTCTATGGAATTCCAATTGAAGCCCATGTTAGATGTCCTTCACATCTAACATGGGCTTCAATTGGAATTGCATAGAGCATATTATCAAGCGTTTAGCAGCCGTTTTCTGACGCTAAAGCGGCGATAATTTTATCGCCTGTCTTGATAATATGCCCCCATTATTTGCCCAGACCTCAGTCCCTATGAATTAAAATCGCAGTGTCACTTAAAAAAAGCAAGATATGGGTTCGGGCGCGCACTTAGAATTCATGTTTTAATTTAAAATGCACTGCAAGGCTCGATAGAGTAGTGCTATCCAGCACAGCACGGCTGCAATGAAAGGCTCATACCTGAGTGATATGAATATTCACCAGAGAGATAAAAGCGTTCCAACAACATCCGCTAAAAGTTTGAAGTGGATGTTAGTGATCAGGGTAAACTTACTGAAATTGAGGGCAGCCAAAAAAATAAAAAAAATTCAATACCTAAAAACATTCTCATGTACATTCCTGTCATCGAATATAATTTAAAAATGTAGCCTGCAGGAAAACACATTAATATTACAACTCATAAAAAGATTTCAGAGGCAAGCATGTCTTTAAAGCTAAAACCCATTGCACGTGTGATCTTATACTACCATCTGCCGGGCGTTTGCAGGAGTTCATACTAGATTCCGTACGTAATTGGAAAACAAAAGTATTCGGTAGTGTGTACCCGTATTGTAAGAAGCGAGGGAGTCCTGTTAAATTACCAGACGTATTTACCTTTTTTCACGCAGATTATGGACTAAGAAACAGAAATTCAAAGAACGTTCAAAAGCCCTTTGCGCTGCTGATAAATCACGTTTTTTCCATAATCAAAGTGACAAACCGTCTGCGCAAGGGGCTTGTAAATGTGCCCCTGCTTCTTTAAATGTGCTGTCTTCTACGTCTGTTTGGACTGAACCTCCAACAAAGCTTGTTAATAGGTCACATTGGCTTATTTGTTAAGTTAACTGAAGTCAAACGTAACTGCTGCTTCTATTTATGTCACAGAATCATTTTACTAGCAATGAGCAAAGACTGCGCTGTTTTCACAGCGAGTCTTTCCGATAAGAACTGCAATTATTTCTCCCTCGTCAACATACTACTGCCTTTGTTGTTCTTAGTAATTTGCTAAATTCTAGTTTGTAATGTTGCTGGGTGCCAGGCTGTATGTTACTTTCCCCCACAGACTCTCAGGAAACGTTCTGTATGCAAATAGAACCTTTATTACGCCTTGTAAATCACCTACAGAGAGAGCGCCGGGCAACACGCTCCGATCGCGTCTCTCGCTCGCGCGCTATACCTCGCGCATGCGCAGTAGCGTCCAAACGGCCGCTACGCACATCTACGTCTCTACGTAGTGCGCGCGTCCACTAGACCGCGACACTACATATCTCCCCCTTTTCATATCACACACACAAAGTCCCCGACCCGGAGGTCAGTCCATTTCAAAGTCTCTGAACCGGGATGGTCTCACCACTGCTCTTCCCCCCCGGGTGTGTCTTACCGGAGTGGAATGTCCTTCTCGGCTTCCCTCTGCGACCGGGCCTCCATCGGTACCTTTCGGAGAGCCCTGGCTCTCTCTCTCTTTTACCTCGCCCTCTTCTCTGGTGGTCTCCCCCAAGGGTCTTCTCCCTGAGTTGTCTCTCTCTCTCTCTTGCTCACCGCTCGTGTCCTCTCCATGGCCTCCCTCGGATGATTCTGTGTCCTTTATCGGCCCTTCTGCCGGGGTTTCCCCTTCCATGCACTCTCGGGGTCACTGTAAGATCTTATTGCATTTGGCCATGCGCTCGTGTGACTACACGTTACCGTCACTGAGCAGTGCCGCCCGGTCATACACTTCTTCTACTCTGAGGGGTGGGGAGTACTTGCTTTCTCCTTTCCGCTTAAGGACTGCCAGCTTCACTCTGACCCACTCCCCTTTTTCCTCTTGTGGCGGTTGTAGTGTTCCGTATAGATGCGCTGTGCCTTCTGCAGGTTGTGCTGCACCACCGCTGGAGACCATTTGCTGGTGATGGTCTTCTCCTGCCACGCCACATTGTCTCTGGTAAAGGGTTGCCGTCCCCGTAAGATCTGGAAGGGACTATACCCCGTACCGGTGGGGGTGATGCGGTACGCCCATATCGTGCTGAGCACCTCTTTCTCCCAGTCTTTGCCTTTTGTGATGGCCGCCTGTATGGAGCCCATCAGCACCCTGTTGAACCTCTCTACTTGTCCATTGCTGGATGGTTGGTATATTGAGGTGTGTTTGAGTATTATGCCGTTCCTGTTCGCAAACGTGACCCACTTGTCGGAGATGAACTGGGGGCCATTGTCGCTGATAATGCTCCTGGGTATGCCGTCCCGGAGGAACAACGCCTTGAGGAAGCGTAGTATCTCGTCCGTGTCCATGACCTCGTTGATGTGCACTTCTGGCCATTTCGAGTATTTATCCACTAGTACACATAGATATTTGGGGATCCCCTGGTCGTCCAGTATCGGCCCCAGGATGTCCACTGCTACCTCTTCCCACGGGTTGCTGGGGTTTGTGAATTTCCCTAGGGGTGGTCTCATAGGTTTGAGTGTCTTGTCCGCCCCTAGGCACTGCGCACAGTCCTTCACGTGCCTCTCTACATGCGTGTCCATCCCTGGCCACCAGTAAGTTTGTTTAGTCCTGGCCTTTGTCTTCACAATTCCCAGGTGGCCTTCGTGAAGTATGGCTAGCAGGGTGGGTACGATGTTCTCCGGTGGCACCACCCTGTCACCCCTGTAGACAAACACTCCGTCGTTGCCCACCGACAGCTCTTCTCTGACTTCGTAAAACGGCCATCCCCGCACGATGTACGTCTTGATGTCCTCCATGTCCTCATCCGCCTCATACGCGTTCTTCCATTCCAGCCTGCTGATGGCTTTTTCCGGATCATCCGTCAGAGCCACCATCTCGTCGTCGTCTTCCCTGTCGTTGGAGGCGCTGTCCATCGCAGATGCACTGCTGAGGTAGTCCGCTATTTTGTTTCTGGAGCCCGGGATGTACTCCACGTCGTACCTGTACTCCAGGAGTTTCAGTGTCATTTTCGCAATCCGGGGCGTGGCACTGGCATGGCCATCTGATGTCAGTACTTTCACGAGAGGCTTGTGATCTGTCTTCACCTGGAATCTGGTTCCCCACAGGAACTGACGGTACTTCGCCATGGCCCACACTACCGCTAGCATCTCTTTCTCTATCACGCTGAACTTTTGTTCCTATGCTGTCAGCGTCCGGGACGCGAAGCTGATCGTCTCCGTGCCGCCTTCTGGTCTTTCCTGCATGACCACCGCTCCCAGCCCCTTTTCACTCGCGTCCGTCATTAATATTGACCGCCCCTGGGGATCGAATCCTTGCAACGGGATCGCTCCGCCAATTTCCCGTTTCACTGTGTCGAACTCCTCTTGTGTCTCCTCTGTCCATATGAACGCCGTCTTGTCCCTCGTGAGTTGCCTCATGTGGTGGGTTTTTGTGGCAAAGTGGTGGACGAATTTACTGTAGTACTCTGCCATCCCTAGAAACGACCGTACTTCTTCCTTGGAGGTGGGCGGCGGTGCTTCGCAGATGGCCTTTACGTTCCCTATCTTCGGCGTTATTCCTTGCGCCCCGATCTCGTGTCCCAGGTAGGTGACTGATGTCATTCCAAAATGACACTTCTCCCACTCTGCTGTTAGGCCCTTCTCTTCCAGGATCTTCAATACTGCCGACAGTTTCCTGTCATGGTCCTCCAGCTCCGTCCCCATCACTAGGATGTCGTCCTGAAAGTATTGCACTCCCTCAATGTCTTTGAATAGGCGGGCCATTAGCTTCTGGAACACCGCTGCTGCCGAGGCGAGACCAAAGGGCATGCGGCAGAATTGGTAGCAGCCGAACGGCGTGATGAACGATGTCAATTTTTTGCTTGTCGGATGTAGTGCTACCTGGTGGTATGCCGATTGCAAGTCTATGGTGGAGAACCATTTCACTCCTTTCGTGCGGGCCAACATTTCCTCTATGCGTGGCAAGGGGAACCTTTCCACCACTATGCACTTGTTCAACTCCCTGAGGTCCACACAGAGGCGCACTTTGCCTGACGGCTTCATGGCCACCACCAAGGGTGCCAACCACTCCGCGCTGTCAATGGGCTCAATGATTCCCCCTTCTTCCAGTCGGAGGAGCTCCTGTTGCACCGCCTCCCTTACCGCAATCGGGATGTTCCGTACCTTGTGCGCTACCGGCCGGGCGTTTTCTTTGAGGACGATTTTGTGGGAGAACTTCTCCAGTCTCCCAATTTTCCCGCCGAAGACCTTCGGGTGCCCGCTCCGCCATTTTTCTGCCGTCGACTCCTCTCCGTCCAGAGTCACCATCACCTGGGTGTCCCCTCCTGGGTTCAGCTGTATTCCCAACACTCCTTGGTCCATCCAGCCCAGGACTGACGGTCCCTTCTCCGCGACGTACAGCTTGCAGAGCGCACTCCGCTCCTTGAACTGGAACTTCATAGTCTTGAACCCTACCATCGGGATTGGGTCCCCTGTGTAGGTAACAGGTCGAATGTCGGGGGGTTCTAGTCGCGCGCCCCACGTGGGTCTGAACCTCTCGTTCCATACTGAATGTTGAATGATCGTGTAAGGAGATCCTGAGTCCGCCACGATGGTGATGGGTATGCCTCCTATGATCATGTCGCACTGGGGTTTGCGCGTTCTTCTCCCCTCTATGCCCAGTACCTGGTCTTCAATACACAGGACTTCTTCGTCTTCTTCCCGGTCTTCTGCATCTTCCCCCTCGTCCTGTGCCACGAACTTCACCGCCTGCTGTCTTCCTTTTCTGCGGCATACCTTTTCGTAATGGCCAACTAGGCCGCAGAACGCACACTTGGCTCTGAACGCGGGGCACCGTTTGTCGTGCGCTGCATGGTTCGAGCTGCCGCACCTGTAGCATTTCATGGCCTCGCCTTTTCCTTGTTTCCATGTCGGTCCGGCTCTTGGTTTCCCTGTGGCCGCTCCTCTGTACTCCCCCGTCGTTTGTTTCCCCCGCGTCTGGTGGTCCGCGTCGTCTACCTTGTTGACTGTGAGTCTGGGGGCCGGTTCTCTCTTGGCTGCTTCCGCACAGTGTTTTGTTAGCTCCGCTCTCTTCACTATGGCGATCACTTCGTTCAGCGTCGCATCTCCATTCGCCCATAGTTTGTCCTGTACTGACTTGCTTGTCGTGTGCATGACGATCTGGTCCTTGATGAATTCGTCCTGCAGTCCGCCATACCTGCACGTCATCGCCAGCTTCCGCAGCGCCGCCACGTAGTCATCTACGGATTCCCCCGCTTCTTGCTTCCTCTGCTGGAAGTTATAGCGGTCGATGGAGGTGCACACTGCTGGTCGATAGTGGTTGTCCAAATCTTCTATGGCGTGGGTGAACACGTCTGTGTCCCCTACAGGTCTGGTGGTTGGTGTGAGATTTTGAAACACTCGTATCCCTTCTGGTCCTAGGTTGTGTAGGAGTATCCTCTTCCTCCTGGCACTGGAGAACGCCTCCTCGTTCTCATCTTCTAGCGCTTCCAGGTAGTTTTTGAAGTACTCCCTCCAGTCTTCCCACTTCATTATGGGTTCTCCCGGGCGTGGTAGGAAAGGTATCGGCGTCGTCAGAGTCGATGACTGTGCACTCATTTTGGCGTCCACTTGCTTCCTTGGGCTACCTGGTGCGTCCGTCCCCGCTCCCCTGCTTCGGGTACCTGGGACTGCGTTCGAGCTGGCTGCTCTGTCGTCCCCTGACTCCGCCAGGATCTCCTCTGCGGTTCCGCTGTCCGCCTGCGATATCCTCTACCTCGTGGCTGGCTCCTCCGCTGCCCACGTGCCACTCCCCGGCTTCTATCTGCCTCTGCCGCGCTCTCCCGGTGTGTAGGTGTCTGCCCTTGGTCCTTCTGGTCTTCTTACCGCGTAGGGTGGTATCTCTCCTGGTGGGCTTCTTCTCTGCTGCAGGTTGGGGGGCACCTTCCACCTGTCGCACCTAGGGTTCTTCTTGTCCCAGTCTCGTCGCCACTGTAATGTTGCTGGGTGCCAGGCTGTATGTTACTTTCCCCCACAGACTCTCAGGAAACGTTCTGTATGCAAATAGAACCTTTATTACGCCTTGTAAATCACCTACAGAGAGAGCGCCGGGCAACACGCTCCGATCGCGTCTCTCGCTCGCGCGCTATACCTCGCGCATGCGCAGTAGCGTCCAAACGGCCGCTACGCACATCTACGTCTCTACGTAGTGCGCGCGTCCACTAGACCGCGACACTACATAGTTTTCTATGAAAACTATCTTTTTATTTTTTTAAATGTGGACGAGGAGTGCCCTATTGTAGGACGCTGTGTCAACTACTGGTAGAAACAGCTATTAAAAGGTTACAATATATAAAATTAAAGACATAGGCCCAGATTAACAAAGTGTTTGCTCTTTGAGTCACAAAATTGGCATAAACCTGCACAATATGTTTTTGCACTGGAAGTTGCCTGAAAGCAAAGTCAAGCAATGCAAAACACTGCTTTGCGTTACTGTGCGTCAAGGGGGTGTTCCATGCATGGTAAATAGTCTTTCAAATTAAACCACTCATGGTTTTTTATGCTAAACCCTACCTTTTAACAATAGTATGTATAGCAAACAACGTCTCAACAGGTGTTACTTAGAAGGCATTTTTACTTACAGAGAAGCATGCACAAAAGAGTTGCAAAAGGGGAGGGGAACAAGGAGACAAAAATACTGGGGTAGCTTCCCTGCTACGGAAAAGGAGCGTTGCCCCACTGCTTTCTCGCAGTGCAAGAAGCAAAAACATAAAATGGTAGTAACTTTTAGTTATTACCATTATGTGTTCTCTTTGTGGGTGGCGCTGCTCTGCTCTCCAAGCAGGGAAGGAGTGGGCAAAGCCTGTTTGGTCGCGCCTCTTGTGCCACCCAAACTAGTTATGTGCACTATGCCCTTCTCCATGCAGGCTGAATGCAGCCTGCATGGAGAACATGCACACCCCTCTAGCCCCTGGCTGAGCGCTGTGTCACGGTGCTCCAGACCAATAACAACGCTGCATGCAGTGTTCTGATTGACTTAGGGGAGGGAGCCTGGCTGCCTGCTTCCTGTTCCTGTCGTAGGCAGGAGAGCAGGAGAAGATCCAGCGAAAAAGTAGTTAAAAAAAAATAATATGCCCCCAAGCGACCTTCCCTCCCTTGCACCACCTACCCCATCCGCCCTCCCATGCCAGCCTCCCACCCTCGAGCCATGCCGACTGCTACTGCAAAAACCACCTAAATCCAGTAAATACAACACTTGATGTGTAATGAGCGGAAAAATGGGAGGGCAAAATGCCGGCACTCGGTTACATTAAATGTTCATGTAACCTGTACAGACTTGTGCACAATTGTGCTCGTGAGAAATAAAGTAAGCAGGTCAAGTGACAAGTGACAAAATATATACAGCGATAAAATGTCACAAAAAAACGATACAAAGGACTCTTAGTGGTTCCCATACATTAGTACATTTCTTAGGAGTACAGTTAGTTACATAGATCCATAAGGGCAGCACCAAGAATTGCACAGAAGGGTTGACCCATGAAGACATCTTTGCACTATGGCGCAAAGGTGTGTGCGTGGCACGTGGTGCGGCACAACGTTGGGTGAAATTTTGTGAATCTGGACCCTAGTGTATTTTGTTTATTATACTGCAATTTCTAGGCATGTCATTTTAAGTAGAAAGACTTATAGAAATGATGCAGTGAGCTTCTCACTGCTGTGCTTTATTGTTTATTTAATTATTTTTTAAATCTGTATTTTATTGAATCATTAATTTTAAATAGGTGTCATACAGAGGTCTTTGCTCATTGCTAGTAAAATGATTCTGTAACTTAAATAGAAGCAGCAGTTATGTGTGACTTAAGTCTGTCAGCCAAGGTACCCCCTTGGTTCGGGAGGGCACAACACCTTCTACTGCCACCATACATAGCTCAAGTTCATGGAGCTGTGCCTGCAGGGACTGATGGACCCAAAACTTCAATTTAAGGCATATCCCTTTGATGCACACTTTGAAGGTGACCCACATCAGAAGATAATCAGAGATATTGCCGGAATTAATTTCCAAAAAATGATGTGTAATCGCAGCATGAAGTGTGTGTCTAAAAGCTGCATCTATAAATATAGCATTGTATGCTCCACAGGGGTCCTTTGGGCACCCATCCTTCCATCAAAAATTCTTAAGTAGAGGGCAGTTATCCAATGAGCACTTTGCTAAGTATGTCACTACCAGGATGTAATATAGGAGATCAAGAGTAGAAAAGAATAGGTCTATACAAGTGTGGAGCATGTGCAATGGTGAATATTATGAAGATGCTCAAGTCAGTGGGTTGAGAGCCCTGCAGCAGCCTAATAGATCCCATCATCTAGCCCATTGAGATAGTCCAAGACAACATCCAAAATAAATTTAGAATTACCCCACTAGGACCAGGAAAACCAACTGCCCCAAATTCATTACATAGTGGCTCTAGATTTGCACTGCTTTACCATGCAGCCTGCCATTTAAGCATACATATCACCCCTATTTGTCCACCTTGCTCTCTGTACCTTTGTTGGAGGCTTCCGGTCTCACTCAGATTAACACTCCTCCAGTGTATGCTAAGAAGGCTGTTGTGTCCACATGGGCCCAACATGTACTGTGAAACTGAACTCCTTCTTGTGATGTGAGATGTCTCTTGAAGGAGTGTAACATGTACAGTGTATAGCCATAGGTTTGCATGTATTACATGCTATTTGGAGGATCTACCGAGACAGAAAATATTTCTGGTCATGAAAGTGTAAGTGTTAAAGCAGTTTAGTCCCTGTGAAATCCCAGGTCTCTGCCCATGCTACGTCCCCTTTGCATGCTGTTTTGTACCACCCCAGAGGCATCCCCTATGGCAGTAGTTACGTCTGCAATATAGTGTCAAAGAGAGGGCAGGAGGGGTGACAGTCTAAAGGTAATTAGGTGAATTAGATAAGCAGTGACTGGGTGATGGCAAACTGAACAATTACAAACCCCAATGTTGAACTCTCTCACAAGGCTGCGGGTGGAACTGCCCGAAGCCCAAACACAACAAAACTAACTGTCTGCCCATCACACACACAGCACAAAGCAGCCTTCAGACCAGTAAAGAGAAGACACAGACACAGAGGGGCTTAATGCTGGTGGGCGGAGACCATAACAATTCACATGAGCCAGAACGATCCAAGGTTAGTGGAGGCTTTGCCCCAAAGCCACACTGATCAAAAACATCAGGGACATCCTAAAGCGTATGGTTGTGGCCAGTATACTGGGCCCAACAAGGGAGAGAGAAGGGCCCCTCTGTAGGAAGCAGGCATCGTAGCCCCATGGGGGATGTGCATTTTTCTTTCTCAGTGTCATCTGCCAATCGTGGCATAACATGAGGCTGCTCATCGTCTGTGAGATGAGTTCTGTCGTTAGAGGCTGTGTCATATTTACTGAGCCCACTGCTATGTTCTTCAGCAGCCTCAGCAGGGGGGTTCAGGGCCAGCACGACTGCAATGTCAATGGCATAATACCTTTCCTCAGCAGCCTGTGGTGGAAGGGCCTGTTCTAATACCGAGGCAACCCTGAGCTTTCGGGGTGGGTGCCTCAGGTTTGACTCTCATTGGGGGCTCCCACCAGTGCCCTCACCACCGTCCAGTGCCAGGCCTCTTTGGGGTCCATGAAAAAAAAAGCGCTTGCATCCACAATCAACTTCAGATGAGCTCAAAACAACCTATCCGGTGTGGCAAGTCGGCGAAGCCGAGCTTTGATTGCATTGAAGGAGTTTTGTTGCCTTTAGATCCTGCTGTGTAGTCCAGAAAGCCTATCACTCTGAAGACTCCTAACAGGCTTGGGCCCTTTCTCTCTCAGTCTCTGAAGAACATTGTCATGGTCTTTAAATTGAAGCGTTTTCACTATACACATTCTGGAGGGTTTGCCCAGTGTGGGCAGCTGATTAGAGATTCTGTGCATATGTTCAACTGCAAAGCGTTTGTGAGACCCTCTGTCTCTGAAGCCATTTTGACCCGCTCCTCCATAAAGGCCACCGGTGTATCCTCTTCCTTGCCTCTTGGAACTCCGACAACGTGCCGGTTGTTTTGGAGCTATTGTCCTCTTCCCTTCATTCAAGGTATCATACTCTGTGGGAGAGTTCTGCGGTCAGAGCTGTGAGTGCCAGGACTCCTGGCGAGAGTTCAGCTATGAAAGATTCAGTCGATCTCACCCTATTGGCCAGTTCGTTCTGATGAACACGCCGCAGGTGAGGTCGAGCGTCACCGACGTTGATTTTGGTTTCCATGATGGCTTGCAGCATTGCATCCACATTTTACATCCCCTGTGACTGGGGGAATCTGTCCAGAGGAGGCTCATCGGTATCTCGGGCACTGGTTGATGCAGCAGGGGATGGTGGGCACATGCTCATATAGGCCGACTTCAGTCGTACCAAGACAGTGCACAGAAGAGGGCTCATGGCATCGCAGGATCAAGGTGTCTGCTGGATGCAGCAGGGGGCATGTACCCATCTTGGCCGACTCTAGGGGCATATTATCAAGGACGGCGCTAAAATTATCGCTGCTTTAGCTGCAGAAAACTGCTGCTTAAGCGGCAATAATGGGCTTGATAATATGCCGCAGAGAATTCCAATAGAAGCCCATGTTGACACCAGAACATGGGCTTCTATGCGAATTCTCTGCGGCATATTATCAAGCCCATTATTGCCGCTTAAGCGGCAGTTTTCCACCGCTAAAGCGGCGATAATTTTAACGCCGTTTCTTGATAATATGCTCCTTAGTCTTTCCATGACAGCGCAGCAGGAGGGCAGCTCTGTCTGTCAGAGGGGCCAAAGACTGTGGAAGATGTGCCTCCTCCTACGCTAGGTACCCACAGCCAAGGATGAAGTATTTGCTGACAGTTCACTGCCCCCCTTGGAGTCACATGTAATGCCGCTGGCATGAATATCTCAGGGAAAGTAGAAAGGAGGGGGAGGCCTGAAACCTCAGCTTAGAACTCTCTGGGAGCTGCAGGGACCTAAATCACAGCGTTGGCTAAACAACCTCCTAGCATTGGCTATGGTACAAGTACGTTCCAGTCACAGTCACAGTGGCCTCCAGGGCTTCTCGACAGCAGGAGGATGCAAGCCTCAGCGTCCAGAGGTTGCACCACTTATTTGCCACTTCTTCCTTCTGTATTAACCCCTTGTGGGCTCCAGACACTCAGGTTAGGCAGCCACAGCTAGAGGCGAGGTCCAGGTGGCTATACAATGCCTCGAGGGTAGTAGAGGGGAGACAGGCCAGGGTCCCCTCAGAGGAAGTGGTGGAGTGAGGCCACTTCAGAAATGCAAGGCTGCACCATATTTACAAGGATGTGGTGCAGACTCGCGTTTCCCCCTGCGCTGGCGTTACATTTAGCAGTGTAGCGCCAATGCAGGCCCCTTACACCACAGTGCAAGGATGTCTGCGTGCAGGGGAGGATTGTTTATGTGTAGGAAGGTCCCCCTTCTTGCACACAAACAATCCTAAAATGCCATTTGTCACTTTCATGTGTGCTACTTCATGCAGCACACATGAAAGTCACACAATGGCAATTTTTTTACAGATTGTTTCTGTACAGGAAGGGAGACCTTCCTGTACATACACAATACATGTCAGTTTGCTTTTTCCATGCATGCTGCATAAGGCAGCACACATGGAAAAAGCAAAAATTAGGAAAAATAATGCATTTCTGCTCATTTCGCCAACTTAAGACCAGGTTTTCCCTGGTCTTAATTTTGGCGCTGCCTCCTATGTATGCTGCTCTAGTACATAGGGGGCAGAGTCAAAATCAATGGGTGTTGCAGTGGAACACCCACCGCAACACCCACTGCCCATCCCATTCACGCTGACCATAGCGTGAAAGGGAGCCTTATTTACAAGGCAGCGTTAAGCCACATTAAGTGGCTTAAGGCTGCCTTGTAAATAAGTCTAAGCCCATATTCCCACCACAACGTCAGAAAAAGTGACATTGTGGTGGCGATAGTAGCTTGTACGTATGCCCTTTAGTGCAGGTAGGGGCTTAGGCAGTGGAGCTAGTTCTGAGCACATCCATAGCCCCCTTTGTGGTTTTACCACTACAGGGCCCACGTGCATTCTGCCTCCCCAGGACAGTTTTCCAGCTCAGCATCCAGTGCCAGATCCACAGGTTGCGAAGAGGGACGCAGACCTGTGGGGTTAAGACCAGAAAGATCCATTTTTAACGACAAGAGCCCAGTCCCATCATCGGGTCTCAGATCAGAGCCACAAAGGAGCAGGCACCATCATGTCAGCACAGCTTGTCTCTTCCTTTGTCCAGGTGTGATCAGTGAGAAAGGAGTGTAGGCACTCTGTGCCCCATACACTGCTGCCTGTAGCTCCCAAGATGCACACCTGTTGGTTCCAATCAGGGTTTCAGCAACTCCGTGCATCAGGATGATTGCAAATTTGGGCAAGGGCACAGGAGCAGACTCTTCTCACGTCCTACTCCATTGGCTGCTTGTCACACCACTCATTCGGTTGTTTTGTGATGATATGCTACAACTAAACTAATTAGAAGCAACCCACTATGTAAATGGCCAAAACACGTTGTGTATGGCCTTAAGCTTTGTAAAAAAAACAGAAGGCCAGGTCTGCTGACTTTGTGGACTAATGCATCCACTCTAGGGGCCTGTGTTTGACCTCATGGTTACAGGTTCAAATCACAGCGGGTCCACTCAGTCTTTCATCCATCTGAGGTTGATAAAATGAGTACCGTTGGATAACAATAAACATCTGTTATTTAGTGCCTTGAGACCCTAGCTTGGGTGATACGTATGCTTTACAAATATACATGTTATGTTAAGGCTGTAAAAGTGGAGCATAATCCACTCAGAAGGCTCCAGATAGAAGCTAAGGTAGGTGGATGTCTCTTGGCACGTGTAAGATGTGAGCTGTATGCTCTCAGGGCTGTAGAAAATTGGGAAATTATTTCAGACAATATGGCACAGTTAATGTATGTTTTCATGTAACAAGATTTGCCACTATTCTACTTCACAAAACATGAATCTCCCTTATATGTGGCTGGTTTCATGTGAATATCTTGTGAAACCTTGACACTGCCACTGATTTCAAAATTGCGATCAAAATGTTTATTGTATAACAGATCATATATGAACACAATTATTCCACTGGGAACATTTAATGAGTACAGAGTACCGCAAGTTACAGAACGTAACCTTAAATTTTCTGTCCCAGACAGACACCACAGGAAAAGGCACCAAAGAGATGCTCCCTCTGACCTTATATCATACTCTAAACTGAGCTCTCCTTGATTGCCAGTGGTTAGACATATTGTAAGCATCCGCCCATCCCCTTTTGATTTTTATGTAACACACTAAGTGGACAAGGATATGGTCAGATGTTGGTCTCTTGTTCACTGTGCCACTGGAACGAAGCTACACCCAACTGAAAAACCCTAATCAGGGCAAAACCAGTCTTGTTTTGCATGTGTTCCAGTTCAGAGAGAACCTGGCTTGGCAGGTTGGTCTGGGCTGTTTCTATCAGAGCAGGGTCAAGACGGATTTATGTATAGCTGAGTCTGATCTGAGATAATATGGTGGGTGGAAGAACAATGGGTTGAAATCCTACCCTGAGCGATTGCCAGTGGCAAGACTTAATGCAAGTATCTCCTTATCTCCTTTTGTGTGTTTCAAAAATCTTTTGTCAGGCCTAAATTATACTTTTTAATACACACAAGTCATACCTAGGGTAGGTCTTAAAAGTTCATAGGGCAGTAGGGCAGTAGTATATGTGTACCTACGTTTTAGATGTCCTGGCAATGAAAAACATCTAAGTCATTTGTCACTGTTGTAAGGCCTCACTCTCCCATTGACTAACACGTATTACATTATATAATTGGCAACTTTAGATTGGTAGCAGATAGAGATATTCTGTTCACACTTGAAGGAATTGTAATTTAAATCCTCTTTAATGGTGATGTCGGATTATACATTGAAATCTTGAAAATGTTACTTTTAGAAAGCTGGCATTTTCTTGCCCCAACCATCTGTCCCTTCTGTCAGTGCCCTGGGTCACATGACTGTTAACGGCTATGTTGTTGGTGTTTGTGTTGTGCTTCCAGACTGTAACACAAAGAGGGCTCTGGTGTGGACAGGATGACCCACTGGCAGGATGACTGGGGAGGAGCTGTACCCAGCCCTACTCACACTTCAATTGATTTTGCATCCTTCAAACACAAAGGAACATAACACAAGGCCTGCACTTCCTTTTGTCACCCACAGACAGTTTGAAGCCTTGACAGGGGAAGAATGTTCCAGAATTAGAAGTGAGGGCAGGACAGGTATTCCCTCCACACAAAAGCTAACACCAGGTATGAATATTGGACCTCTAGAGGCACAAATCAGAACGCTCTTGGACCTCTGGAAGTTACAGAAGAAGGACTGCCTAACTGATTGAAGGACTCCCTTCCTGTCTGGAAAGGAAGACTGGACCTGCTTGCCTTCATTCGAGGCTAACCAGAGTGACTCCAAAGGTCAGTTAACTGGCCTTGGTGTGAGTACAGGACAATAATAAGCATCAGAGCTCTCCCTGCAACTGCTCAGCTGACCAACTGCAAATCAATGGCTTGGACTTGCAACTGGACCTGCCTGAGCCTTGCTGGGCTCTGCTGGAGGGAGTTGCTGATCTCCAATAGATGCCTCCAGAGGTACTTGTCCTTTGGCTAGCATCAAAGTGTACTCCCCTAAAGAAAAGATGAAAAGTTTGAAATCTGGGCTCCTTGCGACAGTGAACACTCTTCCGACTGCACCATCCAGCAATGCAAAACTCTGGTGAAACCTGTTCTTTGCACTGACAATGACATTCTGCACAGCCAGCATAGCAAAATCGACACCACACGCTACAGCTATGACAGCCCACAATGGCCACCAACACGAAGCTAAAGCAATGACACTTGACCGGCTCTTTGCCACTCTTTGCACTGCCCGACCATCTGCGTTACTTAGCCTGCTCCTCGCAGCCTTTACCAGCAAAAATAGAAGTTATTAGGCCAGATTTAAGGAGGTAACTTTTCGGTTGGACTAAATTGGTCTCTGTATGTGGCTCACGCTCATCATGGTCAGCCTGAACTTGTGACCTTCCTCCATTCTAGCTCAAGTGTAGGGGTGGGCAGATCTTGTGGAATTTCACACCGTGGACTCCACATGGTGCCAGATGGTACAGCTACATGAGGTTTTTTTGCTGCCACCCGAGAAAATGTTCTGCCGCTTGTAGCAGCCTTCTGACTGCGAATGGTCATGACTGCCCACACCACCCACATTAGAAAAATCAACACAGATGTCCTCTAAGTGACCGTAAATCATGTGTGACCAAGGTCCGGCTGGGCTGGACTGAAACACATCTTGTAGCTTTGGTGGCTTTGGTGAAGTAAAGTTGCACATTACACCTTGCCCTGTGTGAGAGTGTATTCTTTTTTGCTCTGGACTCTGCATTCTTTTGACTGGCTGCTCTTGCAGTCTTTACTGCTCCTCACTGAAGTGGCACAGAATTCTGGTGTATATATATACATTCACTGAAAAAACCATAGGTTTTACAGACGTTATAGTTAGGAATTAGCATTTAAAAACCTTAGAAATTCACTGAAAAAACCAAAGGCTTCAGGGATGTTATAGTAAGTTGGACTTTTGACTCATATAAAACCAGAGAAATCCGACTGTTATAGTTGGTTGAGCTAACTATAACTCGCGTGCCCACAATGCACTGGTGATGACGTCACATATTACATCACTCATGACATGGTCAGTGACATCACTGATGACATCACTGATGACATCTGATAATTGAGAATAATTTCAAGGGTGCAAGGGTGTCATAAGGACACCCTAATGCACCCCTGAAATGAGCATGTGTGCGCATGTGGCGCACATACATGTATGTGCGCCACATGGCACTTGCCAAAAAGTGCATCTTTCAAAGAAATCGCAAATTACCACCAACTTGAAGTTGGTGGTAATTTGCGATTTCTTAAGGAGAAATCGCACAACTTGGGTGCTTGTTACATCGCATTTAAGGAATCGCAATTTGCAATTCCTTTAATGCAATCGCAAATTAGAGAATCGCAGATTTGCGATTCTCAAATTTGCGATGCCCTTTTGGGATCATACATCCCAAAAGGCCTTTTCCTGTTCGCAAACGGGCCGATTCTGAGAATCGGCCCGTTTGCGAACGGGAAAAGGGCTTGATACATATGCCCCTAGACTCCCGTACTGGTAGTGTACCAAGCTCCATCACCACGCAAATCCTATCCTCGATAATGCGAAACTCGTTAAGGATGTGCATTTCGTATCCGACGGCTTCGTAGCACCATGTATCGCCTAACATCATATACGTATAAGGTCGCGCCAGCTCCTAGTTTGGTATGCGACGGCTGCGCGATACCAATACGCGCGTTACGTCATCTACGTATAGGGTCGCGCCGGCTGCACGTTCCGTATGTGATGAGTGCACACTTCCAGGCCCTGTGTTACATCATAGACGTATGGTATCGCGCCGGGTACGCCATTCCCTCATTTATATTTTTATGTCTCAAAACTATATCTAAATAAGTTTAAAAGTGTATATGAGAGCAAACGATAATATAAAATATTTTCCACATTTATATATTTCTAACTGTAAAAAACTTATATTATGGTAAATATGTTTTCTCAAAATCACGTCGGGTGCGGGCTCCTTGCGCGCTCAGTGTGTGCTTGCCATGTGACCTTAAAAAAAAGCTTTTGATTAGTTCATAATATTTCCCATTGTAACAGTTGGAGGACCCCACCCATTTTAGTCATTCTCTCTACACGGTTTGATGAAAGACACCTCTTCTGCTTACAGAGCTTTTTTGAAAACTTTTTGCTGTGTACACATATCTTATAGTACACACAACATGCAACGATCATCTTGATCAATAATCATGCTCTGTACAGTAGCCTTCCACGTGTGATAGCCATGCATCTGAAACGTTCCATCAAAAAACAAATGTGTGTTACACAATGCCCCTGTTGTGTGTGTGCATGCATGCATTATTGTGCTGCCTTTCGGCCTGGGTATTGGTGGCTCGAAGGGGTATCATTAGCCACGGGCAGAGTGCACATCCTAGATCACATGTGACAAACAGTAAAGAGTAATGTGTAGATTTGTGTTGCAGTATGCTCTGTTGTCAGGCTTTACCAGTGTGTCATATGTGAGACTTTTAGATTCACGTTTGACATGCATTGCTTAACTGTAATGAGCGTTATCACTGTGTATGACATAGCCTCACTGAATATCCTCCCTCCATCCGAGCACATTCACATGTGTGCGCTTCGCGATAGCAACACTTTCAATAATACCGCACACCATTGACATGTGGATCTGCGCATATCCACAAGCTTGACAACGACATGTGACGTTGTCCATTCAATGTTTTCGGAGAGCATCTCATTAGCGATAGTTGCCGCCCTCCGGGTACATGCTACATTAATGTAACTTGCGGATTGTGCGATGTCAAAACTGCAACAGGGACACACACATAAGTACACTTCCTGCCCAGGTAGGAACTGAACAACGCCCAGGTCCCCGGAATAATTATTCACACCCCTACGCTGGCCTGGCGTACGCAAGCCCAGCCCACTTTGCGTATGTAATAATAGGATAACAACGACGCCACATGTCCCAGTTCTTCCACACTGCTTCAGGTGATATGGCCGCATCCACCTCACATATCACAATGTGCAATAAAATAAAGGGATCCATGAGGTGTACATCATCCTGGCAATCAAAACTACATCAGAATTGTGAACCCTGCTGGCCGTTGTGTTTGGACACAAACCAATGACAGCATGTGAGCAGTGGGGCCTGCGTGCACAGGGGTTGCAATTAGGCGTGGTGTGGTGGAAGGGATGGGGTGCATCAGCCTGGATGCACAGGTGCAAACAAGCGATGTTGCCGTGCGTAATGATGTGATCTCTGACGTTGTTCGGTCACATCTCTCTCTCCTTTTAAGGACCTCCCTGACGGTACTTTAAGCCTGAGCCAGCGGGCAGCGCTGCCCTACAGATACGTGGCGTTGGCTTTTGGGGCACTGTAGTGAGCTGATTACTAAGTGTACATGCACACAGGCTTACCCAATTGCATTGCACATGCACATTATCCTTCTAGCATGCGCTCTGTTCCTTTTGTATGTGAACGTTGGCATAATATATTATTTACCCTTGTGTATTCTCATGCACTCCAACTCCTCTTTGAACCATGATTATCACTAACAGTTGCTAGATCGTACTTCAAGAAGGAAGGATACACTCAACTGGTGTTCTCTCTTAAGCTTGAAATAAACCTTCATTTACCTTAAGACGTTTCCACTATTATTTTATTTCTCCATTTTCTGACTCTGAGTTAGTTGCACGAAAAAGCACGCAGCAGGTGCTCAACCAGTGCTGATGCTCTGGCCTTTCTGACGCCTTCCATCATGGTATCAAGACACCGTGCCCGACCGGAGACCATCTGTGCCACCCTGAGAGCGGCACCCCGGAGTTGAGCTCGCACCGGCACGTCATTGGACACATCAGTTGTGGCAGGAGAGCAGTGGAGCCTTGGTGCACAGGAACGACAATTGACCACAGTGCGGGGGAAGGGGCTGGGGTGCAGCAGCCTGGGTGCACAGGTGCAGACAAGTGATGTTGCCGTAGATAATAATATAATCTCTGGCCCCATTCATATCTCTGTTTCATTTGAAAGACTTGCTGGACCGCACTCTTTCTTGCGGACCCCAGTGTCCCAGACACACCGGTGACGGAAGGTTAACAGTGAGGGCTGGGGTCAGTAGGCCGGTGCTCTGTCTCCTCCTCCCTCTGTTCTTTTAACTCTTCCTCCCCTTCTCCCTTCCACCCACTCGCTCTCTGTCCCATTATCACTTTCTTCCTTTCATTATGACTACCTTTCTTTTTAGGTCTCGTTTTACAAAGAATATACTCGTGCTTGTGGCGGCATACGGCTTGCGGGAGTGCGCAGCCATGCGCCACAAGCACGAGTATGTGCTTTGAAAAAGAGCAGGATGCGCGATCACACACCCGCTCATCGCCAGCGCACTCACTCAAGCGCCTCTGAGCACCACTCGCGTACTTTTTATTATTTTCTTTTAGTGCACGCGCACACAACTCCCGGGCTTGTTATTTCATTGTGTTTATTTATTTTGACGTTTTTAGAGCGCCTTACGAGAACTTCAGGGCTCGTGCTGGTATTGCCTCTTTTCTGATGCCAGCTCTTGTGCGTGGCTTAAGGCTGCCTCTGGTGTCATGCAGTGAGCCAATGGGTGTTTGTTTTAGGGATAAGAACTTCATACTGTGAGCAGGAGCCGGTGTCACTGGACAGGGTGTCTTGGGTTAAAGGGCAAGGAGCCTTTAGTCTCGTGCAGAGGGCGCTTGCTTGAAATGTACAGTGCTCAGGGCTTTAAGTGGGCCGGGTCCCTCCTGGTCGTAGACCTGCCAACAATTAACAAGCATTTGCAAAGCAATAGGTCTCGCATTTACGCGAGTTTGAGCTATTGACAATGCAAATAACAATGTCTTTTATTTTTGTTTTCGTTTTTAAAACATCAATAAAAGGCATTGTCATTTACAGTGTAAAGCGCTGCAAAAGCCCTGTAACGAGAAAGCTCACCTCATCGACCCAAGCGATCCCTGTTCAAACTAACACATACATTGGGGCTCGAATCGCACTCAAAGCAGTACTTAAGTTAATCAGTGTGCCTTTTCCTGCTGGTAGAGTATTGTAGCACAATAATGGGCTATATACTTCAGTCCCTGACGACATTTACAATTGTTCACCTCTCTCTACCAGTTTTTTAGGGGGGTTGCGCGACTGGATTGTCATAGTAACTTTATTGACAATCGCGATTGCCGCTACTCACGAACGACGCGTGAGTCGCAGGAAACGGTCGACACTGATTAACTTAAGTACTGCTTTGAGCACGATTTGTGCCCCAATGTGTGTGTTAGTTTGAAAAGGGATCGCTTGGGTCGATGAGCTGAGCTTTCTCGTTACAGGGATTTTGCAGCACTTTACACTTAATATATTGTATGTGGATGCATTCACAAAGGTATTCATTATCATCACATGCAATTAATTTACCCATTTATCTTGTTTTGTAGATGTTTATTTATGAACTAAAGTTGGCCTAACAAGCTATTTGGGTTTTGAAAGAATTATTAAGAGTGAGTACACTCGATATGTATTGAAACGAAGGTACTTTTCCATGAATAATGCATCGTCTCAAAATGTCCGCTGCACTTACAACACTATTTGCGTCATTTTTGTTCACCATGGAAACGCTATTTATGTTGTGCTGTACACGTTGCCCTTATTCACGCGAGCAAGACTCGCAAGAGGTGAAATGCGTTGTGAATTAAACAACGGACACCCTTATGAGAGCACGCTTAACATTAGGATTTGACGTGAAGAGTGACAGCCGGTACTCCGCCAGAGTGCGCACCACTTTCCATGGGTCTCGTGGAGTCCAGAAGGAGTCACGGGGAATTTGGATATATTACCTACTGGCAGTCGCCAGTAGCTAGTTATAGTTAGGACCTATTTTCCATAGGAAATCCGCAACATTCTATTTGGAATAACGTCAGCGCCGATTGACGAATCTTCGCAAAATTTTCCAAACTTTTGGCAAGCTCTGGTCCGCTCCTATCCTGAAAATTTCACGGTGATTCGACAAGCGGGAGCCAAGAAAAAAGGGGGGTCCCAAAACACGTTTTCCCCATGCATTTTCCCATAGGACCGGTTGATGCAGCTACAGCCCGAACTGCTGAACGGAATTACACCAAATTTGGCAAAGAGGTAGTCCTCAGTTCAGACTCGTGCCTTTTGCTTAAATGGTGTAAATCCGTTCAGTAGTTCCTGAGAAAATTAGAGTTAAAAAGATAGATATATCTGGGCGGAGCCTAACCACACATCTCATCGTGAGATCTGATTGACTGTCAGTACTTCATCCAAGAAGTGTTGGCAGCCATCTTGGGACCAATATACATGATAGCACCTCATTAAAAAGCATTGCAGTTAATAGAAGGTTTTAAGACATTAGTTACATTATAAATCATTTGTTGATGGTACCATACTCATTTTAGGAATTGTGGTGTGTTCTAAGGTGATTTTAAAATGTGAAAAAGCCTTCTTCTGTGATATCATGAATCATGTTTGAGAAAAAACTATTTTCTCATGCTTTTCCCACAGAGGTTTGGAAGGTGATCTGTAAGCTAAACTGAGACCATATTTTGTGTAAATTCACATTATCTTTCTCAGTCATGTGAGAATGAAGTCTGGCATTCTCAGTAAAACATGTACATCCAACAAGGGCAGAGACAGTCAGTTGATTCCTTTGTGTTCTACTGCAGCTTCCCAGAGAGTTCTAAAGAACAACTAGAGCGCTAACAGTCCTACTTATGCCAAACGTATTGCACACCTGAAGCCATCTTGATTGGAATAAAGTGGTAACACTTAAAACATTTAATTTACAAAGGAACAAAATGAGGGGGTTCATTTTGCCATAGAAATTATGATTAGTACTGCAGAAAGAAAAATTAAGGCACATTTTGACTTCTCAAATCCTCTTCCATTTCATAAAAAAATTCTGACATGCAGACTGAAACATGCACTTTGAATACCAGCAGCAGACTTCCCTGGTGAGCAGTAGCTTTACTACAGTGATCTAATGAGCAACTAGAGTGCTAACATTCAGAATTTATGGCAAATGTGTGACACATCTGAATGCCTTCTTGATGGAACCAAAGTTAAAAACTGAAAGTATTTCTTACTGAGGAGACTGCAGTAAATGAGGAAATTAGGAAACTTCATAACAAATAAATCTCCCAAGATGGCCACCAGAGACAAAAGAGCCCAAATGTAGCCCAAATATCACCCAGATGTAGCCCAAGTATAGCCCAATGACAGAATGTCCCAGAGTGTTCTAACGAACAACTAGAGCGCTAACAGTCTACTTATGACACAAGTATGGCACACCAGAAGCCATCTTGATTGGAATAAAGTTGTAACACTTAAAACATTTAATTTACAAAGGAACAAAATTAGGGAGTTCATTTTGCCATAGAAATTATGATTAGTACTGCAGAAAGAAAAATTAGGGCACATTTTGACTTCTCAAATCCTCCTCTATTTCATAAAAAAATTCTGACATACAGACTGAAACATGCACTTTGAATACCAGCAGCAGACTTCCCTGGTGAGCAGTAGCTTTACTACAGTGATCTAAGAGCAACTAGAGTGCTAATATTAAGAATTTATGGCAAATGTGTGACACATCTGAATGCCTTCTTGATGGAACCAAAGTTATAAACTGAAAGTATTTCCTACCGAGGAGACTGCAGTAAATGAGGAAATTAGGAAACTTCATAACAAATACATCTCCCAAGATGGCCACCAGGGACAAAAGAGCCCAAATGTAGCCCAAATATCACCCAGATGTAGCCCAAGTATAGCCCAATGACAGAATGTCCCAGAGTGTTCTAACGAACAACTAGAGCGCTAACAGTCTTACTTATGGCAAAAGTATGGCACAATTGAAGCCATCTTGATTGGAATAAAGTGGTAACACTTAAAACATTTAATTTAAAAAGCAACACAATGACGGGGTTCATTTTGCCATAGAAATTATGATTAGTGCTGAAGAAAGAAAAATTAGGGCACATTTTGACTTCTCAAATCCTCTTCTATTTCATAAAAAAATTCTGACATGCAGACTGAAACATTCACTTTGAATACCAGCAGCAGACTTCCCTGGTGAGCAGTAGCTTTACTACAGTGATCTAATGAGCAACTAGAGTGATAACATTCAGAATTTATGGCAAATGTGTGACATATCTGAATACCTTCTTGATGGAATCAAAGTAAAAAACTGAAAGCATTTCCTACTGAGGAGACTGCAGTAAATGAGGAAATTAGGAAACTTAATAACAAATAAATCTCCCAAGATGGCCACCAGAGATAAAAGAGCCCAAATGCAGCACAAATATCACCCAGATGTAGCCCACATGTAGCCCAATGACAGAAGTGTGCAAAACACTTATTTTTTGTGTATATTCAGTTTTATATAGTGCAGACTTGTCAGGTATTGGAGTGCTTTACATGGGCATTTGTTACATCACACAAGATCAAATTCATTTTGGTTGTAGACATGGGGAGATTAAGTGATTTGACCAGAATCACAGAATGTTGAGCTGAAGCAGAAACTCCAACCTGGTTCCCCATTTGCAAAGTCTGCAGCTCTGGAAGTAACACCACATCCTCTCCCCTAGGTGCAACATTTAATCAAGTTGTCAACTGGATAAAAAAACATAAAGATTACAAAGAATTTAAAAGTTCTTTGTCGTTATTTGAAAACTCAGAAAATATGTCCTCATTTTAGTTTTTTAGAGCACTAACCATAATTTTCATGCAAATGAGACCCTCTCATATATGTAATTTCTAAAGGAAATGCTCTAGGTATTACAGTTTTGATTACATCAAGATGACGTCAGGCGTTCCACACTTTTGTAATAAATATAGAATGTAAGCAATCTAGTTGTTCATTGGGATACTGTTGAGAGGCAGAGGCCAGGGGCAGAGACTATGAAAATTGAAGGCAGGTAGGAGAGTGCAGAGGCAACAATTTGACCGCACTTGGCAGGCAGGAAGGGCAGTGGCAGCACGACAGACTATGGAGGGCAGTGGAAAGGGAGGCAGGGGCAACAAACCAACAATACAGGACTGGCAAGAGAGGCTGTGGCAATATAATAGACCATTGTGGGCAGAAGGAAGAGGCAGTGGTAGTACAACCATACATGCCAACAGACCCGTTTCAGCCAGGAAACGTCCGATGTTTTTAATCTCAAATGGGCTTTATTTGATCTGTCTTCTGTCTACAATCTCCTCTTTTTCAATGTAACTCAAAGGGGAAAATCAATACCCCAGTTTGTTTTCAAAATCTCCCTCTTACCAATTTAAAAATGTTCGCAAGTATGGTACATTGGATCATGGTAGGCAGGAGGAATTGGGGTAGGGACATGGACTCGGATAACAGAGGACAGGAGGGACATGGAGAGGTGCACCAAACTGACCCTACAGGGCAGGCATCAGGGTTTGCAGCAGCACAATACACCACACAGGGCATGCGGGACGGGAGTGCAGCACAACAATCCATAGAAAGCAATAGGGAGGGGACAGGTCCATGCACATGGACAACAGAGAACAGAGAGGAAAGAGGCAATGGTAGCTAGCTGACCATAATGGACAGGCAGGAGAGAAATCTGCAGCATAACAGACCATAAAGGGCAGGAGGGACGGATCAGGGGCATTACAATGGAACAGACAAGCCAGGAGGGAGGGAATAGGGGTCTGCGATTGGAAACAGAGGGCTGGGGGCAAGGAGGCAGGGCAGGAGCAGCAAGATGACCATGGAGGTCAGACAGGATGGGCAATAGAAACAAGACACACCATGGAGAGCAACAGTGAGACTATGATGGCATACACACAGACCATGAAGGGAAGGTGGGAGGGGGTCTGGGGCAGCTAGCTGACCACACAGGGTAGGTGGAAGGGGCCATGGCAGCACAGAAGACCATGCATGGCAAGTGGGAGGGTTAGTGGCAGCACAATGGCTATGATGGGCAAGAAGGAGGGTGCAGGGGCATGCACAAAGGACCATGGAGGATAGAAGGGAGGGTCAGGACCTGGGCACAGACAAGAGAGTTCAGGGGAAGGGGCCTCACAACAGACCACATGGGGCAGGCTGGAGGAGCATTTGCAGCACAACAGACCAGAGGGGGCAGAAGGGTGTGGCAGTAAAATGGACCATGGAGGACAGGAGGAAGGGAATAGGGGGATGGCATGTGAACAGGCAGGTTGGAGGTGGCAGGGACAGGTTGCAGTCATCTGACAATGCTAGGCAGGTGGGAGGGGAGTGGCAGCTCAACAGAACACGCAGAGTAGATAGGAGTGGCAGGTCCATGGAACATGGTGGGCAAAAAAGGGTGGAGTAGGGGCATGCACAAAGACATCGGAGGGCAGGGGGAAGGAGAATAGGGGCAGCAAGCTAAGCACAGAGGCTAAGCAGGAGGTCAATGATGGATCATAGAATTGGGCAATTGAGGGCAGGAGGAGTGGGCTGGTACATCATGCTAAATGGAGGGCAGTGGCAGCACATCAGACCACGCATGGCAGGAGGAAGGAGGCTAGTCCATGGATTCAGACAACAGAGGATAGGGAGGAGGTGGATGGGGCAGTGCAAAATTTTCAAAACAATGGACATACCAATACCAGTTACAACAACCTATTCAGTAATTGTTAGATCCACATCCACATCCACTCATTCACCAACAGTCCTATACAGTCACTCATAAATGTACTCACTCATCATATGTACTCATACACCTATACATCCTGTTACACAACGCCACTCATCCATAAAGTTACTCACACACATAGTCACTCATGCTAATAAAGAATCAAACATCCGTTTACCTGCATATACAACTATACACACACCACCACACTTACTTCTACAGAAACTTACACATACTTAGTCTTTTTAACAATCACTTATAGAAACACATACTTATTCATACAGGAACTCTTTCAATCTCTCACATATACTCACTTATATATACCAATAGTCACATATACTAGTTTAAAACATATGTAGTTACTCATAGAGACACTATTGAGACAGTCATTCACTCACTAACACACCCATGCACACACTCATCCACCCATACAGTCCTGCACACATGCTGTCTTCAACACATACAAACAGTGAGTCACTCATTCATGCACCTATGCACTACGTAATACCCCCCACCGAACCATACAGACATCAGACACTTATACTGATACTCAAAAAAACAACTAATAACCTATATAGACACTCGTGTAGCTACTCACCAACCCATGCAGCCACTTATACACAAAGTGAGAGACTGATACAGATAGTTACACATTTTAACATTACTCACTAAGCCATGTGTTCACTAAGATACACTTAATCAGTCAGTTATACAATCAATTTTTCAAAAACAAATCATCCATTTAGACACTTATATACCCATTTATTCTTCCATCGACCTTGAGATATACATATATTAAACATATGTAATTTTCAGAAAAACACACATTCACTGGATGATGTCATCAGTGATGTCATCAGTGATGTCATTTGAGATGTCATCAGTGATGTCATGAGTGATGTCACTGACCATGTCATGAGTGATGTAATATGTGACGTCATCAGCAGTGCATTGCGGGCGCTCGAGTTATAGTTAGCTGAACTAACTATAATGGGGGAATTTCTATGGTTTTGTACGAGTGAAAAGTCCAGCTAACTATAACGCCCCTGAAACCTATGGTTTTTTCAGTGAATATATATAATATATATATGGAAACCACAATCCTGAAATGATCACGATTTTGATCAAAGAACAGGTACGGACCTCCAACGTGGTTACAACTTTTTCTTTTATTATGCAGATTCAAAAGTGCAAGTGCAGAAAAAATTCAAAGCAAGTGCCCAGCCTGACGCGTTTCGACTGCCCAACGTCAGTCTTGATCACATGACACGCTGGACCTATCACGCTGTATATATAGTTTAAAACTTAAAATGTCACATGATACAATGATTGCAATTAGTTAAAGACACAAGCATTAACAGAGAAAACAGACAATTTCATTTGTAAAACTTACTGGCTTTACCATAATGCATCTTATTCAACCACTACTCGTAATTCACCAAAAGTAATGGCACAGTGCTCGTGAATTCATGGCATCAACCTCAAATAATTGTACTGTTGTGAACCATAAATTCTAAAATAGCAAAAAACCTCTTAAAACAAAATTGTAGCAAGTGCTTTTGTTAAGGGTTTTTGCCAATTAGAAACACTTACACAGAATACAAGTATCCTCTTTTTTGAGTTATATTTGATTCACCGTTAATGCTTATAAACATCAGTCTTTTTAATCACTAAATGGAATATAATAATGTGCAAAAATATACCAAAAAAGTGCTTGTGTGCAAGTGCATTATATAAATATATACTGAAATAAAGCAGCGTTGATACAGACTTCACTTAAATGTTATTCTTATTTCATTTTCTTAGTTTTTTTCTTTTTTCTTATTTTCTTGTTTTCCCTCTCTCCTGGGTTATTTTCAAATAAGTATTGATATCTTATTAACCAGACTATTCAGTTTTCTTCAACCTATTGAGAGAATGCAAAATCAATACAGATTTTTGGAGTTATTACTCAATCTACTGTTCCCTATAAAAAAAAAGGAAATAAATATATATCTATAAATACATATAAAAATATATAAATAAATAAATAGAGAAACATGATCATAATATTGAGAGTAACATCACTATGGCATAACAACAACTTGGCTTATAGGAAACGTTTTCCCCTCATAGATATTAAATGGATATTGAAATGTTAAATGCCGGTGAAAAGTCCCGTAAAACCCTGTAAAATCGAGGATCCCTCAAATAAAACCTGGTAAAACAAAACCTTTCCACCGGATTAAAACACCACCCTACCGGCACATGAAAGGGTGAAAAACTACAATCCAAAAGAGCATAAATCTAACTGTCAGATGATTAAGACATTCTTACACATCAAATTCATGAATGATGCAATATGTGATATCATCAGCAGTGATTTGCGTGCGCGTGAGTTATAGTTAGCAGAACTAACTATAACGGAGGAATTTCTATGGTTTTGTACGAGTGAAATGGGCAGTTAACTATAACACCCCTGAAACCGATGGATTTTTCCTGTGAATTTCTAAGGTTTTTTAAATGCGAATTTCTAACTATAACGTCTCTGGAACCTATGTTTTTTTCAGTGAATTTCAAAGGTTTTTTAAATGTTAATTTTTAAGTGTGATAGTAGTTATACCTATTTTTTTGTACTGATTTTCTACAGTTTTTTAACTGTTTATTTATAAATATTTTATTAATTAAATAAGATACATTTTTCTCAAAAATGCAAAAATTAATTTAAAAAAAATTCAAACTGAAATATTGATTCATTTTCTTGTTTTCATTTTTTACTTTCATATATTTATATTATTTTCTTTTTCAAAAAATCAAATTTTTTTCGGAGTCGCGCACTCAAAGTGTACACATCATGGTGGGTGCGCGCATTCTAGCCGCCATTTTAGAAAAGTCGTGAAGGATCCGCGTACGGTGTGCGACGGCTGCGTGATTTTCAGTTACATCATATACATTTAATATTACGTGATGAGCGCGATTGGTATGCGACCAGTCCGTGACTCCTGCTCCCGCGCATTCGCAACACATGCGCATTACGGTACAAGATGCTTGAGCGGTTGCGCATCCCGCGTGACGTCATATACGTTCTGGGGCGCGCTGGGTGCACGACTCCCACCAAAAAATGTTATGTTCCAAAATGATATGTATGTGTCTTTAATATACATATTAGGGCAAGAGATTATCTAAGATATTCATAAAATAATATATTTGTACTTATAATAAACCTATATTATTTTTAAATATATTTTCGGGAAGTCGGCTGAGTGCATCGTGAGTGAAGAGAAACCAGGTCAGCAGAGCCTTTGTAGAGCCAGAGAACCAGGTCAGCAGACCTGCTATAGAGCCTAAGAAGCAGTGCAGCAGAGCTTCTCTGGACCCAGAGACCCAGGTCAGCAGAGCTGCTCTAGTGCCAGAGACCCAGGTCAGCAGAACTGCTCTAGAGGCCGAGAAACAGGTCAGCAGAGCTGCTGTAGAGCCAAAGAAACCAGGACAGCAGAGCTGCTTTAGAGGGAGAGAACCAGGTCAGCAGAACTGCTTTAGAGCCAGAGAACCAGGTCAGCAGAGCTGCTCCAGAGGCGGAGAACCAGGTCAGCAGAGCTGCTTTAGAGCCATAGAACCAGGTCAGCAGAGCTGCTCTAGAGGCAGCGAACCAGGTCAGCAGAACTGCTCTAGAGCCAGCAAACCAGGTCAGAAGAGCTGCTTTAGAGTCAGAGAACCAGGTCAGCAGAGCTGCTTTAGAGGCAGAGAACCAGGCCAGCAGAGCTGCTTTAGAGGAAGAGAACCAGGTCAGCAGAGCTGCTTTAGAGCCAGATAACCAGGTCAGCAGAGCTGCTCTAGAGCGAGAGAAACCAGGTCAGCAGAGCTGCTTTAGAGGGAGAGAACCAGGTCAGCAGAGCTGCTTTACAGCCAGAGAACCAGGTCAGCAGAGCTGCTCTAGAGCCAGAGAACCGGGTCAGCAGAGCTACTTTAGAGCCATAGAACCAGGTCAGCAGAGCTGCTCTAGAGTCAGAGAACCAGCTCAGTAGAGCTGATTTAGAGGGAGAGAACCAGGTCAGCAGAGCTGCTTTAGAGCCAGAGAACCAGGTCAGCAGAACTGCTTTAGAGCCAGAGAACCAGGTCAGCAGAGCTGCTCCAGAGCCTAAGAACCGGGTCAGCACAGCTGCTCTAGAGCCAGAGAACCAGGTCAGCAGTGCTTCTGTAGAGCCAGAGAAACCAAGTCAGTAGAGCTGCTTTAGAGCGAGAGACCCAGGTCAGCAGAGCAGCTTTAGAGTGAGAGAACCAGGTCAGCAGAGCTGCTGTAGAGCCAGAGAAACCAGGTCAGCAGAGCTGCTTTAGAGCGAGAGACCCAGGTCAGCAGAGCTGCTTTAGAGGGAGAGAACCAGGTCAGCAGAGCTGCTATAGAACCAAGGGACCAGGTGTGAGAAGTTGGCCTGGTATATGATGCTCACTAGTTAAAGTGATCACCTTGTACCATGCCAAGCAACCCTTATGGTGTGGTTGTAAGTCAACCTTTTCGGACTAGCTGCCCTAGTGGTAGCGTAGGCTAAGCAGTCTTTGAGGCTAAACTCGTGAAGCGTGTTAAGCCAGCTGTTTTACCAAATGCAACCCCCTTTTATACCAATGAAAGGACACCACGCAGATATATATTCAAAATATATATGTATTTATTTCTCAAAGTAACCCCTAGTCTCTTTATGAGCACAGGAGCACAAATCGTCAAACAAGATTACAGTAGAATACACAGAAGTTGCACTTTATATGGATAGGCCCTGGTGGCCGCTCAAACCATATACTAAAATAGTGGTATAAGTACCACGAACAGAAAAGGGAAAAGGCCTAGGGCCTCTAGAATCGCTGGGCCTACAAGGAGCTAACTTCAGTTAGTGACCAGGAGGTCCACGGGTGGCGTGTGCAGAGCAAATAGTCACACGCGTGCTCCCATAGGTTTCAATGGGTGCATAAAAAGTACAAAGTTACTGCAAAAAGGATCTTCCGGATGGACTAGGAACTCAAGATTTGGAACACAGGCACTAGAGATGTAATACTACACTTGGGCACAGGTGTGCCAGCTTTACCTCACCCACAGGAAGCGGGTGCATAGGCCTCGAAGTGCGTCGGGTTTTTTCTGTCTGTTCCGTGGAGCCTGAAGACAAAGATGCTGCAGGTGGTCGGTCCGGGAGAGATGCGGTGGATCCAAGAGTGGATCGGAGATGTTGAAGACCTGTAAGCAGAGGGGACAGTGTTCACAGTCACTAGCCAGTGACCAGCGTGGCACCAGGTGGGTACCAGGCAATGTCGGGTGCAAACAGGAAGAAAGGTGTAGCTTGTCTCTGCAGCCACGTGGTCCCTGGAGGTCGACGACGTCCAGGAGTCGGTTAACGAGCTGTCCCACGCAGGCTCTCGCTGTCGGCGGTGTCGGCGACTTGATCGAAACAAACAAGCCTTGGCAAAAGCAATTGTTGTAGGAGATGAAATAAGCTGATGGTTCTGACCAGCAAGGTCAGAGGGACTGCTCCTTTGGAGGGGAGAAAGGGCCAGTCTGGAGCAACCAGACCAGTGGTGTATTTCTTGAAGTTCGTCGCCAAGATGGCTACTAGCCAGCGGGCCAGCAACCGGTTAGGCGCGTCGAGTGGCAAAATGCAGAAGGGCCCCACGCAGATTGTGGAGGTGCTGGAGGGCTCACCTTGGTGCAGATGCTGCTCGAGGGTTGGGCTTCTCAGATCCCAAAGCACAACTTGGAGGGAGCCTCGGTTGTTGCACTTGTCAGCTTGTTGTGGTCGTTTCAAGATGGCTGGCTCCACGTGTCTCGGTGCCTCCACGGGTCTCCTCTTTTCAGGGACTGTGGATCGGGCGGTGAGAGGTCTGGAGGTCCAGGTCTTGTCAGTCTTTGGGCTCGGGCTCTGGCGGGAGGCGGCGGCAAAGCAGACGTTGACTCGCTGGATGGTGCTTGCGTTAGCAAGGTGGTCACTCCCTGACCACAGGGGAGATTTCCTTCAGTCTTCTGTGCAGCAGAATGTTGAAGTTCCCGTCTTCTTCTTAGTTTCAAGTTGATTCCAGGATGTCTGAAGTCTTAGGACACAGCTCCTACCTTTAAGCGGATTCTAGGGGCCGGAATACCTACTAGGTCCCTCCCTAAGGGTGGGACCAGGAAGGGGGGTGGTTACACCCCCAATCCTTTGTCCAGCTCGCCCCAGGCCCGGGACTGGTGTGCCCCAGGACCGGTTTGAACTGGCATATGCACCGAGGCTCCTTGTGAGCCACAGGCATGTCTGGTTTCTTTCAAGCCCTACCTGACCAATACACAAAATCCTGTCTGGGGTGGTGCATGCACCTCCCCTGGCAGGAAACCCTTTGTCCACACCTCCCAAGCTGGAAGGACTCCCAGCAGCAGGAGGGCAGACTTGTGTCTGTGGTGGCAGCATCCATTTTGTGGAGCTGAGGCTATGTCTGGTTTTACCCGGGTTTCAGGTACTGTACATGTCGTGTCCCTCTAGAAGGGTGGAATGCTAACCCCGTCGCCAGAATTGGCGAGGGGTTAGTATTCCAATTCGTATGACACGTTACTCAACATGTTTTGATAAAGCCAAACCAAAGATAGCATTTAACCGCGAGGTTCATAATGCACTTAAGAGTATATGGTATGACGATATCTGGAAACAGTAGAAGGAAGTTGTTCCGACCACTGCAGACAGGCTCAGCTCATGCCAGAGCACCATCTCACATGGAACCAAGCACTCTGCCTTCAGGATTGTTAAGGCCTGCCATAGGAGTGACTTATAGGTTACCAGGTGTCCCATTTAAGGTTAGGTATAGGTATACTACACCTAAGTAAGAGGTGGTTACACCAACTTACCCCAGCTGAGTGATCAGCCAGTTGTGTCAAATTGTTAGGCCAAGCCTGGGGTGGCATAATACATGCTTCAGCCCCTGGCAGGCCTTGGGTACACCAATGCCCTGGGTACCTAGTGTACACTGGTACAGGGGCTGACAGGGTGATCCAACCAATTGGGTATGTACCTAGGGTACATGGAGTCCATTTTAAAGAGAGAACAGCCAGGCTGAGATCCTGAATAGCAGGATCTCAGGCCAACTAAGTCGAAAAACCAGCTAGACACTAGGCACAAATTTGGGGGTAACCATAGTCAGATATCCACCTTCCTACACAACCCCCCCCAAACGAAGGGAGATAAGGCTGACCTCGACCAGGTAAGCCTATATTGCCCAAGTGGCCATATAAGGAGGAACCAGCACTGGCATGGTTACCCCCTGTCTCATGGTCCACTAAGCAATCCCTCACCCTAAGGGTAGCAGAGGGTCTCCACCATAGGGAATCTCTACCTTTGGTGTGTCTTGGCAAAGTAAAAGGCTGGTGTTGAGATGGAGTACTGAAGTGAGTGTCCTCAAAGTGAGGCCTCAGCTTCCTCCAATCCTCCTCCACCATGGATGCCTTTCTCTCCTTAACTGAGTTGCACTGTGCTCTCAGGGTCAGCCTCTGGCTACCTAAAGCTGGAGGCTGGGTCCCTTTTGTGGGCTTACTGGAGGGACAGGTCAGGTCTGGGGCCCTAAGGTCCCATGTTTGCCTGAACCCAACAGAATCCCTCTGGGGGAGGTCCCTAACTACCTGTAAAGGAGATCCCTCAGGAATGTTTTTACCCATCACCTGACTAGGGCTACTAGCCAGGCAATCCTCATTCTTTTGATGGGGGGGTTCTTGTGGACAGGGGCCCTCTTGGGGTCCACTGGCCTCCCTGACCTCTGCAGCCCTGGGCTGACTGAGGCAGGGTAGAGAGAGGCAGGCTACCTGCACCAGACTGGGTCCCACCTTGGAAGGGGCCACTGACATCAGAGGCTCTGCCAGGCCAGGCCTGGCTACCTCTGGGGCAGTTCCTTCACAAGGGGTGAGGTCAGCTCCCTGAGGAGGCTGACTTTTTCCTAATGTCTGGGGAGAGGGAGACTTTTCTTCCTCCCCACTACTCTCTGTTTGTGTGGAGTGATCCATAGTTTCAGGCTTCACTACACCTATGTCAGTCTGAGTATAGGCTGAGACCATTACAGCCTTGCCAACCTTTTCAGGGGGGCCCTCAGTTTGTGTTTGAGCTGTGACTGTCACAGCTCTGCCAGTCTCTACAGGGAAGTCTGTCTGGGCCTGGTCTGTGGCTACCACTGCCCTTCCAACCTTTCCAGGGAGGAAATCTATTTGGACAGGGGTTGTGAATGGCTCAACCCCACTACCCTTGTGTGAAAGGCCTACCATTTTAGAATGGGTGTCTTGTTCAACTCCAGCCCAAGCTGAGAGTTCTAAGTCATTCCCCAGTAAGCAGTCTACAGGCAAGGTTGGGGACACTGCCACCCTTTTAGGGCCAGTGACACCTCCCCAGCTGAGACATACCTCTGCCATGGGATGACTGTTCTGTTTGCCATCAATGTTGGTCACCTGGTAGGAGAAACCAGGCAAAAGCTGCTCAGAGGGAACTAGCCAATGGGCCACCATTGTGATGCTAGCTCCAGTGTCTCTGTAGGCCTCAGCTTTTGTACCATTGATGTAGGGCTCCTGTCTGTACCTACCCAAAGTGTTGGGACAGGCAGTGAAGTTGGCAAACCCCATGCCACCATCACAGACAAGAGTATCTGCTGCAGGGGAATTGGCTAAGCCAGGGTCCCCCTGTGTTCCCCAAGTAAACCCACCCAAATTTTTGGGGGCACTCCCACCACCTGGGGGATTACTGCTGACAGTAATAGGTGGTGTGACAGGAGTAATTGGAGGAACAGTTTTGTTTGTAGCCCTTGGGCAACTGCTGTCAGTTTTCCAATGCCCAGGAGTTTTACACTCATGGCAGTAAGGCTTTTTACCTGTGGTAGAGGAGGGAGCTTGGGACCCACCACCCTGTGTGGAGTTTTGGGGCCCTGAGGAAGATTTCTCTTTTGCTTTATCCCCACCCTTCTCTTGAGGTTTGGTGGTATCTTTCTTTTGGTCACCACCCTGATTCTTAGGCCTGATCCTGGTCCTGACCCATTTATCTGCCCTCTTTCCCAATTCTTGGGGAGAGGTCAAATCTGAGTCTACCAGGTGTTGATGGAGGAGCTGGTTGTGACAGTTACTTAAAATCTGTTCTGTCATCATCAAATTGTACAATCCTGTATAATCAGATACCTTACTTCCCAGCAACCAACCCTCCAAAGCCTTAGTGGCACATTCAACATATTCAGACCAGTCCTGAGTCTGTGTCTTCTGGGTGTCTCTGAACATTAACCTGTACTGTTCAGTGGTTAAGCCTAACCCATCAACTAGGACACTCTTCAGGACTCTGTAGTTTCTGACATCCTCCTCCCTAACAGTGAGGAGCCTGTCTCTGCCTCTTCCTTCAAAGGAGACCAGAGGATTGCTGCCCACTGGTCTTCAGGAACCTGCTGCACTTTGCAGGCTCTCTCAAGAGCAGTCATCCATTTGTGGATGTCATCCCCACTTTTGTAGGGGGGCACAACCTTAGACAGGTTCCTATTATCAAAGACCCTATCTTTGTCCTTAGGGACAATGCTGCCACCAGTGGGTATAGACCCACTCTCTCTAGGTTGCCTAGCCTTGTTCAGTTTACCTTCCATCAGGGCTACCTCTAGCTCCTGCTTCCTGATCCTCAGCTGGGCTTCCTGCATTCTGGCCTCATGTTCCCTCCTCTGAGGGGTGGTCATCCTTTTCCTGGAGTGACCTTGAGAGCCTCTAGAGGCATGAGAAGCATTAGAGTCACCTGAGCGATTCCTTTGCCTCCCAAGCCCCTGGTTAAGTCCACTGGGGAGATCCAATGGGATGATCCCATTGTCAGTCCCCAATAGCCTTAGTTTAGCTGGGCCAAGTATAACACTTGGCACTGGGCTAGTTCTCCCTTCATCATCACTACTTTCTGTATCCTCCCCACTTTCCTCCTCTGTAGTATGGTTCTCATCTAAGGGATGGCTATTGGAAAGGGGTACTTCTGTGGCATCTTCAGTAGGGGGGCCTCCTGTTCCTGACCCTAAGGGGGCTAATTGGGAAGCTTTCTTGAGCTCTCTCTGATTTTCATCATTTTGCAAGAGTTCTCTGAGCTCAGCAGAGGTAGGGTTCTTGGGCTGTTTAAGGCCTCTAAGAGTTGCCAAATGCCTGAGCTCATTCTGATTAAGGGTAGGAAAGATGGATGGTGCCCTCTGGGGGTCACTCTCAACAGAGATAGGTACATTGGACCCCTCTGCCCCAGCCATTGCTCTTAAGTGTGGGTGGATGTGTTGCAATCTACCTACACTTGGGTTTACCTACTAAACCTATCTAGTAGTTGTAGTCAGGGTGTGCTACTCCCTTTGCTCTACAACAACTAAGTTCAGTAGAACTTATGTATATCTAATCTTGTTTTATATGTACCTACAGGTACCTATGTGATCTTTCAATTGGTAACCAAGAGATTACAATGGTAAAACACAGCAAGCTCAAATCCAACCGCTGCTCACCAATGTGAGAAGTTGGCCTGGTATAAGATGCTCACTAGTTAAAGTGATCACCTTGTACCATGCCAAGCAACCCTTATGGTGTGGTTGTAAGTCAACCTTTTCGGACTAGCTGCCCTAGTGGTAGCGTAGGCTAAGCAGTCTTTGAGGCTAAACTCGTGAAGCGTGTTAAGCCAGCTGTTTTACCAAATGCAACCCCCTTTTATACCAATGAAAGGACACCACACAGATATATATTCAAAATATATATGTATTTATTTCTCAAAGTAACCCCTAGTCTCTTTATGAGCACAGGAGCACAAATCGTCAAACAAGATTACATTAGAATACACAGAAGTTGCACTTTATATGGATAGGCCCTGGTGGCCGCTCAAACCATATACTAAAATAGTGGTATAAGTACCACGAACAGAAAAGGGAAAAGGCCTAGGGCCTCTAGAATCGCTGGGCCTACAAGGAGCTAACTTCAGTTAGTGACCAGGAGGTCCACGGGTGGCGTGTGCAGAGCAAATAGTCACACGCGTGCTCCCATAGGTTTCAATGGGTGCGTAAAAAGTACAAAGTTACTGCAAAAAGGATCTTCCGGATGGACTAGGAACTCAAGATTTGGAACACAGGCACTAGAGATGTAATACTACACTTGGGCACAGGTGTGCCAGCTTTACCTCACCCACAGGAAGCGGGTGCATAGGCCTCGAAGTGCGTCGGGTTTCTTCTGTCTGTTCCGTGGAGCCTGAAGACAAAGATGCTGCAGGTGGTCGGTCTGGGAGAGATGCGGTGGATCCAAGAGTGGATCGGAGATGTTGAAGACCTGTAAGCAGAGGGGACAGTGTTCACAGTCACTAGCCAGGGACCAGCGTGGCACCAGGTGGGTACCAGGCAATGTTGGGTGCAAACAGGAAGAAAGGTGTAGCTTGTCTCTGCAGCCACGTGGACCCTGGAGGTCGACGACGTCCAGGAGTCGGTTCACGAGCTGTCCCACGCAGGCTCTCGCTGTCGGCGGTGTCGGTGACTTGATCGAAGCAAACAAGCCTTGGCAAAAGCAATTGTTGTAGGAGATGAAATAAGCTGATGGTTCTGACCAGCAAGGTCAGAGGGACTGCTCCTTTGGAGGGGAGAAAGGGCCAGTCTGGAGCAACCAGACCAGCAGTGTATTTCTTGAAGTTCGTCGCCAAGATGGCTACTAGCCAGCGGGCCAGCAACCGGTTAGGCGTGTCGAGTGGCAAAATGCAGAAGGGCCCCACGCAGATCATGGAGGTGCTAGAGGGCTCACCTTTGGTGCAGATGCTGCTCGAGGGTTGGGCTTCTCAGATCCCAAAGCACAACTTGGAGGGAGCCTCGGTTGTTGCACTTGTCAGCTTGTCGTGGTCGTTTCAAGATGGCTGGCTCCACGTGTCTCGGTGCCTCCACGGGTCTCCTCTTTTCAGGGACTGTGGATCGGGCGGTGAGAGGTCTGGAGGTCCAGGTCTTGTCAGTCTCTGGGCTCGGGCTCCGGCGGGAGGCGGCGGCAAAGCAGACGTTGACTCGCTGGATGGTGCTTGCGTTAGCAAGGTGGTCACTCCCTGACCACAGGGGAGATTTCCTTCAGTCTTCTGTGCAGCAGAATGTCGAAGTTCCCGTCTTCTTCTTAGTTTCAAGTTGATTCCAGGATGTCTGAAGTCTTAGGACACAGCTCCTACCTTTAAGCGGATTCTAGGGGCCGGACTACCTGCTAGGTCCCTCCCTAAGGGTGGGACCAGGAAGGGGGGTGGTTACACCCCCAATCCTTTGTCCAGCTCGCCCCAGGCCCGGGACTGGTGTGCCCCAGGACCGGTTTGAACTGGCATATGCACCGAGGCTTCTTGTGAGCCACAGGCATGTCTGGTTTCTTTCAAGCCCTACCTGACCAATACACAAAATCCTGTCTGGGGTGGTGCATGCACCTCCCCTGGCAGGAAACCCTTTGTCCACACCTCCCAAGCTGGAAGGACTCCCAGCAGCAGGAGGGCAGACTTGTGTCTGTGGTGGCAGAATCCATTTTGTGGAGCTGAGGCTATGTCTGATTTTACCCGGGTTTCAGGTACTGTACATGTCGTGTCCCTCTAGAAGGGTGGAATGCTAACCCCGTCGCTAGAATTGGCGAGGGGTTAGTATTCCAAGTCGTATGACACCTTACTCAACATGTTTTGATAAAGCCAAACCAAAGATAGCATTTAACCGCGAGGTTCATAATGCACTTAAGAGTATATGGTATGACGATATCTGGAAACAGTAGAAGGAAGTTGTTCCGACCACTGCAGACAGGCTCAGCTCATGCCAGAGCACCATCTCACATGGAACCAAGCACTCTGCCTTCAGGATTGTTAAGGCCTGCCATAGGAGTGACTTATAGGTTACCAGGTGTCCCATTTAAGGTTAGGTATAGGTATTCTACACCTAAGTAAGAGGTGGTTACACCAACTTACCCCAGCTGAGTGATCAGCCAGTTGTGTCAAATTGTTAGGCCAAGCCTGGGGTGGCATAATACATGCTTCAGCCCCTGGCAGGCCTTGGGTACACCAATGCCCTGGGTACCTAGTGTACACTGGTACAGGGGCTGACAGGGTGATCCAACCAATTGGGTATGTACCTAGGGTACATGGAGTCCATTTTAAAGAGAGACCAGCCAGGCTGAGATCCTGAATAGCAGGATCTCAGGCCAACTAAGTCGAAAAACCAGCTAGACACTAGGCAAAAATTTGGGGGTAACCATAGTCAGATATCCACCTTCCTACACCAGGTCAGGAGAGCTGCTCTAGAGCCAGAGAACCAGGTCAGCAGAACTGCTTTAGAGCCATAGAACCGGGTCAGCAGAGCTGCTTTCGAGCCAGAGAACCAGGTCAGCAGAGCTGTTGTAGAGCCAGGGAACCAGGTCAGCAGAGCTGCGGTAGAGCCAGAGAAACAAGGTCAGCAGAGCTGCTTTAGAGAGAGAGAGCCAGGTCAGCAGAGCTACTTTAGAGGCAGAGAACCAGGCAAGCAGAGCTGCTTTAGAGCCAGAGAACCAGGTCAGCAGAGCTGCTTTAGAGCCAGAGAACCAGGCCAGCAGAGCTGCTCTAGAGCCAGAGAACCAAGTCAGCAGAGCTGATTTAGAGCCAGAGAACCAGGTTAGCAGAGCTGCTGTAGAGCCAGAGAAACCAGGTCAGTACAGTTGCTTTAGAGGGAGAGAACAAGGCCAGCAGAGCTGCTCTAGAGAGAGAGAACCAGGTCAGCAGAGCTGCTCTAGAGCCAGAGAACCATGTCAGCAGAACTGCTTTAGAGCCATAGAACCAGGTCAGTAGAGCTGCTTTAGAGCGAGAGACCCAGGTCAGCAGAGCAACTTTAGAGGGAGAGAACCAGGTCAGCAGAGCTGCTGTAGAGCCAGAGAAACCAGGTCAGTAGAGCTGCTTTAGAGCGAGAAACCCAGGTCAGCAGAGCTGCTTTAGAGGGAGAGAACCAGGTCAGCGGAGCTGCTATAGAACCAAGGGACCAGGTCAGGAGAGCTGCTCTAGAGCCAGAGAACCAGGCCAGCAGAGCTGCTCTAGAGCCAGAGAACCAATTCAGCAGAGCTGATTTAGAGCCAGAGAACCAGGTTAGCAGAGCTGCTGTAGAGCCAGAGAAACCAGGTCAGTACAGTTGAATTAGAGGGAGAGAACAAGGCCAGCAGAGCTGCTCTAGAGAGAGAGAACCAGGTCAGCAGAGCTGCTCTAGAGCCAGAGAACCATGTCAGCAGAACTGCTTTAGAGCCATAGAACCAGGTCAGCAGAGCTGCTTTAGAGCCAGAGAACCAGGTCAGCAGAGCTGTTGTAGAGCCAGAGAACCAGATCAGCAGAGCTGCTCTGTAACCTAAGAACTAGGTCAGCAGAGCTGCTCTAGAGCCAAAGAACTAGGTCAGCAGACCTGCTGTGGAGCCGGAGAAACCAGGTCAGCAGAGCTGCTTTAGAGGGAGAGAACCAGGTCAGCAGAGCTGCTTTAGAGCCAGAGAACCAGGTCAGCAGAGCTGCTCTAGAGCGAGAGAAACCAGGTCAGCAGAGCTGCTTTAGAGGGAGAGAGCCAGGTCAGCAGAGCTACTTTAGAGGCAGAGAACCAGGCAAGCAGAGCTGCTTTAGAGCCAGAGAACCAGGTCAGCAGAGCTGCTTTAGAGCCAGAGAACCAGGCCAGCAGAGCTGCTCTAGAGCCAGAGAACCAAGTCAGCAGAGCTGATTTAGAGCCAGAGAACCAGGTTAGCAGAGCTGCTGTAGAGCCAGAGAAACCAGGTCAGTACAGTTGCTTTAGAGGGAGAGAACAAGGCCAGCAGAGCTGCTCTAGAGAGAGAGAACCAGGTCAGCAGAGCTGCTCGAGAGCCAGAGAACCATGTCAGCAGAACTGCTTTAGAGCCATAGAACCAGGTCAGTAGAGCTGCATTAGAGCGAGAGACCCAGGTCAGCAGAGCAACTTTAGAGGGAGAGAACCAGGTCAGCAGAGCTGCTGTAGAGCCAGAGAAACCAGGTCAGTAGAGCTTCTTTAGAGCGAGAAACCCAGGTCAGCAGAGCTGCTTTAGAGGGAGAGAACCAGGTCAGCAGAGCTGCTATAGAACCAAGGGACCAGGTCAGGAGAGCTGCTCTAGAGCCAGAGAACCAGGCCAGCAGAGCTGCTCTAGAGCCAGAGAACCAATTCAGCAGAGCTGATTTAGAGCCAGAGAACCAGGTTAGCAGAGCTGCTGTAGAGCCAGAGAAACCAGGTCAGTACAGTTGCTTTAGAGGGAGAGAACAAGGCCAGCAGAGCTGCTCTAGAGAGAGAGAACCAGGTCAGCAGAGCTGCTCTAGAGCCAGAGAACCATGTCAGCAGAACTGCTTTAGAGCCATAGAACCAGGTCAGCAGAGCTGCTTTAGAGCCAGAGAACCAGGTCAGCAGGGCTGTTGTAGAGCCAGAGAACCAGATCAGCAGAGCTGCTCTGTAACCTAAGAACTAGGTCAGCAGAGCTGCTCTAGAGCCAAAGAACTAGGTCAGCAGACCTGCTGTGGAGCCGGAGAAACCAGGTCAGCAGAGCTGCTTTAGAGGGAGAGAACCAGGTCAGCAGAGCTGCTTTAGAGCCAGAGAACCAGGTCAGCAGAGCTGCTCTAGAGCGAGAGAAACCAGGTCAGCAGAGCTGCTTTAGAGGGAGAGAACCAGGTCAGCAGAGCTGCTTTACAGCCAGAGAACCAGGTCAGCAGAGCTGCTCTAGAGGCAGCGAACCAGGTCAGCAGAACTGCTCTAGAGCCAGCAAACCAGGTCAGAAGAGCTGCTTTAGAGTCAGAGAACCAGGTCAGCAGAGCTGCTTTAGAGGCAGAGAACCAGGCCAGCAGAGCTGCTTTAGAGGAAGAGAACCAGGTCAGCAGAGCTGCTTTAGAGCCAGATAACCAGGTCAGCAGAGCTGCTCTAGAGCGAGAGAAACCAGGTCAGCAGAGCTGCTTTAGAGGGAGAGAACCAGGTCAGCAGAGCTGCTTTACAGCCAGAGAACCAGGTCAGCAGAGCTGCTCTAGAGCCAGAGAACCAGGTCAGCAGAGCTACTTTAGAGCCATAGAACCAGGTCAGCAGAGCTGCTCTAGAGTCAGAGAACCAGCTCAGTAGAGCTGATTTAGAGGGAGAGAACCAGGTCAGCAGAGCTGCTTTAGAGCCAGAGAACCAGGTCAGCAGAACTGCTTTAGAGCCAGAGAACCAGGTCAGCAGAGCTGCTCCAGAGCCTAAGAACCGGGTCAGCACAGCTGCTCTAGAGCCAGAGAACCAGGTCAGCAGTGCTTCTGTAGAGCCAGAGAAACCAAGTCAGTGGAGCTGCTTTAGAGCGAGAGACCCAGGTCAGCAGAGCAGCTTTAGAGGGAGAGAACCAGGTCAGCAGAGCTGCTGTAGAGCCAGAGAAACCAGGTCAGTAGAGCTGCTTTAGAGCGAGAGACCCAGGTCAGCGGAGCTGCTTTAGAGGGAGAGAACCAGGTCAGCAGAGCTGCTATAGAACCAAGGGACCAGGTCAGGAGAGCTGCTCTAGAGCCAGAGAACCAGGTCAGCAGAACTGCTTTAGAGCCATAGAACCGGGTCAGCAGAGCTGCTTTCGAGCCAGAGAACCAGGTCAGCAGAGCTGTTGTAGAGCCAGGGAACCAGGTCAGCAGAGCTGCGGTAGAGCCAGAGAAACAAGGTCAGCCGAGCTGCTTTAGAGGGAGAGAGCCAGGTCAGCAGAGCTACTTTAGAGGCAGAGAACCAGGCAAGCAGAGCTGCTTTAGAGCCAGAAAACCAGGTCAGCAGAGCTGCTTTAGAGCCATAGAACCAGGCCAGCAGAGCTGCTCTAGAGCCAGAGAACCAAGTCAGCAGAGCTGATTTAGAGCCAGAGAACCAGGTTAGCAGAGCTGCTGTAGAGCCAGAGAAACCAGGTCAGTACAGTTGCTTTAGAGGGAGAGAACAAGGCCAGCAGAGCTGCTCTAGAGAGAGAGAACCAGGTCAGCAGAGCTGCTCTAGAGCCAGAGAACCATGTCAGCAGAACTGCTTTAGAGCCATAGAACCAGGTCAGTAGAGCTGCTTTAGAGCGAGAGACCCAGGTCAGCAGAGCAACTTTAGAGGGAGAGAACCAGGTCAGCAGAGCTGCTGTAGAGCCAGAGAAACCAGGTCAGTAGAGCTGCTTTAGAGCGAGAGACCCAGGTCAGCAGAGCTGCTTTAGAGGGAGAGAACCAGGTCAGCAGAGCTGCTATAGAACCAAGGGACCCGGTCAGGAGAGCTGCTCTAGAGCCAGAGAACCAGGTCAACAGAACTGCTTTAGAGCCATAGAACCCGTTCAGCAGAGCTGCTTTCGAGCCAGAGAACCAGGTCAGCAGAGCTGTTGTAGAGCCAGGGAACCAGGTCAGCAGAGCTGCTGTAGAGCCAGAGAAACAAGGTCAGCAGAGCTGCTTTAGAGGGAGAGAGCCAGGTCAGCAGAGCTACTTTAGAGGCAGAGAACCAGGCAAGCAGAGCTGCTTTAGAGCCAGAGAACTAGGTCAGCAGAGCTGCTTTAGAGCCAGAGAACCAGGCCAGCAGAGCTGCTCTAGAGCCAGAGAACCAAGTCAGCAGAGCTGATTTAGAGCCAGAGAACCAGGTTAGCAGAGCTGCTGTAGAGCCAGAGAAACCAGGTCAGTACAGTTGCTTTAGAGGGAGAGAACAAGGCCAGCAGAGCTGCTCTAGAGAGAGAGAACCAGGTCAGCAGAGCTGCTCTAGAGCCAGAGACCCTTGTCAGCAGAACTGCTTTAGAGCCATAGAACCAGGTCAGCAGAGCTGCTTTAGAGCCAGAGAACCAGGTCAGCAGAGCTGTTGTAGAGCCAGAGAACCGAATCAGCAGAGCTGCTCTGTAACCTAAGAACTAGGTCAGCAGAGCTGCTCTAGAGCCAAAGAACTAGGTCAGCAGACCTGCTGTGGAGCCGGAGAAACCAGGTCAGCAGAGTTGCTTTAGAGGGAGAGAACCAGGTCAGCAGAGCTGCTTTAGAGCCAGAGAACCAGGTCAGCAGAGCTGCTCTAGAGCGAGAGAAACCAGGTCAGCAGAGCTGCTTTAGAGGGAGAGAACCAGGTCAGCAGAGCTGCTTTACAGCCAGAGAACCAGGTCAGCAGAGCTGCTCTAGAGGCAGCGAACCAGGTCAGCAGAACTGCTCTAGAGCCAGCAAACCAGGTCAGAAGAGCTGCTTTAGAGTCAGAGAACCAGGGCAGCAGAGCTGCTTTAGAGGCAGAGAACCAGGCCAGCAGAGCTGCTTTAGAGGAAGAGAACCAGGTCAGCAGAGCTGCTTTAGAGCCAGATAACCAGGTCAGCAGAGCTGCTCTAGAGCGAGAGAAACCAGGTCAGCAGAGCTGCTTTAGAGGGAGAGAACCAGGTCAGCAGAGCTGCTTTACAGCCAGAGAACCAGGTCAGCAGAGCTGCTCTAGAGCCAGAGAACCAGGTCAGCAGAGCTACTTTAGAGCCATAGAACCAGGTCAGCAGAGCTGCTCTAGAGTCAGAGAACCAGTTCAGTAGAGCTGATTTAGAGGGAGAGAACCAGGTCAGCAGAGCTGCTTTAGAGCCAGAGAACCAGGTCAGCAGAACTGCTTTAGAGCCAGAGAACCAGGTCAGCAGAGCTGCTCCAGAGCCTAAGAACCGGGTCAGCACAGCTGCTCTAGAGCCAGAGAACCAGGTCAGCAGTGCTTCTGTAGAGCCAGAGAAACCAAGTTAGTAGAGCTGCTTTAGAGCGAGAGACCCAGGTCAGCAGAGCAGCTTTAGAGGGAGAGAACCAGGTCAGCAGAGCTGCTGTAGAGCCAGAGAAACCAGGTCAGTAGAGCTGCTTTAGAGCGAGAGACCCAGGTCAGTAGAGCTGCTTTAGAGGGAGAGAACCAGGTCAGCAGAGCTGCTCTAGAGCCAGAGAACCAGGTCAGCAGAACTGCTTTAGAGCCATAGAACTGGGTCAGCAGAGCTGCTTTCAAGCCAGAGAACCAGGTCAGCAGAGCTGTTGTAGAGCCAGGGAACCAGGTCAGCAGAGCTGCGGTAGAGCCAGAGCAACAAGGTCAGCAGAGCTGCTTTAGAGGGAGAGAGCCAGGTCAGCAGAGCTACTTTAGAGTCAGAGAACCAGACAAGCAGAGCTGCTTTAGAGCCAGAGAACCAGGTCAGCAGAGCTGCTTTAGAGCCAGAGAACCAGGCCAGCAGAGCTGCTCCAGAGCCAGAGAACCAAGTCAGCAGAGCTGATTTAGAGCCAGAGAACCAGGTTAGCAGAGCTGCTGTAGAGCCAGAGAAACCAGGTCAGTACAGTTGCTTTAGAGGGAGAGAAAAAGGCCAGCAGAGCTGCTCTAGAGAGAGAGAACCAGGTCAGCAGAGCTGCTCTAGAGCCAGAGAACCATGTCAGCAGAACTGCTTTAGAGCCATAAAACCAGGTCAGTAGAGCTGCTTTAGAGTGGGAGACCCAGGTCAGCAGAGCAACTTTAGAGGGAGAGAACCAGGTCAGCAGAGCTGCTGTAGAGCCAGAGAAACCAGGTCAGTAGAGCTGCTTTAGAGCGGGAGACCCAGGTCAGCAGAGCTGCTTTAGAGGGAGAGAACCAGGTCAGCAGAGCTGCTATAGAACCAAGGGACCAGGTCAGGAGAGCTGCTCTAGAGCCAGAGAACCAGGTCAGCAGAACTGCTTTAGAGCCATAGAACCGGTTCAGTAGAGCTGCTTTCGAGCCAGAGAACCAGGTCAGCAGAGCTGTTGTAGAGCCAGGGAACCAGGTCAGCAGAGCTGCTGTAGAGCCAGAGAAACAAGGTCAGCAGAGCTGCTTTGGAGGGAGAGAGCCAGGTCAGCAGAGCTACTTTAGAGGCAGAGAACCAGGCAAGCAGAGCTGCTTTAGAGCCAGAGAACCAGGTCAGCAGAGCTGCTTTAGAGCCAGAGAACCAGGCCAGCAGAGCTGCTCTAAAGCCAGAGAACCAAGTCAGCAGAGCTGATTTAGAGCCAGAGAACCAGGTTAGCAGAGCTGCTGTAGAGCCAGAGAAACCAGGTCAGTACAGTTGCTTTAGAGGGAGAGAACAAGGCCTGCAGAGCTGCTCTAGAGAGAGAGAACCAGGTCAGCAGAGCTGCTCTAGAGCCAGAGAACCATGTCAGCAGAACTGCTTTAGAGCCATAGAACCAGGTCAGCAGAGCTGCTTTAGAGCCAGAGAACCAGGTCAGCAGAGCTGTTGTAGAGCCAGAGAACCAGATCAGCAGAGCTGCTCTGTAACCTAAGAACTAGGTCAGCAGAGCTGCTCTAGAGCCAAAGAACTAGGTCAGCAGACCTGCTGTGGAGCCGGAGAAACCAGGTCAGCAGAGCTGCTTTAGAGGGAGAGAACCAGGTCAGCAGAGCTGCTTTAGAGCCAGAGAACCAGGTCAGCAGAGCTGCTCTAGCTGACACTGACTGACTGACACTAACTGACTGACACTGACTGATTGACACTGACTGACACTGATTGACTGACACTGACTGACACTGACACTGACTGACACTGACTGACTGCAACTGACTGACTGACAATGACTGATACTGATTGACTGACTGACTGACACTGACTAACACTGACTGACTACTCTCTACTACTCTACTACTCTCTCTCTACTACTCACTCTCTAGTACTCACTGTCTACTACTCACTCTCTACTACTCTACTACTCTCTACTACTCACTCTCTACTACTCTCTACTACTCACTCTCCACTACTCTCTCTCTACTACTCACTCTCTACAACTCTCTACTATTCACTCTCTACTACTCACTCTCTACTACACTCTACTTCTCACTCTACTATCTCTGCTACTCTCTACCACTCACTCTCTACTACTCTACTAATCATTATCTACTACTCTCTACTACTCTCTCTCTACTACTCACTCTCTACTACTCTACTACTCTCTACTACTCACTCTCTACTACTCTCTACTACTTTCTCTCTACTACTCACTCTCTACTACTCACTCTACTACTCTCTACTACTCACTCTCTACTACTCTCTCTCTACTACTTACTCTCTACTATTCACTGTCTACTACTCACTCTCTACTACTCACTCTCTACTACTCGCTCTCTACTACTGTCTGCTACTCACTCTCCACTACTCACTCTCTACTACTCGCTCTCTACTACTCTCTACTACTCTCTCTCTACTACTCACTCTCTACAACTCACTCTCTACTACTCTACTACTCTCTACTACTCTCTCTACTACTCACTTTCTACTACTCACTCTCTACTACTCTACTACTCTCTACTACTCTCTCTACTACTCACTCTCTACTATTCTCTGCTACTCACTCTACTACGCTCTACTACTCTCTACCACTCACTCTCTACTACTCTACTACTCTCTATCTACTACTCACTCTCTACTACTCAGTCTACTACTCTCTACTACTCCCTCTCTACTACTCTCTCTCTACTACTCTCTCTCTACTACTCACTCTCTACTACTCTCTACTACTCACTCTCTACTACTCACTCTCTACTACTCTCTACTACTCACTCTACTACTCACTCTCTACTACTCTACTACTCTCTCTTTCTCTCTCTACTTCTCACTTTCTACTACTCTCTCTACTACTCACTCTCTACTACTCTCTACTACTCACTCTCTACTACACACTCTTTACTACTTGCTGTCTACTACTCGCTCTCTACTACTCTCAATTACTCACTCTACTACTCACTCTCTACTACTCTCTACTACTCACTCTCTACTACTCTCTGCTACTCACTCTCTACTACTCCACTACTCTCTACTACTCACTCTCTACTACTTTCTACTACTCACTCTCTACTTCTCACTCTCTACTACTCTCTACTACTCACTCTCTACTACTCACTCTCAACTACTCTCTCTCTACTGCTCACACTCTACTACTCACTCTCTACTGCTCTCTACTACTCACTCGCTACTGCTCTCTACTACTCACTCTCTACTATTCTCTCTCTACTACTCACTCCCTACTACTCACTCTACTACTCACTCTACTACTCACTCTCTACTACTCTCTACTGCTCACTCTCTACTACTCTCTCCCTACTACTCTGTACTACTCACTCTACTACTCACTCTCTATTACTCTCTAATACTCTCTCTCTGCTACTCCCTCTCTACTACTCTCTTCTACTCACTCTCTACTGCTCACTCTCTACTACTCTCTACTACTCACTCTCTACTACTCTCTACTACTCTCTACTACTCTCTACTACTCACTCTCTACTACTCTCTACTACTCTCTACTACTCACTCTCTACTACTCACTCTCTACTACTCACTCAATACTACTCACTCTCTACTACTTACTCTACTACTCTCTACTACTTACTCTCTGCTACTCTACTACTCTCTACTACTCTCTACTTCTAATTTTCTACTCTCTATTACTCACTCTCTACTCTCTACCTCTCTCTACCTCTCTCTCTACTACTCTCTACCTCTCTACCTCTCTACCTCTACCTCTCTACCTCTACATCTCTACTTCTACACCACTACCTCTACACATCTACCTCTCTTCCTCTCTCTACCTCTCTCTACACGCACACATATGCACATATATATATGCATATATATGCATATGCATTTATATTAATGTATGTGTGTATATATATCTATATACACATACATATATAGACACATAGAATCTGCATATCTATATAAATACAAATATAAATGCATGCAGACATATACATATATGCATACATATGCATGTTATGGACATGAAAGTTTGAAAAACACTGATAAAAGCAAAGCTAAAAAGCCACCTAATTAAAAACAGAATTGCTTTAACTTAAACGAGGGCGAGACCTATTGCATTTTCAATGCTTGTTTATTTGGCTCCCTCAAGAAGGCATTCAGATGTGTCATACATTTGCCATAAATTCTGAATGGTAGCACTCTAGTTGCTCATTAGATCACTGTAGTAAAGCTACTGCTCACAGGGAAGTCTGCAGCTGGTATTCAAAGTGCATGTTTCAGTCTGCAAATCAGAATTTTTTAATGAAATAGAAGAGGATTTGAGAAGTCAAAATGTGCCCTAATTTTTCTTTCTGCAGCACTAATCATAATTTCCATAGCAAAATGAACCCCCTCATTTTGTTCCTTTGCAAATTAAATGTTTTAAGTGTTACCACTTTATTCCAATCAAGATGGCTTCAGGTATGCCATACTTTTGTCATAAGTAAGACTGTTAGCGCTCTAGTTGTTCTTTAGAACACTCTGGGGCATTCTGTCATTGGGCTATACGTGGGCTACATCTGGGTGATATTTGTGCTATATTTGGGCTCTTTTGTCTCTGGTGGCCATATTGGGAGACTTATTTGTTATGAAGTTTCCTAATTTCCTCATTTACTACAGTCTCCTAGGTAGGAATATTTTCAGTTTTTTACTTTGATTCCATCAAGAAGGCATTCAGATGTGTCACACATTTGCCATAAATTCAGAATGTTAGCACTCTAGTTGCTCATTAGATCACTGTTGTAAAGCTACTGCTCACCAGAGAAGTCTCCTGCTGGCATTGAAAGTGCTTGTTTCAGTCTGCATGTCAACTACCCACTGGCGACCGGCAGTAGGTAATATATATATATATATGATGTCCACTCAAGTGATATCCTACAGTTAAAATACTTGGGTATAAATATTATGAAAGCAAAAGAGGCAGGGACAGAACATAAAATTTACGAAGAATAGAATCACAGCTCATACTAGCAATCGGCACTGAAAACCCACATGGGTATAATCTGGATGTAGAACTGCATATCTATAAAAAGTGAAATTCTAATCAGAGGAAAGAACTATAGATGGTAATTGAAAGCTCAACCCTGTTGACTTCAGTGATACCCAATAAGAGGTGTAAAATAGAAAACAAAAGATCCAAGAGTGAAAAAGACAGGACAAATCAAGAGTAAAATAATATTGTGCTGTCTTTTTTCGATCTTTCATCAAATTGACAAAAATCTCACCAAGTTTTTTTCATTCTCTTTTAATTTATTTGCAACATGGTGCAATCACACAAAAATGAATGATTGTTCATATATGACGTTTATACATACTGCACTTTATGTGAAAATTGATGAAATGCTAGAAATACACATTTATTGGTTTTTATTTCAAATTGTACTTTACGTTGAACTAGAAAAGATTTTTTAACCAAAACTTCAACATATGCACTAATCTCTTTATCAACTGATAACCATCTTAGGAACCTTATGTGCGATTATGAATTTACAATCTAGTGTAGTGCACAGTTGCACTTGAGAACAAAATGTATTATGGATAAAAATGTCATACATTCCTTGCAAATACACATATGTACAAATCGGTAAATATGAATGTAACTTGAGAAGTGTACTTTACATAGATTGGAATGAAAACAGTCAAGTAAAGGTGTTCACAGTGGATTAAGAGCACAATCCACCTTTTACCCACACCTCCCACTGGGCAATAAGTAACCCTGGGCGGACAACTACGCTACGCTTGCGAATTTTACGTAGCTTATGCTTCTTCGCGCTAGGCGAATTGCACGTAGCACAGTGCAAAATCGCGTAGCGTAGCGTAATTGGCATTTTTTGCTCGCTCACGGTCCTCAACGTCAAGTTAGCGACCGCGAGCGAGCAAAATGACATCCCGGCGAGACTTTTTCCTTGTTCGCGATCAGCAATATCAAGTTGCCGATTGCGAGTGTGGAAAATAAACCTCCCGGTGAGATTCTCAACGCCGGGAGGTCAGGTTTCTCATTGCAAGTGGTCGCGTATGCTCGCGACTGCTCGTGATGAGAAACTACCAGTCCACATTGAGAAAGCTGCAGCTGAAGTAACAATCTACTCGAGTGGCAGAAAACGACAGCTCGCACTGTGAAAGATGCCATTGTCAATTATTGCACAGTGCAGACAAGCATCCGGCACTGTGCAATCATCGCGAACAGCGCACTACGCAATTTGCGGAGTGCTTCGCGTATCTCACGTAGTGCGAAGTTCACTTCGCGTAGTTACGTGTAGCGCTACTATGCTAACTGCGCCCAGGGTTAGCAATAAGATCAACTTATTCCAAGAAATCATGGTGGAGTATATCAATAAAATAGCATTGAATAACTCCGAAATCAACAAAAAGAACAACAAAAAATCATGGAACTTAACATCAGGAGAGTATAAAGCATTTGATGAATTGAGAGATACCCCCAGATTATTATCAAAGCCTCTGACAAAGGTGGAAACATGGTGGTCCAAAACCTTGATGAGTGCATAAATGAAGCAAACAGACAATTGAGGAATGAAGATCATTCCGAAAAATTTTCAGAGAACCCAATAGGACCTGGACCAAAGAGTACCATTGAATGCTACAGGGATGGAAAGAAAGGGGTCTAATCGATTTCGAGGAATATATGTATTTAAAAACCGATCACCCCATTATTGCAACAATCTACTTTTTACCGAAAGTTCACAAGTCAATCATAAACCCACCAGGAAGACCATTAGTGAGTTCCATTGGATCTCTATTGGAATCAACATCTCGCTTCATTGACATCTTTCTAATGACTTATGTAACATCGTTACCATCATATCCAAGACATACAATGGACTTTCTTCACAGAATTCAAAAAATCGCATGGAAAGACGGCCTCATTATGGCCACAATAGTTGTATCATCCTTATACACAACCCAAAAATCGGGGGAGGTAGAGGTTAAGGCTAGGTTTACCCTCCTTACTGTATATAGTTTCACAAAATTCGAGTATATCGAAGAAAAACTAGCTTATGGGGGAACTAGGATTCAACAAAAGTTTGTTGTAATCACCTTACTAGAAAAATGTCTCTTTTTCTAGAGACCCCTCACCCGCCAGGGTTTCCCATAGGTGGCATGCTTCATCATTGGGGTCCCTCTCAATCCACTATGGATTGAGGCATGCTGCAACTTGCAAACTATGTATGAGCACATAGTTATGGACTATGTGAGGTGCAGTTTGCTTTTGCTTGGCTTGAGTTGAGAGCTCAGACCAAGTGAGAGCAAACATAGCTCTGCTTCTAGCAAGCGGGAGCTGTCAAACTACTCCGGCTTGCTGAAACCAGAGTTTTCATTGGTTTCTTCACCTGCTGTCATGCAGGCAGGCATTTTAGCAACTCCCTGCATGCAGGAGCATTGCCAGCTCCTACAGGAGGCGAGGAGCACACTGGGACAGCCGGGGCATTAAGGCTCCCTCCACAGTCCCTATCATTGCACACGGGGTGCCCTGGGTGGACTCCAGTACACTCAGCCCAACTAGAGCACTGAATTATGCCCAGGGACCGTTGGATGGGGTCCCCAGGGCCTAAATCAGCCTGGGGAGGGAATCTAGCTGGCCCCCCACACCCATGGAATTATGGTTGGGCCTTGGTGGATGGGTTTCCTGCGGCCCCTCCTCCTCCACTAACTTTTAGCCTAGCCCCAGGGATGGATTTGGGGCCATGCAGCACTCCTTCCCTTCAGTAACTGTGTGCAAGTGTGTCTCCTCTTGTATTCCACATTTAAAAATGGTCTGAAATCCTGACTAGAGGTGACTGCATCGTTATCTAATGGAGCACAATTTCATCTGGGGTGACTGGGATGAGTGATTTCTTTCTCAATGTCTCCTGGTGGGAGCAGAGTTCCTGATTCTCCATTTTGATCACCCTAAGTATGCAAATACCCATAATAATTTCCAAGCCCCACCTGTTTGACCCGCCCCATTTTCGTTAGTAGTTTGCAAGGCTCCTTCCGCCTTTTCCTACGTTGACGGATAGCACAAGGTCTTTGAACACATTTCCTGCAGATTTTTGTGATGCGTTATTGATGCAGAGGAATACGAGGACATCTCCACCAAACAAAGAGGCCCTTACATCATTTAACTAAGGGAGAGAACCCCTGTTTGGTGAAGATTCACCTCTTTGCACTCTTGTTGTCTTCTCTTGAAGAGGATTCACGTTATCACAGATTTGTGGATGAAGACTTCACGGAGCAATCACAATGCCAGCATTACATGCACACAAGGTCACTGGAGACATTACCTCGGGGACCTTAATGCAGCTGTTGTGCAGTATATGCGCAAGATATTTACCAAAAGAGGTTGCACCTACTAATTAACCAAATGAAAGTACTCCACTTGGGTAGACATTTTCAGCAAAACTGGGTACTCTTCTTGAAAAAAGTGTGGGTTGATTCTGGCCCTGGTGCTGATTCACATAAATGAAACCTCAACAGGAAGCACATACAAATATGAGCAGGTGCCCCAGTTGAACCTACACTTCAGTAAAGCAGAAACAATCCTAACTTCTTGGGCTTGGCGACGGAAAAGCAAGTGTATTTCCTCTTGTATTCTACAGTGAAAAACAACAAAAAATACTTAATAAAAGTGAATTTATCATTCATCTATTGGAGCATAATCTGGTGTGTAGAGACTAGACTTTTTTTTTCTTGTCATCTCCTTATGAGAGCAGAGACCATGGTTCTCCCTTTTAAATACCCTCAGTAGGCAAATGTCCAAAATGCATAGCACCACTCACACACCCACTCACATATATACACAGGCAATCACACAACCACTCACACATCCACTTACAGACCCACACAGGCACTCACACACCTTCTCACAGACCCGCATAGGCACTTACACAGACACTCACACACACACTCACATACCCACACAGGCACTCACAGACCCACTCACAAACATACACAGCCACTCATGCATTCACACAGGTACTCCCACTCATACACCAACACACAGACTCACACACCCATTCACACACTCACACACCCACTCCCAAAGGTGACAGGTTACAGTTAGGATTAAAACGTTTACAAAATGTAGAAATTCACTGAAAAAAACTAAAGGTTACAGGGATGATATAGTTAGGATCAGATTTTGTTCATACAAAACCATTGATATTCAGCAATTATAGTTTCCTCAGCTAACTATAACTTACACCCCACCAATGAACTGCTTATGACCTCATATATTACACCACTCATGCCATTATCAGTGACATCACTGATGACATCATCCAGTGAGTGAATGTGTTCAGTAAATGTTTCCGAAACTTAAATATATATAGTAAGCCACTACATAAGTTAAATTAATATTCTTTCTAAAATAGTTATGAGTGATACTGTTTCTAACATTTGTCATCTGATAATACAGCTTTGGCCTGATTAAAAAGAAATCAAAGGTTTTTAAAAATAGTAATATAAAACATTACAGATATTGATATAAATGGTTATAACTTAAAAAAAAAGGAAAAATATTTGCAATTCTAACTCTGAACTAAGAAATATAAAAATACAAGTAGACTTCTCTAAAATAAAGATTGAAAAGACACACATTTAAAAAATAACATTCAAGCATCAAAAGAAACATTTTATAAAAAAGTTGTTAGCATTTGGCGGAATAAAATTCACTACGACATTCTAATTTAAGCAACATTAGGGAAAGTTTTAGGGGCAGATTTATGTTCCCTGGCGCATCCCTGCAAATCAGCATGGATGCGCCAGGGAAGATGCGTCACGCAAGTTTACCCTTGCGCCACAATAGATGCGCCGCATTTACAATGCAGCGCATCGTGGCACAAGGATAAACAGATGCGTGACGCATCTGATGGTGGAAGGGCGGCGCATTGCTGGAGTTGCGTCGCAAGTGCGACGCAGCTCCAGCAAGGCTCGGGGGTGCCCTATCGGTACAATGCTGCGTCAATCCTTACGCCTGTTTCAAGCAGGCACAGGGATTTGACGCAGCATGGCCGGAAAAGTGACTGAGTGAAATCTTGTAGATTTCACTCAGCCACTTTTCGGAGGCGTTACTGCGCCGGAACGCCCCCCCCCCCTGTGAAGGTACGCCCACATGTGGGGCAAGCTTTACAACGTGACGCATCTCCCTAGATGCGTCACGTTGTAAATCTGCCGCAGCATGGTGCTGGCTTTGCACCGCCGCTGCGTCACAAAAGTGACTCAACGGCAGCGCAAAAGTGATGCACAGGGCTTATAAATCTGCCCCTTAGTTTTTGGAGTGGTCAGTTGTACTATTACTACTCCAACCTAAGCAACAGTAGGGAAAGTGTTGTACTTTGAACAGATCAACTATTTCCAGTATAACCGAAGCACCAGAAGGGAAAACACTGTTCAGATTACTGTTCCCACTCCAATTTAGGCAACATTAGAGAAAGTTTTGAAGTTTGTGGTGATCAGATTTTCTATTCCCAAACCTAAATTAGAAAAAGAAATGAATAAATAAAACAATCCAGCTTCTCAAGTATTCTGAAAATTATATTATTTTTTCTAACTAATATTTACAAAGATAGAACTTTGAAAATGATACACAAATTAAACAAATGGAAAAATGTAATTCACACATAAAACATTCTTGCAAAAATATCAATTGAAACAAAATATAAAAATAAACATGAAATGTAAACGTTTTGAATATTTTACATCATATAAAAATAAATTAAAAAATCACAATTTTAATTCACAATATCCACACTAAACATACAATATTGAAATGTGTATTATACAAAACCAATACAACTATTTACCAATGAACAATAAGAATGCAAAAAAAGATATTATTTTTTACTTAACTCCATACCTAAATACAAAACAAACAACCTAGCAAAAATTTAAATTAAAATGATTATTAAAATACGCCTAGCATTTCAAGCACAAAAACAATATAATTAAAAATTCTAAATAAATATATTTATGTGAAATATAACAATTTTCTAAACACCCAAGAATGTATAACATTTTCCTAAATAATGAATTTAAAAATATACTTATGGTAAAAACAAAAAAGAATTAAAAATAATTTTACAATTTGAAACATTAAAAATATATTACTATATAACACTTCACATCCTTCCATCCTACAAAGCCAGAAACATACACAAATATTAAAGATGACGCCAAACAAATAAAAAATATATCACATTAATTTGCAACTAGTACACTTAAAAACAAATTGAAACAATCTAAACTTTGATATATTAAAGTGGATTAAATGAATTAATCCAACAAATTAAAAAAGATATAACTAATAATGTAGTCCATGAATTACAATTAAAAAAAGAAAAAATTTACTAATATAAAAATTAATTAAACTGTTTATCATGAAAATTATTCACATAAGTAATAGTGTAATTAATCACTTATAAAGGGAATAAACAATATATGAAGAAATTATAAAAATATAAAACACAAACTAAAACACTCACATCCTATTTGCGACTAGCCCAACAATTCATCATTTGGTTAAAAATAAAAACAAAGACAAACAAACAAAAAATGAACTCTACTAAAAAGTTACAATAATTAAAAATAAAGTAATAGTAACGTATAGCACAAAAACTAAAATAATAAAAAATGAAGAGGTAGTAAAATCTGTAAAAAAAACAATATTCTTACCTGCGATATTATGGAACGGGAAATTCTTGTCATCACAATGTTTTTGAAGCAATATTTGTGTCCAACGACATTTTTGGAAAGAATATTAACATTGCACACTATTGTTAATTAATCTTTCTTTACAAGTGCACCCTGCAAAGTCTCTCCTATTCACATGCAAATTCATGCATTTTTACTCTAGCAGCATGGAGTTTGGTCTGTGTGGGTCAGAAAATGTTGCATTGTGCTCATTCATAGGCATTCTCCATATAAAATTCTCTAGATTAATGTGCAAGTTAATCTATTATGATCGCAGAGTAAAACCGCATTGAGTAAAACATTGGGTAAAGACACCATTGAGTGAACCATTTGATTTTGAGAATTACTTTTCTGTGCTTATTGACCTAACCAATGTGTACTGAAATTATCTACACTGGTACTTGTAGATGTTGTGTGTGCTATGTTACAGACAGGTGTACAGATCTTCCGACATGTTGAGCCCGTTCGGTTGCTTCGTGTCTAATTCTATAATATAACAGGTTTCTAATCTTCTCAGGGCACCCTCTCTTTTCCAGCCCCATCCGCTGGGTGGTACTGTATCAATTACAAAGTATTTTAACTCTTTGCTATTGGAGAGGTGGCTGTGCCTGAAGTGACGGGCTACCGATACGTGTTGTCTTGGTTGCTTATTGCCCTGAGATGTTGGAGTACACGCTTATGTACAGCCAATTTGGTACTACCAACGTATAGCAAGTTGCAAGGACAGAAAAGGACATATACCGCTTGATGAGTTTTACAGGTTAATCGTTTGTTTATAGAATGAACCCTATCACTGAACAGTATTTTATAGGTAGTTCTATTTTCTCCATGCTGACATGCCTTGCTTGTTTTGCACCGGTAAAATCCTTTATGCTTTTGGATCCAGCTCGATGTTTCTATGGTTTCAGGACTTGTTGCTACAAACTGGTCCTTCATTGAAGGACATCGGCTATATGTAAAAGCCACTCTTTGTGGCAAATCTGGTCCAATTGTTGGGTCGCTTAAGACCAGTGGCCAATTCCTTTGTATAATGGCCTGTAGCTGGTTATGCTATATATATATATGCCCATACCTTCTGCATAAAATGTTTTTGATATCTAGGGGTTGAAGGAGAGTCTCCATCTTTATGTGATCTGTGGTCAAGCTATCACTAGTCGAGCAATTTAGCATGTCAAAAATAAAAACCCCATCCTGCAGAGAATTCGGCATGAGCTACAAGCATGTGTCATAGTTGGCAGTGCCAAAAAAGAATTACAGTTGAAGTAAGCAAGGGCCACGAAGGGAAAGAAATGAGACTTTAATATTCAGAGTCCTCTGAATCAGCCACCACTCAAGTCTCTCACATCGTTCTAGCTTGAGCTCCCTTACAACATTCCAATTCTAAAAGGTAAGGACAACAGGAGAAGGAACCGGGGGTGGAAAGGAATGTACCAAGGTAGGTTACAACAACAGTCAATAAATGAACAGATATATTTTCAAAAACAATTTCGTAAATTAGAGTAAATTGTAATGATTAAGACAATACCCTAATGGATAAATTGTTTGAGGAACCCAGGAGATATACATTTTTAGAAAATGGTAAAATGTAAAAGCAATGAGGGTATCAAATCAATGTCAACCTGTGGGTCATGGGTGATCAGATTGTAGGCTTCCATCCAGACTGCCTACAATAGATCAGGGGCTTACTCTGGTCAACAATTTTACTATCTGGTTTACAGTCTTATGTAGCATTTGGCTGTGGGGACTCTAACATAAGCTAGATTTGGTGGGCTGGGATACTGTGAATTAGGTGAGAGGGATGCACTGCCAGTTCATGGAAGAGCTCTGATCCTGCCAAATTCTTAATTGTCCCCTATTTTAAAGATGCAGGACTAGAGATGGAGAAATATCTATATTTTCAACAGCTGGGTCCAAGCTGACTCCACCATCTGAAACCCTTACCCTGGCTGCCCGTCCACCACAGGACCTCTGGATCACAGGGGCATTAGACCCACACTGTTCAGATTAGGCTACCACTAGCGGCTTTCCCTGTCTGAGTCAGTCAGATGAGGCAAGGCAGACCTGGATAAGGTAAACAAACAATGGTCCTGACGTACAGGGAGAAAAATATTATTTGTATTTCTTTACAAAATAAATTCCCACCTGGGGGATGCACAGTACTGCCATAAGCACTCATAAAAGAGAATGCTGCCAAGCAAGTGAGTATCCCTAATCATAGCAGGTAGTTTACTGCAACCCTGCAGGGCAATGGTCTTCCTGCTAAGGTCTAAATCACATTACTAGTTGCTTTTACAGAAACATAAAATTAGCAATTGAGCACAGCAGAATGCTGTGACCAAGATGGATCTCACAAGTGAAGTAATTAGGCAGTCAAACATAAGATTTTCGGTTTAGGACCAAAATACTGAGAGAGTAAACTTGATAATGGTAGGGTCAAGGCCACATCAATGCAAGACACACTTGGCTGCCTTTTCCTGCTTTTGTGTATTCTCTTGGGTTTTTCTTGAAAATCTAAATTCCTTATCAGGGCAAGTTTAGGAGCAACTATTTAGAAGAGCTCAACGAGGATGAAAAGTAGATACATCTTCCTAATGTATTATTAATTGGTCCTGGTTAATTGCTCTGTGTGAATTAAATCTAAGAAACGATTTGATTCCGAGTAAGCAGAAGTATCTGAGTAAAACTGTTCCTTGTACAGGATAACTTAATTGAGAATTCAGAACTAAGCTGTAAAACAATAAAAAATTTGACATTATGTAACATTAAGTGCCTTATTATGACTACAGCAGTCCTTGGACCACTGTACTTGTGGTAGAAGTCCGACCACCACTACCCTTCCATCAGGCGGCGTTCTGCAAAGGGCCTGAATATGCTCAGCGGTGCCAAAGCTGACACCATCAAGCATATTATGACCTTCATATCCACCGCTCTTTTCATGGTGGGGATCTCACCATGAAAAGGGTGGCTGACATGCAGGTAAGAGAGCCCTACCATCGCCACCAGCCCTATCTAGGCCTGGGGGTGTATGCAACTGGGCACATGTTGTGCCCCCCTGGAATTGAACCTTCGTTCCTGCACGGTGTGGCACTTTCATGGCGACAGTATGCTGTTGAGGCTCTCCTATGAGTCTAATGCACCATCCACTGTGAGACCGCCTCCGCACCGTCCACCTACCCTGGATTAAATTCATATTCCTGCAGGTGGGCTCACCATAGGCTTCCCGGTCTTCCTGGGACTGCCAGACCCATAATAAGGCCCTAAGTGAACTCTCTCTGAAAATGTAAAATATTTTCCAACCTGTTAAGTCGTGTATTCTTAAATTGAGACAATATGTACATTTACGACTAGGGCCCAGATTCTGATTTAGGCAGAGTGAGATAACTGCATTTAAATGTGCTCTGTCCATTCTCTGTTGGTAGGTTTTACATACTAATTTTTTCTTGAAGTGGAAGAACCGGACCTAATTTTCTGAGCCTGTAATTCTAGTCAGAAAAATAGCATTGGCTGCAGCAGAATTTAAGCCTCATTCTTTATTTTTTACGATGGAGGAGCATTTTAAGGAAGGAGGTGCATATAATGCACATCTTTGCCAGAATTACCTATAACCCATCAATTTACTGTTCCTCCATTAATGCCCAACACTTATAAATGTCATATCCTTTTAAGCATATTTACATTAATGAATCAATTTTTTAATTGATGTCCAACATACCAACAAAACAAATGTTTGCAATGTAGAGGGAACCTGGAAAGTTCTACATTACATTCAAAGGGGAACATATCAGTTTTCCTAATCCATTTTGCTACTTGTTGCATCACATTTTATTTCTGTTTCTTCCTCTTGGCAATTCACTTACTAATTACAATAGCTTAAATGTTATTTAATATGCTTGTAACGTCTGAGCTTATAGACATCTTTAGCTACAGGCAGCTTCTCATTGTTTGTTCTTATTTTACTTATATATTACAGCATACATACATCATGCAAGGGCATCTGAATGAGTCGATACCATACATGAGATCACAGATCATACAACTTTCAATGTAATTTATGTTTCCTTTGTGTGGATGATATTAAACATTCCCTTTCAAATAAAAGTTACACTTTGCGCAGTTTAGAAATGGTCATATGCCTAAAGTTCTCATACACAATGTAGGCTATTGCATTAGATTATGTTTTCTGCCTTAATTAATAATAATTGCAGTGTTTTGCTTCTTCTGAAGGTGAATATTGATATATCAAAATCCTTTGCAGTGCCTCATCTGTCTCTATTATTTTAGAATTTGTTAGCATTGATTTTTTTTATCACTCATATTACTTTGTAAAGTTTATTTTGAGACAAATATCCGGGTCTGCAGGTATGTTTTTCTGTGCATTGTATTAATTCTTATATGGTAAAATTTAATAAAAATATAATAATCTTCTTGCCACCTTAAATAACTGCATTAGACAATACTACGATTCAATTGTGTTAAAAAGGTATCTTCGCCCGCTTAAACACACAGCCCATATGATTCAGTCTGTTATTCTTCATTCCTTCTGAATGGAATATATTTGAGTAGAAAATTGCTTTGCCCATACTGGAAGATAAAGAATGTTGGTTCTATATTCCCTCTGAATTCTGTAGTGTCTTTTACACAGTGGATGATACCTTTACCTAATGGTTTCATAAAAAAGTCAACATGTTCCTCTGGAGATTGGGAAAATGCGTTTTTTCTGACCCTGATAGGTTTTAATGTTAGTTTTAATGAGTATGTATGTATCTTAAGTAATATGCATATGACTAGAATTGTATATTTGTGGGGCGGTGTGGCTCGACGTGAGGACAAGATGGCGGCAGGGCTTTGAGCACAGTAGAGCCTCCGGCATGCCGATTGGAACGGGTGACTATGTATCTGCTCTAACCATTTACAAGCGGCTAAATGTGCGCTGATCTTGATGGTGTGACTGCAGCATCTTGTTCGGGACACAGAACAACCAACAAGACGTCTTTCCTGAGACCTGCTTAAACAAGATGGTGGCGCTCGATTTTCCCCTGGTGGGGGCGGTGCACTGTCTCTACACTGCTAAGGTACCCTTGGCCTAATGAATTTCCTTCAGTTTTTATGTCATTCTCTGGCAGCGAAAGGTACACTGATGTGCTGCAGTACCTGTGGCTCCCTAAAAATTCTCCAAGAGTGACTTTGTATTTTCTTCTATCTGTGTCTGCTTACGCAAAATGGTGGCATTTACCTCTGTCACAATGAGTGCTGCGCTTCGCATTTGACCTCATCGACACGCATTGCTGGGATAACTATACTCTGAAGCTCCTGTGCCTCATGATCTCTTCACTGCTCCATACAGCAGTAAAAGCACTTTCTTCCCGTTTCTCTTAGGCACACTGTGACCTGCTGTTGCTGCCCACACCCATTGCCTAAGTATGCTCCGAGGCTCTCTGGGTTGGTCTGCTGTGTAAAATATTTCTGGATGTAATGGCAGTGGCTTTCTCTTACCATATTTATATACTGGCCTCATAAACATGACTTTCTTATGACCCAGAGTTAAAGTGGAAGTGTCTTTAAGAATGAATAATGAATGAATGAATATACACTTATAAAGCGCATGGCTACCAAAGGCCTCCCAGCACTAGAGACAGAGCCTAAACCGAGAAGTGTCTGGAGATTCAGGAAAACAACAGTCTTCAGCCGTTTGCGGAACAAGAGATGGTCGGCCTCAAACCGAATATGGTCTGGTATCTGATTCCAACATTTTGCTGCAATGACAGAAAATAAACGGCCACCGATCCGTGCTCTGTTAACAATGGGAACAATAGCAAGATGTTTCTTCTCAGAGCGCCGTGATCTTTTTGGGAGGTACGGAGAGATGATGGATCGGAGAATCGGCGGAGTATTAGCCGAAAGTGACTTATGAGCGATGGACAAAGCCTTGAATTGAATTATTTCGGCCACTGGAAGCCAGTGCAAAGAGATAATATGTGGCTTAGCAGAATCCCGATTATGAGCCTGCATGAGAAGTTGTGCAGCACAATTTTGGACCGTTTGCAGTTTTTTAATAAACAGGGGGAGCCTAGATAGAGCAGATTGGCATAATCTAGCCACAAGAGAATCAGGACTTGCACCAGCAGTTTCCTAGCATTAAAGGGCAGGGGGGGTAGAATCTTCCTAATAATTTTCAGGATGCCATAACAGGTACCTGCCACCCTGCGCGCCTGTTCCCTAAAGTCCAGGTTATGGTCCAGCCATACCCCGAGACTTTTTATTTGATCTTTAGGGGGTGGCATAGCACCTAAACATTTAGGCCAAAATGCGCTGATCTCCAGGTTAATGGTTTTGCCTAAAAACATCCCTTCTGTTTCAGCAGCATTCAGCTTTAAGAATGAGCCGTCCATCCACATTGAGACCTTTTCCAGACAATTTGCCAGATTGGTCTTATTATTGTCCAAGAGATTGAGGGACACAATCAGCTGAGTGTCATCAGCATACGTGATGATCCTAACCCCAAAGGGTTTGACTACCTTGGCCAAGGGATGCATGTAAACATTAAAAAGTGTGGGGCTCAGGGAGGAGCCCTGAGGCACCCCGCATCGCAAAGGTATTCTTTCAGAAACTGCATTGTCCTCAAAAACCTGGAAAGATCTATCTACCAGGAAAGACTCAAGCCATTTGAGTAAAATTCCAAACACCCCCACTTTCTCTAAGTCCCGCTATCAGTAATTGATGATTAACCGTGTCAAAGGCCGCGCTGAGGTCAAGTAATAATATGATGGCCGCGGACACTCTGACATCCAGAATTTTCCTTGATTCTTTAACCACCGCTAGTAAGGCTGTCTCAGTGCCTTGATGGGGTCTAAAGCACATTTGAGAAGGGTGTAGACGTTCATTCTTCTCCAAAAATAGAGAGAAAACAGAGTTAACGTACTTTTCACTTATTTTAACAATCCCGGGCAGGCGCGAAATTGGGTGATAATTAGCAAAGACTTCAGGGTCCAGGGTAGGTTTCTTCAAGAGGGCTCTAACCATGGTCTGTTTCCATGTGGAAGGAACGATCCCAGAGAAGAAAGAACTATTGACTAGCTCCAGAATAACAGGGGTGACAGAATCAAAGACCTGATTGAGAATTCTGTTGGGTGCACTATCACAAGGGGAACCGGATTTCAAACCATTGAAGTAGATTTTTAAGACTTTCATATCCATGGGTGGGATAGATTCAATAAAAGAATCTAAGGATTTGGATTGGTCATCAGCCAGGGGGCTACTGACCGATGCCGATAGGGGGAAAAGGCAGAATAGATAACTTCAATTTTTTATAAAAGAAATGTGCCAAATTATTATACCGTCCTAAGGTATCCTCTGAAAGAAGAGAGGGCTCAGGAGGTTTCAGGAGGGATTTAGTTATTTTTAAAATCTCACGGGGGAGTTAGTGGCTGAAATAGTTTTCTTTTCATAATATCCAGATTGAGCAGTTCTAATTTCTGCCTTATAGACCTTAATGGCATCTCTATATTTGGTTTTCTCAGAAGTGGAGAAATCCTTTCTTCAACTTCTCTCAAGGCGCTTGCAAAGTTGTTTCAATTCTCTAAGTTTGGGAGAGTACCATGCTGCACTGTGCCCAACTTTTTTACTGGTCGTCCAATTTTTAGGGATTAGAGTTTCTAGTAACGTCTCAAGCCATTGGTTAACTTTATTGTTGGCAAGTTCAGGATCTTTGAGTAGCACAGGTCTCATGTTGTCGAGAGTGGATGCCCAGGAGTCCATAGAGAGTTTAGACCAGTTCCGATTCCACCATTTCACCCTTTCCCGTGGCTGACCACCCTCCAGTAGGGTCCAAACAAAGGGGACCATATAATGATCTGACCAAGGCAGGGGAATGAGCTTTTCCACCACAAGGCTGTCAATATTAGAAAAGAGCGGGTCAAGGAGGTGTCCTTTTTGGTGGGTGGGGCCAGGCACTTTTAGCTACAGGAACAGTGCATCCAGATTGTCAGTGACAGCCTCAGCGTCATCGGAGGATGCCTGATCAAAATGGATAATAAGGTCACCCAATACGGAGAAATTAGAGAGGGAACTCACTGGCTTGGCTATAATTTCAGGGAGCTCCCTACTAAATTGGCCAATAGATCCTGGCGGGCGATAAATAAGAACACCAGAGAAAGTACATGTAGGGGAGAAGCTGAGTGCAAAAAAGCAACTTTCGCAGTCAGGGATCAAGCTGGCTGTGATTTGACAGGTAAAAATATCTTTGTAGATAATGGCCAGACCCTCACCTCTACTTGACTCTCGATATTGTCTCTGAATTAAGTAACCTGTGGGCAGGGTTTAAACTACCGCTGGATCTGCAATGCTGGAGAGACAAGTTTCAGTAAGAAACAAGGCATCAAAATCGTATTCCTCCAGCAATACACGGAGTTCGATAGAGTGTTTAGGTAGTGAACGGCAGTTCAAAAGGGACATTTTAAGTGTTCTTTGGGAGTGAGGGGTATTTCCGGCAATAGTCGTGAATGATGGTCTGAATTCAAAGGGACAGTGGGAACATTTGTTGTAGATGTTTGCTGGCACCATTGAATGACTACATTTAGGGGGTACAAAGTCTCTAAGATGAATTAATTGGTCAGAAGAAAAGGAGTGCTTACCCCTTATTGGAGAACCAGGGGTCCTGGTCCCTGGTCCCGGTCAGGTGCGTACGGGCGAAGATGGGCTTGCCTTAGGCGCGCCAGCAGCGCACCCGCTACACGGCCACATCATCCGCCCCTTAAGAGGAGTGGTGAGCTAGACTGCTGACCTACGAGTGGGAGAGCCTACGCTACACTGTCCTTGCATATGCAGTTATAGTACCAGCCTTTGCTGGTAAGTTTTAAGTCATTGGGTTCCCTATATAAGACTTATAGTCACTAGTTTCAAGTACCCTTGTCAACTCTGGTCCAGCGTCGCTAGTTTTTCCTGTGGTGATGAGCTATGCCTTCACTATGTTTCCCTAACACTTCTGTACTCCATCACTAATAGCTCTTCATAAATCAACAAGGTCTCACTAAGTCTCTTCTTTTCTTTTGTGCTTTTTAAAGAAAACCTTTTCTACGTTTCTCTTATGCAATTTGTACCTATGGAGTACCATTCATCAAAATGTAACTACTTTGTCAAGGACTCCCTCATTTTTTCTATCTGAGAGGAAGGTACACTCCAATCCCAATACTTTTTATATTTGTGAGCTTTAGTATCTAGAGCTGTGGTTTACTACTCCTCATTGCGTAACTGACACTGCCTTGCATCTTTGAAGGTTTTTTTGTGCAACATATGCAGTGTTCTACATGACTTACAAGGCGCTATTCCAAAATGGCAAATCTAAAGCAAGATGCAAGTGGGATCCACTAAAAGACCAAACAAAGATCCCCGGTCTTCAGTTCACTTTTCCTCAGCCTCCACTAGATATGATTCTTGAGGAAATTTGTGCAGTAAAACCTTCCATGGAGGAAACTAATAAGACATTGCAACACCTGGATAACAAATGGTCTTTTTTGGAATCACGTGTGCTCATTGTGTAACAAAGAATGGAGTCCTTACAGTTGCCTGCTCTCGTATTTCTTTTTTGGAGTCAGAAATACCTCTTCTCAAAAAGCACACTGAAGATTTGGAAAACCGAAACAGCAGGAACAACCTCCGTATTTACGGACTTCCTGAAAATATAGAGGGTTCTAATACGACAACATATTTTCTAACTTTTTTTCTAAGCTTTTGAATAAGTCCAATACTGCTCCACTTAACATACAACTGGCTCATAGACTTGGTCCCAAAGTCTCAACTAAACCACGTGGTATCATTTCTTGCAATATACTGACCTGCTACAAGTCATGTCAGCTGTCAAATCTAAAAGTAAATATTTTGGGAAGGTCATCGTTTGCTCCTCTCTCAGGACAGATCGCTGGAAAACATTCCTTGATCTCCGTCCTCAGTTAAGAACTATAAATGCTAGAAATGGTTTAATCCATCCATGCCTTTTTAAGTTTGCTTACAAAGAGAAGACAACCACATTTGAGGAGCCAACATAGAAAATTGACAGGTAGTTGGATAGAGACTGCGCAATTTAGTGCACCAAGATGTATCTGCACAATCATTTCGGTTCACTCATATATGAGAGTGCTCAAAAGGGTATTGAACAGTGACCACCCAGCGTTGTTAGATGAGTGCAGACACTGTCTACACACATTTGACATATAAAACAGAATCAATGTCCTGAGCAATGCTCATATATTAACACCAACAATAAATCCACACAGTAGTCTTCTCCTGTATTCTTTTTGGTGCTTTATTATGCCAGATCTTGTCAGGTGAGTTCTTCAGTTTTTATTATCTTTTCAACAACAGATTGCCACAAAGCCAACACGTGTTTCGTCTTTATGTGCATTCACCCAAGACTTCCTCAGGGCGCGACCAAATATCTCCAAAAGGGTTGATAATAATATAATCTCTCTATCTGAGATGATAAGGAGCTGTCGTCAAAGCAAAAAAGTGCTGAATCAGTTTGTAAGTCATAAGAAACGGCACTGTATTTTCAAGGAAGATTATTCTTTTCAATATGTTGGAAGTCGTCCAAACTATTCGGAGAATCACAACATGCAACGGAGAGTACTTCGCCTCCAGAGTCCGCGTGTTGCTTTGACAACAGCTCCTTATCATCTCAGATAGAGAGATTATATTATAAAAAGGTGGGCCACGTAAGCAGTGGCCCACCTTAAGCCAATTGGCACTAACCCTGCTCAACGTGGGTGCAGTCATTTTTGAATCACCAGGCAAGACCCCAGACCAGTTCCAGCCTTATTAAGCCTCATCAGGGAGGTGTAGTTTCAATATTGTGGCACAGAGATCATGTCTGGTTATACCCTTTGGCACTTAGATGTAGACAAACACACAAATGATGATGATCTCCTGGTGATTCTGGTTGAACTGTTCCCATAGGGAGCAGGGTCAGTACTGATTTGCATAAGCTGATCTCTGTTTAGAGTTGTACAGAGTACAGAAAACGTTTGGTTGGAACGCTGCACAGAGTGATTGCCAGTAGTTTAGAGTGTTGGAAAGACTCCCTCCCACCACATCTTGTGTCTTTGTTTCTGTAGCCCTTTGAGAAATGCATAAGCCCTTGTTATGAGTTTGGAAGCATGCTATCCACTGGGGCACTACTATACAAGATCATCCTAAATTGGTGAGTGCAAGAATACGTAGCCTGCTTTTACAGCATGTTTGTCCATGTCTGATAAAACCACGGATCCTCCAGTCAGGGGTTATGAATATATACACGGCCCTGCTGCTGCCTCACCCCCACTAACAGAAAGGACTATGCTCCCCACAGACATGTTACAGCCTGCCAAGACATTGCATGCCTTTCCCACCTCCAGGCTTGACCCTGACCTGCATCAGCCCCCTAGTTTAGACTTATCACCTGTCCAAAGCAATATATGAATTTGAATAGGGGTATAGTCCCAGAATCAGAGAGAATGGGAATTTATACCTGGTATTATTCAGTCTGGTTTGTAATTCCTTATTGTAGGGTTTATAGCTTGTACATTACATAATTATGTGAGGGGATGGAGCCAGGAAACTGAGATTCTCACACCTGAGTGTCCCTATACATAAATCTGCCAGCTCATACTGAGGAACTAAATGTCAAGAATTTGAACTTAGTGTTTTCTAGGAGACAGAACAGCTATACGGACTGGTTTGCCACGATCAAATCTTCAAAGTTTCAGATGCATTTTATTTACAGGATTTTGGAGTCTCTGAAGATTGTTGATCAAATTTGTGTGTGATCTGTATTTATCATGTTACCACAATATATGCATTCCATGACCAATCATATTATTGGATCAATGAGTAATTTGAAGGAGTGGAAGAATATTCAGGAGCATAGAAAGATGTGTCCTTAAATGTGACATTGATCTGTGGAGTGAATGAAAGATCCAACTAAAACATGACTCTCATCTTTACGGCTTTTAGGAAGGCCAGAAAGAATGAGTTGTAGGCTAGTAGGCAATGTGATGGAGTTCCTAAAATATTCTTTGAACATGGTCAGTGGACTCTTGCAATTAACAGTCTTGTAGGCTACTGAAATATCAAGAAGAATCAAGGCAGCTTGCTTCTCCTCATCAAGAGTGATGAGTAGTTCTTCTCTGATGTTTGCCAGGATGATACTCTTTCAAAACCATCACTGAACCTTGTTTGATAGATATGAGCTGTTCCACACATTGTTGCAGTTGGCCTGTAACAATTGTTTTTAGAATGTTCTTTGGTATGGAAGAAACTAGATGATCCATAGCCAGTGAGGAATTAATCAAGCTAATCATGTCATTGGTCATGGAGTGGATGAATTTCTTCATTGCAGGATTCAGGACAAGGTTCTAGTGTCAAGATAAAAGCTTCCGTACTTCATGATGTCCTACTTTGGAATTAGATTGAAATTATTGAAGGAGGATTTCAATGTATTTGGGTTAGTAGGTATTACACTGATTGTTGATTATTTATAATTGCATTACAGATCTTGATGATTTTTATTTGCTAAACAGGTCTTCTCTTTTAGAATACTGCACTGTTCAGAACTGGTTGAAGTTATGACAGCAAAATATTGTGAAAGAATTGCATACATGAAGGTTACACCGCAGTATAGATTTATGTGTGCAGCAACAGTTGCCACTCTCTTGTGCTTTTATTTGTACTGGCAGACACTTCTCAAATATGACTGACAGGACGCATATGTGACAATGATGACAAGGCCTTTTGGTAACCATGAACCATGCTATCATCATTGCATGATATTATAGCTATCCAAGTCATCATCTAGAAAGGTGCAATACTTGTTGGAATTGGCTGATTCCACATTGAGTGTTTAAAAATATGGGGTGATACTATTAACTGAAAGATACCATATCACAGTACAATAAACAACGGTGGTTACTTAACTATAAATTAATAACCCCTCACTCACTAGAAAGGTGAAATAGTTGGTGGAAGTGGCAGATTCCACATTGAGGGTTTAAAAATATGGGTTGATACTATTAACTCAAAGATACTAAATCACAGTACAATAAATAAAGGTGGTTTCTTAACTATAAATTAATAACCCCTCACTCAGTTCTGCTGCAGCACTTTATAAATATGCAATCATCAACACCAGTAGTCCATTAGGGTATGAATTTTATAATATTCCGTATGTATACATTTTGTAAGGCCCCAGTGAAATTTTATTTGCATCGGTGGGATCTTGTGTCATAATTGGCATTTTTCATTACAATTGTTACCCAAAAAAGGCCTGAAAATATGTAAATTCCTATAATTGAGACTTTTTTGTAATAATCCTATCTCTGCAGCATGGAAAAAAAATGAATGAACCAAACATGAGCACCTGCTGGTCACATCACACAGGAATTTGTGCTATGCTTTAGCTTAAAATGTGTTCTCTCGCTAAATATGTATGAAAGGAATCATTTCATGCTAAGGAATAGAGCAAAATGCCAAAGTACAACCTTTCACATAATTGTGCATACCTTTTTGGCCAGTTCAAGTAATTACCAGTAAATAAAACATATGAATTTCACCCAACTCTAACTTTTATGACATTGCATTTTCAGTGTTGTGAGACGTTAATGTTGCACTGTACTGAAACCATGGACACTGTTGTTTTTAAACAAAATACATATTTTATTATTGTGAGAAAGACCTCCTTTTGTATTATCACTACCCTCAATATTGTGACTGATGCTTCTGTTTTTCAACTCTTTTGCACTGTGCCTTGTTAACTAGGTCCAAGTGCATATGCTCCAATCCCCAAGATATGTGAATGATTAGCTATTCCCCGATTGGCACATTTAAAGTTACCTGTAAGTTCCTAACATATATTACTCTGTGTACCCAGAACCTCTAATATAAATGTCATTGAAAGATTCCAGCACATAGGTGCCACCACTAAAGTTACAAAGTAAAGCATGTTTTCAAGCCTGTTCTTGCAGCCTGGGTGTACAGGTTTACAACTACACATGTATGTCAGGCCTAAACTTTCCTTTTCAATACTGGCAAGTCTAAGGCTAAGCAAGTGTAAGGCAGACTGTAAATTCCCATACGGCAGGGTGCATGATATTTTAAAAGTGTGACATATGTTCTTAAGTTTTATATGTCCTGGCAGTGAAAAATCTCCAAAGTTGCTTTTTACTCTGGTCAGGGTGGCTCTCACTAGATTACATTATAACACCTTATAATGCATAACTTCAGTTTGGAAATATCTAGAACCATAATTCAATGACTCAAATTAATAGGACTTTAAAATCCAATCTAATGGTCAAGTCAGATTTTAAATTATTATTTTGAAAATGCCACTTTTAGAAACTTGACATTTTCTTGCCTAATGACTCTAGTGGCCTTTTGAGAATTAATCCCCAACTTTTGTTGCATTTCCAGGAAAGGGAACAAAATGGCCTTGGCTGAAAAGAGGTGTGATCTTCACCTGTAAAGATGGCCTTGGGGATGTGTCCACCAATTGCATAAGCTTCAAAGGGCCACCCCCTATCACTGGCAGATGTAACTCACACATAAGACTACCCCTGCCATTGTTCAAGTAGACACCAATCTTAGTGTGTGACAAACCTGTTACAGAATTGGTCTGCAGGGGAAGTTCCTCATTTCCCTTGACACATCTCAGGGGTATGCCCAGAGCTTTGATGTTGTCAAAAAAGGGCACTGTAGGGTTGTTTAGGGCCAAACCCCATGAAAGGGTGTGATTGTATATAGGGTTGGCCCTGGGAATGTTTTCTCCTTTGGATGGGGAGTTTCTCCCATGCACAGGTTAGTGCCAGGCATAACAGTGGACCCCTGGATACCTCATTCAGAACACTGCTGGACCCATGGAAGGCAGAGGGACTACACCTGCTGAACCCCCTTTGGACTTCAGCAAGAGGACTGTACCTACTGTAACCTAGGAAGAAAACCCCAAGGACTGGACATGATCCCACCTTAATCCAAGACGAAAAAGTAGACTCCAAGAGTTAGTTGTCTTGCCTACTGTTACGCTACAGGGGCGCAAAATAATGCAAAAAATCCACCTTCCTAAAGAGCCCAACTGACCATTTAAAATTGGACTTTCCCTGGGTCCTGGTGGAAGCTTCCCATGAAGTGATTTCTGAGCCACAAGTGGTGTCCCAAAGGTTCTGGGGCCCTTAGATAAGTGGCAGAGAGTACTTCTCATGACTCATCCTAAAAGATTGGACTTAGAAACCTTTTTTGCAAGTATTTTTGCTGAAAGAGCCAGTAGTAATGACCAGACTGCTGCAGAGTCACAGCAACTGACGTTGCACTGCCAGTAAGACTCAACTTAGTGGTTTGCCCCACTGGAAAAAATTGTGACTTCCAAAAGAAAGGGCACTGCAACTATCTAGCCAGCGAGGGACCGCCTTGGGCATGATTTTGAATTTCTCCCACTCTGAGCTTGCCCACTAAAAGACAATGGCTTCACTGGAATTTTGTTAGAAGACTATTAGGCTTCATTGGACCATCTCGACCACTTCCTGTTTTGTAGGTCCTCCAGAGACTAAGGTCCTGATTTAGATCTTGCCTTCACAGTTCCGTAGGTTTATCCGTCCTCCTACTATGTGGTCCACCCACTCAATTTAGATGCTGGTGGGTCTATATATGATAGTCCATCCAAGACCCACTGTCTCTGCCAAAATTGTCTTCCCTCGTCAATGGCGTCATAGGCAAAAGTGGCAGTCGGAGGAAGATCAAAAAATATTTCTACGGGGCCAATCACAATGTGCCTTCCAGTCAATATAACTGTGACAGGTAAACTTCCACACCGGAGTTGGAAGTTTTGAAGGGATATAAGGAAGAAACTTACCATTCTTTCTTTTTCCACTCCCCTTTCCATCATGAACCTGATTGTCCAAGTCCTTCCTTTGCTGCTGCTGCTACTGACCACAAAACAAATCAACCCCGTCAATACCGAAATCAAAGGTAAGCTTCTTTTTTACTTGTTTTCTTTTAAGTTGTCTGTTTACATTTGCACTAGTCTTGTGCATTTTTTATTTCTCTTACAATAGTTTTTTCCTAATGTGTGAAGCATGTGTGTGTAAAGTTGTCATTTAAGAAATTAAAAAAACGCACTTGTAATAACCTTTATGGGTTTTTTATCTAATTTGGTGCAAGCTTCCAGAATGATAATGGGAACTTACACACAATTTGACTTTAATTAAAATTCATAATGTGTTTATACAGGTGTGTTTAATTATTTTTCATAAAATATCCAATTATTTACATATGCATTACACATTTGTTTTTAATAATGTGTTATTTGTGTGTTTGTTTCTGTCTTTGTGTGTGTGTGATTGTGCTGCTTGTGTATTCGAGTAGCTACCTGCAAAGACATGAGTGTGCTTGAGATTGGGGTGTGAGGTTGGATTTTGGGTTGAGGAACAGACCTGAGTTGGGGCAGAAGGTTGGGCTGGTTGGGAGGCTGGGGTGAATGAGGAGGTTGCTATTTTGGCAAGCAATATGTGCATGTCAGGCATTGAACTGTGAATGGCATCAATAAATGCAACCATTTGTTGCATTTGGCAGATTAGCCCCTGGATGCCATTCACTATTGCAGTCTGGCCTACAGAGATGTTGCATAATAGGTCAAAATTTTCTCAGCGCAGCTGGAGTGACAGGAGCAGGGGGAGAGGTGCAAAACACATTAGCAACAGCTAAATCAAAAGCAAAATGACATTTAGGTTTTTTAGTGACACATTCAAAAGGATAACTTACCAGGCTCCACTCCACCAGGGATTCATATCAAGCCTTCAGGATGTAGTATCTGCAAGACCTTCTCCTCCCAGTGATATAGTTGTAAGGGGGGGCTGGGAAAACCACCACCAGTCCTCTGGGCCTCAAGGTGATGCTTGGAGGCCAGGAAACGCACTCTCTCATGGAAGTCATTCCACCTCTTCCCAATTTCCTCCTGTGTGTGCAGGTTGCTTGCTACATCATTCACTCTGTCAACTATTCCGGCCCACATTTGCCTTTCTAAGCTATAGTGGTATAATGCACTTGGGCTCCAAAGCATTGTGGCTCTACTCTAATAATTTCATCCAACATGTCTGATCATTCTCTCTCAGTGAAACAGGGATTTGTCTTTCCTGCCATTTTCAAATGATACACTTAAAAACATTTGATAACCCACAAGAAAAAAATAATAAACAAGAACCAGGCGAAGCAAAAAAAACTAACTTAACTGAAAACTTTTTGGTGAGCAATGCTCTTCTGCAGTGAAATGGCAAAGGATCATGGTCTGAAATGGAGTCTGTGTTACAGTGTGGTATGCAAGTGAAAACAAATTGCCAAAACACATCAGATATGTGTGCTACTATCTATCCAAAAGCCACAGGAATAGTACAATGTTGAACGTGACCCATGACTGAATACCTCCATCAGGGATCAGCCGCTAGGAGAATGCCAGAAGAAATGAGACATCTAAATAGTCTTGGCGCAATCCTGCCACCCTGATGAAGTAGTGTTAGCCAGCAGAGGAGCCCGCCTCACCGACAGAGGTGAGCTGCTTACGCAATAGAAAACACTCATCGTGGACAGAAGATGAGCCAGCCCACATCTAAATAGCGTGAGCAGGAATCCGTCAGCTTAACTGAGTACTTGTAAACACCACCAAGGAGGGACAATGGGTGTCCCTTCAAGATCTAAATCAAGCCCTAAGTCAGAGGGTAAAACTTTCCACCACACCGAACCTGGGACCTGTATCCAAACCTCCCTCCACCATACTCAACCTTAAATTTTGAATATGACCTGGTCTAGTGCGACCAGATATCCGCGGTTGTCACTTTGCACTTTTTGCTGCTAGAAACATTTTCATTTTTTGGAAAAGCTTATCTTTGGTTCTCTACATCCAATTTGTGTTGTTGTGGTGTCTATTTGATCATAAAACGTATTCTATTGTTAGAAATTGGAGTTGGATTATTATTGCGCTGTGTTATCTTCTTTTTTTTCTGTTTTGTTAATAATAAATTCTTCACTCATTTCTCTTCAAGTTAAGCCTGTCTAATCTGTGCTTCAGCTAAAAATGGCTTAGCTCAGGTTTAAATAATTGAGGACTAACTGGAACTGGTCCGGAATAGTGCAATTTTTACTTGAAGAGACTACCACCCATTTGAACTAATAATCAATTTTCTCAAAGCTATGGGGCTCATTGCCATGGCAATTGGATGAGCATCCGACTGCCATCGCAACAGGCAGGGGACCGCCCAACAATACGTTGGCCGTCCCACATCCCAATTACAATGTGCCCACCAGGCTGGCAGGTGGAAAAGTTCTCCATAACACTGCATCTTGTGCTGTGCCCTTGGAAAAGGGCCTCAGCACAAGCAGCAGTGTTATTGAGCCCGTTGTGCACATTTATGCACTGTGTGCCAGGCACCATATAGTGCCTGGCACACAGTGCATGAATGTGCGTGGGGGTACTACATGTTCCCCCAGGGCCACATTACAGTGGCCTATGGGGCATGGGGACCCAGCTGGGGCCCCTACATTCCCTTTACAGGTACCTTGTCATGGCAGTGAAACCATCATGAACAGGCAGTCTGAAAGGGACATCGTAATCCTGATGGCAGTGCCTAAGCAACACCACCTCCATTCAGGATCACGATTCAGACTGCCATCTCGTTGGGATCAGTAGATCCTGTTCAAAGTTGCAGCCCATCCCCCTCTTCCCTTACAGAGGAAATCCAACACAGGCTTCATTAACATAGAAATATGTCAAACCACATCAATGCAGATGCTCCCTATCTGTCTCCCTCAGGAATAACCTCATTCAGAATCAACTATGGAGCTAACAAATTCAAACACAACATACAAAGGAGCAACCTAGTAGACTCCGATATCTGACTCCTATTTTTTCAGAAAGAGTCAGTAAGACCAATCTGATCTACACGGCGAAATTGAGGAATGTGTGTTACTCCCTCAAAGCAGTCATCTTCACACAGAATATCCCCTATGTTCTCAAGCTCATAATATTACCCTCTCCCTCACTAAAAGCAAAAGCTACCATCTCAATTTATAAAAATAGCAACATCCTTTTCCAAGCAATGGACAATGACCTGCAAGCATTTGACTAACTTTTTGTGACCTAAAATGGCGACTAGCAGCTCCAGCTTAACGTACTAGTCACCCATCACAAACTCTGTCTCCTAACAATTGCTCTGAACTGAGCAACTCCACCCTAAGATTCACACACAATGATAGCCCTGCAGTCTACACAGCCCCCAGTCACTCCAGATAGACCCTTCTACAATCATCCTTGTCAGTCAGAGGAGCAACTCAACTGCAGGAAGTGGGTCAGTGCTGAAGAAACATCTCCCAGACAAAGAGCAGGAGATAGAAGAAAAAAAGAAGACAAAACCTGTAAATTCACAAACACTCACACAGAACTATATTGTAATTTGTCAGTGCCCAGCACACAAAATCCCTGTAAACCAAATCAATGACAACTTGCTACTACTCAGGGAAGACTTAGAATGGGTCAATGAGAAAGTCATCACTATTCTACTCAACCTAGAGAAGATGTACAAGCCCACAACCAAGTGCACCAACTTCCCATCTAGCAGAAAACATATCTATAACAGCAGACTCACAATTCCCTGAGACAAAAAGCTTCAAAGGCTTAGAAGAACAATCACCTGTCAGAAGATGAAATAAACACTTTGCTACTATACTATCAGATCACACAGAATACTTCCCTTGACATTACATCTAACATCCTAATTATCAAGGCATCCAACAACAAAAAGCAAAGATACAACCCTCTACAAGTCAACCATAACCCGATCCTGATCACAAGCGACAAACACAATGTCCACCATAGTAACACTCAAAACAGTAACTAACCTGAAGTGCATGCTGCAGAATTGCAGATCAGCTGCTCAACATGCGGATGTGATCTTAGTGCATGATCTGAACGTTCTCTTCCGAACTGAAATCTGACTCACCCAAATGGGTGCTCCAATACTAGACCTTCTCATTCCCCAGGATTTTGCCATCCTACGTCTAGACTGACATTGAAGCAGGGGGGACGTCTTGCTATAACTTACAGAAATCCCCTTACCTTAAACTCACTCTCACTAGAAGATATATCATCGTTTGAACTCTTCGGAGCTGAAATCATGCTTGAAAATAAACTTCTTGTGAAAGCACTTCTTTCATACCATCCACCAGGTATCAACACCGTCTTCCTGGAGCAACTTATGGAAACAATAACAATCAATGTTACATCACTCTCTAATACAATATTATTAGGAGATTTCAACCTACATTGTAACAGTGACAAAGACCCCATAGTGGCTGCACTTAGTAACCTGCTTCAAGACCTCAACTGGATTCAAACATACAATGGACCAACCCACAACAATGGTGCCACACTTGACCTTATCATCTCTAAACCGGGATCAGTTAACATGCTAGACATCACCCCAACAGAGTGGCCTTACCACCATCAAATTATTTTCCAAGAAACTAAAATCAAGGATCAAACAAGAAGGGAAAAAATGTGGATGAGGGACTACAGCCAAGTACACAGAACAAAACTGTCCTCTTTAGTACCTTGGACTGACCAAACATCATTTCAAGAACTGATGGGTCTCTACAACAGCAGCATAACTAACATAGCTCAGAAGGCAGCTCCATTACTTCTAAAAAGGCGAAAGATAAACCATTCCATACAATGGGTCAACTAAAACATAAACAATGAAAGAAGACAATTAAGACATCTTGCACGACTTTGGAGAAAGGACCCAAACATTCCCCATCTTGTACAGATGAGAAGTAACAAAATCTCATAAAAAAGGCTATCTTGAATTCCAAAACAACAGTGATCAAATTTCAACTAGACAGAGAGAAGAACAGAGCCAGAAAACTCTTTAATATAATAAAACAATAATCAGGAAAACTTGCAGAACCCACAATTGCAAACAGCTCAACCGACATAAGCAATGCCTTCTTTACTTTCCTTATAGAAAGAATTGCAACCATAAGCAACTCTATTCCTAGCCAAGCTAGTACCCATCTTAGAGAACCAACCAACTCCATGCTCACAGCACACAGCAAGAATATTTCCCAACAGTCCCCTACTGTCCCCCAAAAAACTTAGCATTTTGGAACAGTTTCAGATCTCTGTCTGAGGGGGAAATCCAGAAAACCATCCAGTCAAAGAAACCTAACACAAATTTTGCCTATCCCATTTCTTCCCACCTGCTGAGAGATATTCTTCACTCCCTTATGGACAAAATTAGCAATGCATCTCTTCAACAAGAATCCCTCCAAGAATGCTTCAAGATGGATCAAGTATCTCCCCTACCAATAAAAAAAAAAGGCTTTGACCAGAAAGAACAACTTCCGATCAGTATCCACTCTGCCTTTCCTGGCTAAATTTGTAGAAAAATAAGCTCATGATCAGTTATGTGAACACATCAAGAATGTTGACCTTCTAGACAAACACCAATCAGACTTTAGGCCTGGACAAGCTGCAACCAGAAGTGCTAACCTACATCTGCACTTTCTAAGTAAACTAAAACGATTCATACCGCCAGAGGACCTCAAAACGGCAGTTCATTCTAGAGTGCTCTCAAGAATGGACTATAGAAGTGCAACTCTTATAGGTCTACCTAAAGCCTAGCACCAATGAAAGTGACACTAAATGCAGCAACAAGACTTTTAACAGACAAAAATCATTATGATTAAGGGTAGGGGTAAACTCCACTCTGCCAGCGGAGCTTGCAAAGCTTTGCCCAATCAGAAGCACAGAGTTCTGCAAAAACTCCGCCTCCCACCACTGCATAGCAGAGTTTACCAATGTCAGCCCTCCCTATTGGTACGTGTTTAATCTAAGCCTCCCTAACATCAGTAACTGGAGCTGAAATGGGCAGGAGCAGCCCCTGACATATGAAGGAGTCTCAAGCCAGCCTCTCTCTGACGTCTGACATCAGCACCCACTCCATGAGTCGAAAACCTGCCACACCCTCCCAGCTCCCTAAGATCCAGCCCCTCCTTCTTTGTCCCCATTACCATGGAGGAAGAAGACTAATAGTGAGAATGGGGTGAGGGGCAGCCCTGTGTTTGGGGTAGCCAAGGGACACTGTAAGAGGATCCATCTGACAGGACAGGGTTACAGCGCCTTCAGCCGCCGGTGAGATGTCAGCAGCCTACGCTACCCCTCTGACCCCCGCACTGACAGACATGGTAGAGGTGGCTCCCACCACACCCCTACAAATCAGTGGAGTCACACCATCGGCAAGGGCAACTTCACCATAGTTGCAGGGGAAGATGACTGAAAGGTACAGTGCTCTATGTCTTTTTTACAAACGCTTTACTGCACCCATCCAGAGTTACACGGTGGGTCTGTTCATTCTTTCCATTGTTTAAAGATTCTTGCATGAAAAATAAAGTTAAAATGAAACGTGTTTTTATGGTACCACATGAGTGCATGGACGCCATCTTCCACCGGAATTATCCATTGTGCTGTGTATAGAAAGACCTCCAGCATGCACAGCAAGACAGTGCTTCTTCATGCAGGGACTGTTGGTGGACACACATGTTGCTGCTCATTCATCATGCACATGCCCTACTCTGGTGGTGTCAGCTGACTGATACCATATCTGTAGTCCTTGCGTTCAGTGTGTGTTCTGCAGATATCAGTAACTGGTGCTATTGGAATCTGCATTCACAATTCAGTCCTTCATGTCAAGCGCCATGATGGAGCCTCCTGCCACACATCTGAATGCACAGGGGCCTTATCGACAGGAGTAAAGATGTGCTGATTGTAGAGCAGACAGAGGAAAATCGCTTACACCAGCAGTGCATATGCACATACTGGATACCAAGCCCCTCTGTAAGCTGGCTCTTTAGCTATGCCAGATAATGCAGAGAACATGGTCTGCATAAAACACACAATGCCAGAAAATGCATGCAATAACAGGGCTGTGAAACAAGGGAATTAAGACATGCATAACAAAACATTTCTCAGTCTCTGTTCGTGGGGCGGAGTGGAGCTCCACAGAAATCCACTGAGCTTTTTTGAAACTACGCAGAATTTCATGTAGTGCAACTCCCCGAGCTCTGCCCACTCTTAATTATGATCACATTTCCCAATCACTCAGGACTCTCAACTGGTTTACTGATGAAGCTAGGATCCAACTGAAGGTTGCATACATAACACACAACCCTCTATACAACTCTGGTCCCAAATACATAGAAAATATAATCAAGCTATCAGAAGGGATTCTAAAAGTGCTAAATCCATCATACTAGACCAGCCAGATTCAAAAAAAGAAAAACACACGGCCGCACTTTCGCTGGATCTGCTTCAAAAATATGGAACTCTCTACCATCCTCAAAGAGAGCAATTACCTCACCTTGGCTTTTCAAGAAGGAAGCTAAAGCCATATTTCTAGAGAAATTTGTGTCATAAGTGAACTATTTTTAATCTGTCATTCACCCAATTTTATATTGTATCTTATTGTTTTATACCTCTCTATTCAAACTCTATGTACAGCGGTGTTGTATCAGTAACAGGTGTGCTGTATTTCACAGTAACACTAATCAGCTCTCTTTGTACAGTGCTCTGATGTCATGATGGTCATGACCGCGCTTTATAAAACACAATTTAAAAAAAAAAGGTTGTGGCATCAATAATGATCCATGTTGTGATCTACACAGAACAACGAGTGGTAAGGAAGTGCCCTCAAGAAGGTTCAAACAGAAGGAGAAATAAATCTGTGGGAAAAAACCTCCAGAGGCAGATTGAAGAAGGCATTCTGGGAAACAGTTCACATCTTGGTGCAAAGATGTGCTCAGTAGAATAGAATCCAGAATCGGAACACTTGCAAAAAGCGCATGCAGAAGATCTTTAAATCAAAGGAAAATTATGTGGAAAAAGCAATTGAGAAAAATTTAAAGAAAGGGGCAATAGTCGCAATGAAAAGTACTATCAGCTACATTGTGGAGTTCCTTGCCTTACATTCAACAGCATTGTATACTGAAGAAACAGGATGTGAGAAAGCAAGAAGTAAAGGAGCCATCCTTGATTGGAAAGCAACTAACATAATCTACTATACCTACTATTTTTGATTGGGAATGATGATACAGTAAAGCTACACCTGGAGAACATAGAACAGAGAATGTAATTTGAAGGGTTTCAGATGGTGGAGAAATTTCTTCCTGAAATAGATGAGAATTCCCAAACACCTTTTCTAAATTTTCCCTACTGTGGTTTGGTATTTTTGGGCAAAGATGCCTGGATTCTCAAATTCAGAATACCATCATGGTGTCTTGCTGTCTTCAAGGCACAACACATTAACCACATGCAGGGACACTACGGGGCAGATTACCATCCCGCTAGGAAAGTACGATTCAGATCTGGAGGGCTTCCCTAGCGAATTGCGCTCCGTGAGTCTGAGCGACTGTTTCCAATGCACCTGTATGTTGATGGACTGTATACCGAACGTGTACACAGGCTTCCATTGCAAAAAGGGGTGGGTGGGGAAAAGCGTAAACCCTGTGGCAGGCACCCCACGTTGCCCGCCACACCGTGTGGAAAGGGGGGACCCATGGGTACCCCCACAGGACTGATTCAGAGGGCCCCAGGTGAAGGGGGGCCTGCTACTGCCCCCCAAAGTCTGATTCTCCCAGCTGTTTCATTTTGCTGAGACCGAGGCGATACAGCTGTCCGAATCATGCATTGAACTCACTCGTTCTGAAGCCGGCTCCATTGTGTGGCATGATTCGGCTGCGAACGAGTCCAACTGACAGGATAGTGTTTCGGAAACGATTCGGTCGATGCAGACGAGATCTTCGCATCGTACTTGGTTGTTCAAAACAGGGGACTATTCGGTCGGAAACATTGGCTCCGAATCGGATTTGCTAATTCCTGAACCCATCTGGCGGACTTCCTAATGAGATCGCAATTGGTCCCTACTTCAGGAATAGTATTATTTATTCAAACAGCTGTGTTTTTTTCATATTCTTATCATGACTAATTGATCAACTCAACTGCGTCAGAATGTTGACAATGTGCGAGTGGCCACTATACTCTTTCAACACTTGTAAATGTCATTGTTCTGAAATTATTCCTCTTTGAAAACTGGGTCAGCAGTGTTGTTTCGTGCATCTCTGGAATTGGACTGTACATGCACCATTTGCCCTATTTTCACTTTTGTATTGCGCTGTTGCAGGGACTCTGCACAGATACAGAACTAAGCGCAGGAAATGGGACCTTGGTGTATAGGGACTGAGTATTCCTAAAACCTTAGTAGCCACAAACCCAGGACCGACTAGCTACAGTGTCACACTTGCTCTTCTACTCACTCACAGAGAAACAAATGATTAGACACCCCAGAACACAACACTCCCAGATATCTCAGGAATTGCGATAACGATATACACCGTTTTGTTCACTCTCGTGTAATGGTCCACAATAAGATCTGACAGAGACATGAAACAGTTTAAAATATTTATTTTAACTAACGTGCCCTAACATGCAGTATACGTGCCACAACAAGCAGGAACATGCATAGCAAAATACTGTCATCATAGCAGTCTTTCCATAAATCATGAATGGAGAAAGGACTATAGTGCCAAACCTTCCTCCCCTAGCTGAGAAGAAGTATTAATATGTAATAGAAAATCTCTGGGCTTTGTCAGCAGACCCCATACCTTAGCCTATAGATGGTAGATCTACATCATGGGTGCTCTTAAGTGTGTGTCACTAATTGTGTACCCCGCTAAAAAACCCAAGTACGCTGTCCAAACAACAGATGCATCGGTATGTTTTGTCTAAGGGCTATGGACTGGCCAGAAAAAATAACAAGGGGCATTGTTGTTCAACCTTGCACATAATGTTCAGTCAAAATCCCAGGAACATGCACAGTAATGAGTTCCCATGTGAAAGCAGTCTTTGAAATGTTTAGTTATGCGTGCAAAGCAGCAGGCAAACTGCAACATGCTCATGCTAAGTCAGTGAGAAATGACAATGTGCCTATGGGCCACATGACACCCTCCATTGGCCAGGGTGTTAGCTTTATGCAAAAAATCAAATCAGAGGTAAGCAGAGGCAAAGCGTCTTTGTCGAATGCCAATTCCTGTGAATTGGTGCCCAAAATTTATTTTTGTACAGCCAGGTTATATTGCGTAGCTGCTCTATGCGGAATACCACACAGCTGCAAAAAACCTCCGCAAGCTACGCGGAGTTCCGCAAGCCCGCGGAGTTGCTTGTTCCACCCATTCACAATGCGTTTTTGCTATTCGTGAATGTGTAGTGCGTGTTAGGGGACGCTTTTTGCGAGCTCGGCGGGACATATCATGCAAACATCACCATGCGGTCACAAATGGGCCATCCATCTTGTTTTTCCCTTTTTGCTATGGTTCTGGGCCTGTTCTTCTATCCTCCGTATATATTTTCAATCCTTTATTTCTAGAAACATTTTTGGGATGTTTTGTATTTATTATCTATCCCTCTCTATTCCTGATTGTATATTTTGCATTTTGTCCTATGTTTTATGTGTTTTTCACTGTGTTTTTCAGTCTTTTTCCATTACTTACTTATTTCATTTATTTTACTTACTTTCTTAGTTCCTACCTTTTCTTTTCTGCATCCCGCCTACCCAGAACCATGGCAAAGGGCCAGGGGAGGGCTAAGAGGAGGGCTCGGAGTGAGAACCACGACCGCCTTCATTGCGCAGGGCGGCGCCCACAAGGGATGCAGGCAAGGGCCTTATTCAGTGAGGCGGAGGTGGCCACACTGTTTTATTTATCCAGCGCCACCTCCCCTTAACCCTAGCAGCAGGCGGCAGGTCTGGGTCCGGGTACGGTCTCCGGGAGTGTCAATGGAGGTGGGCAAGGGTGCATCGGGCAGTGTTTCACTGCTCTGTGGTCCGGTGCACCCATAACCAATTGACACACCGGTAGTCTGAAATCCTGGACCGGGAGCATGATCTGCTGGACCTGTGAGGTGTTGAGGTCCCTGGGCTTGGTGAGCAGCTATTTATATTACTATCTTGTGTTCTTCTGTTCTGTGTTATTGCGAATATTATTTTATTCGCAAATAGCTTACATGCTACGGCTGTTTAAATGCAGGTAACCTGTGTTTAAAAATCTTATATTATGTGATTGTTATTTCCAGACAGGTGCTCGGTGCTACTAACTAATCGTCCTTGTTTGCAAATTTGCGCTCATTTGGGCTGGGTATGTAAGAGAGGTTAGAGAATTTAATTTAGGTAGGTAATCCACATAGTTAAGACTCTAGTCTTTTCCTTTGTCATGTCAGGCTATCGTGCTTCCTGTCACTAAGATAGTGGTAGTAGTTAGTTAGTATTATTTGGTAATTTAGCGGTTTGCGTCGTGACTCGTGACGCGTCCTCTTACATGACCTCAGTCCTAGTAGAATCTTTTGTAGTTCTTAGAGGGAGTGAATAGCAACCAACCAATTTGGTGTATGCAATATGCATGCGTCCATCTATACATTAGGAAGAATGAATGCAGACTTAATAATTGGCCACTCAAAGGGGGTTGTTAGAGTTGAGACTGAGAGATGATTGGGAATGAGATCTGAACTTACAAGCAAATATAAATTTTTTTGCAATTGATTCCAAAGTCAGAATAGGCAGACTAGATATGTGTAGGATTCAGGAATCAGAATCAAACTGTGGAATAATAATGATCGGATGGTACTCAACTGCAATACATACTAGTGGACTACTACTAGTCGAAAAAGTCGATCTGATTAATTTAGCATAGGTCAATGTTATTGCAATTGCCGTTTTCTGTCTAAAAATATTTTTAGAGCAATTATACTTATATATTTAACACAAATAATTTTTGTCTCTTTACATGATCAGCATCCAGGGGCAAGAAGAAGACTGGGGCAGCTGGCAGTGCGGTGGGTGCGGGAGCTGGAGGGGCCTCCTAGGAGCAACAGAAAGTGATCTCAAGCGCAGATGGCTCTGCTACTGGCCTCAGTAAGTTCTCCTGTTGTTGCAATATATTAATATTTACCTAATTTTAACCGCTCTCTTATTTTCCAAAATCCTCTTCAATCTATCTGTTTCTAAACTCTTGTTTTTGCTCCATTACCTCCTACTAAGTACTAGTACTACTACTAACATTGTTTTTCTAGTGTCTGTTTTTATTTTTACATCAAATCAAACTGCATCTGACTAACCTCTGCTCTGACTCAGTGTTAGACAGTCTTTCTGTAGCTTGTTTTCTTCTGGGTTTCACTGAGCTTTCTCTCTCCCCTTATGTGGATAGCCTAGTACTGTAAGACTCAGAGAACCCATTTGTCCTAGGCTACTATGGGTACTAGTAAGGACTCCTTACTACTACTAGTAGCACTCATGTGCTGTGCAAATTGCATGCCCAAGACAAGTAAGGTTTTTTAATTGTGAGATGCGACGGCTTTAGTTTCTTTTACTGTCTCATCATGCTCAATCAGTAATGGTGGTCACTCACGTTGGACAGGAGCAGGATCCCCCAAAGTGGTGTATTTTACATTTTCAAATCCAGGCCTAGTACTTTTTTAGTAGCAGCAATTGATGGTGAACACTGAACAACTGTTACCATGCACCATGGCTGTAAGGAAGTATGAGGAGTAGGAGGACGGCACAATTATTTTCCAACTAAGAGAGACCTAATTTCTGCCCAGTTGGCCACTCTTTCTTCTTTTCAAAAAATGAGAAGCACCAATAGCTCTAGTCACTGAGTTCTTCTTGAGAGGCTATTCAAAAATTGCCACCAACAAAATACCCAACCGGATATTATTTAGTAACTGTTATTAGGACATAGTGTCTACTGTACTCTAGTATCCGAATTGTAGATAGTGATGTGTGCGGTGTATATGTATTATTAATTATGTATTTTCAATCTTGCTAATGAAAAAATAATTAGGGGAGGCGTGTATGGCATCTAAAAAAATTGGACTTTTTTTCCCAGGCGTACCGACCACCAGTGCCATGGCCAGCGGTGATGGCCACCAGGCCACTCCAGAGGGAGCAGATGCGGCAGCCACAGGGGGTGACCCAGCAGCAGTCATATTCCTTACTTATTGAGAATGATGAATACACTTGCTGCAAGGGTGTATACTCAGTACTAGTACACTGTACAGATGAAGTCGACACCCTGGCCTTTACTTAAACATTAGCATTAGCGGCGGGGGTTGAGTAACTAATGGCATATTCTATCTTCAACTCAGCAAACACAGTTTTATGACGAAGACAAACAGTCCGACGACATGTATGACTGGCAGAGAAGGATGCGTGGGTGAAGGAAGAGGCCCCGGAATGCATAAGTGGTGGATGAAGATGATAGGAATAGGATGCATGGATAGTTGAAGGATGGGTAAGAGGTGAAAGAGAAAGCAGAAACGATGCCTGCCTGGGTGGGTGAAACTGTATGGAATCCTCCGGGGGGAGGGGGTTTAGGGGGAAAAACTCTAAGGCAAGCAAGAACGCATGGCATGGGTGGTGGTTGGTTATATCTAATTGTATGTTGTCGGTGAAAGCCAGATTATGATAGCCATGTTTGGATGGATGGCTGGATGCCTGGATGGTATCATATAGTCGGTGAAAACAGAGTCAGACTGGATGAAGCTAATGTAAAAGAAAATTAAGCCGTTCCAGAGTACCAACACCAAGGGTGAGGAAGATTAAGAATAAAATAAAATAATAATAAAGCTAGAAGAGCAATGCACAGAATGTAAATAAGAAAAACTATCCTTGGGAAGAACAAGGACTGTTTTTTTGCAAGGTTTTTGATTCAAAGGTTTGAGATTGTACTTGTATTTCAGAATGGAATACTCCCTTGACTCACTGTAGTTTGCAAGCACAACATATATATTGTGCATGACTATTAATTACCCTACCCATAATCGCCTCCCTCTGACTCCGAGGCCGAATTCCGCTCCAGTCCCCTCCCTGTGTCAGTCATGGGTGGCCTATCGACTGCATGGTGACTAGTACTTACAAATCACTCAGTATGTCATCATCATCATCACGTGAGTAACATGATGTTGTGCTGCCGTTTCTCATCATCCATAAGAATGTGATCATTAACCATCATCATAGGCCTTATTGCAGTAGTGTAGGCAGGGTGAAAGTAAAATTGTCTGAGCATTTGCCATTGATTTAACGGAGTATGGCCGTAATGGAAATATATAATTGTATAGTACAGCTGCCCCACATGCAGACAGTAGTAAAGTACATCAGTCTACGACACAAGTATGTCTGTCTGGGGCACAAGCTGACTGAGCTGGCATGCCTACAAGATTAATTGTGCTAAACAAGAGAGAGAAAAAGAATAGTTCTACTATACTTCATACTTAGTGCCTAAAAGTATAATCCTCACATCCAAATCTTAGGGGCAGAGGAAGTGAAGTGAGGAGGAGAGGATACTACAGCTGCTAGTGCTACTGCTACTACTGTGCCACTATAATTTTTATGTGTGTAGTTTAATTTTGTGTTACTGTTTTGCTAAGTGTATTGGTTACAATTCTCTTTTTTCCCTTTCTTGATATAGCTCCTCCTTCCCAAACCACAAGGCAGGAGTTGGCAGCCAGGGCCTGGCAAAGGATGAATATCGTCGGCTGGTTGTCCTGGCGGAGGAGGAGGAGGTGGCAGCTGCAGCTTCTTCTTCCAATGCCCCTGGGTCCCAGTCAGCCACCCATGCCTCCGGTGGCACGAAGCCGTGTTCTGGCAGCCGCCCGCTGCCCATCACCAACATCTACTGCAACCCACCCCTGTTGTTCCTGCAGGAACTTTCCGTGGCGCGCCTGGAGGCCAAGCTAGAGGAGGTCTTGGAGAGAACTAGTGGCACCGTCACCGCTAGACGTCATCATCATCATCATCAACCTCAGTCTTTGACTCTTGCCCCTTTTTTAATCTTTTTTTGGGTGGGTGGGATATTGGAACTAGTTGGGGAACCTTGGGGTTTAATTTTTCTTGAACTTGGCATGTACATTTATTTAATTTACGGGACATTGGCTGGGGTTAGGGAGAGGGGTGGGTCATGTGTTGTGGGTTTTTCTTCCAGTTTATATCTGTTAGGGTAATAAATGTATATTTTTCTAATACATATGATGCAAATCTTATCTGGGTGGGTTACTCTTTTATGTCACCTTGTTTGTTTTTGTTTCCTCCTTTTGCTGCAGTTTTTTAAATCTGGCAATAGTGTAGCACACCGACAGATAGATGCAGTACCCTCACTTGTCCTAACACTGTCAGTCTCTCCTCCAAGTCTATGTGTTCTGCAATTAAAACCCCCTTGTGGTATGTACTCGGAAGTAGACCTGGGCGGTAAATTCCAATCCGCTCATGGAATTTGGGTAATTTTGCGTTCCGCGGTGAACGCGGAATTGGCAAAAATTCTGCGATCCGCAGCTTCCCGGAATTTTTAGCTTGTTCGCGCTTTCAAAATGCGTGTTTGTGAGAAATTTCTCCCCGAGCATGCAAACAGCGTTCGCGACTACGCAAATTCCACCCACCCCTACTCGGAAGGATGTGGGTGTGTGAATTAATTAATTTCCATAGTATATACATTATTGACTTCCCCGCACTTCTTCTCTTACCTGTGATTGATGTTTAGGTGAAGCAATGGCTACATGGTGATGGTTTGGTTTCCTAAGGTGCCATGGTGGTGGGTGGTAGCAGTAGTAGACAGTTGCATTTGCAAAAAGAGAAAAAGAGATACGTCAGTCACCTGAGGGAGACTAGGGAACGAGTAGTAGAAGTAAAGTAAGTAGTAAGTACACAAGAAGAAGACTGCTAAACGAGAAGAAAGTGATGTTGAATGATATTGATATTAAGCAATGCTAAAGTAAAATAAAACATAATGGTGGCAGGCATAGCCTAGTATAAGTTAAAACAAACTGAAATAGTGGACTCGACCTAAGAAGTGGACAAGAGTAACCTATAGTGCGGGAAGGATGATAAATGCATGAGGCAATTAATAATTAATAATGGGATAATATAATTATGTTCCTTTGGAAAAAAAGTAAGTAACAAATACTACTGAGCATGGGTGGGCACTGGGCAATCTAATCTGTTGCTAGAGTGGGCAATATATATATATATATATATATATATATATATATATATATATATATATATATATTCACTGAAAAAACCAAAGGTTTCACACACGTTATAGTTAGGAATTAGCATTTAAAAAACCTTGCAAATTCACTGAAAAAACCATAGGTTTCACACATGTTATAGTTAGCTGGACATTTCACTCGTGAAAAACCAATGAAATTCCCCCGTTATAGTTAGTTCAGCTAACTATAACTCACGCCCCCGCAATGCACTGCTGATGACGTCACATATTACATCACTCATGACATGGTCAGTGACATCACTCATGACATCACTGATGACATCTCAAATGACATCACTGATGACATCACTGATGACATCATCCAGTGAATGTGTATTTTTCAGAAAATTAAATATGTTTTATATATGTATATCTCAAGGACGATGGAAGAATAAATGGGTATATAAGTGTCTAAATGGATGATTTGTTTTTTTTAAATTGATTGTATAACTGACTGATTAAGTGTATCTTAGTGAATACATGGCTTAGTGAGTAATGTTTAAATATGTAAATATCTTTATCAGTCTCTAACTTTGTGTATAAGTGGCTGCATGGGTTTGGTGAGTAGCTACATGGGTGTTTATATAGGTTATTAGTTGTTTTTTTTAGTGTCAGTGTGAGTGTGTGTATGGTTCGGTGGGGGGTATTACGTACTGCATAGGTACATGAATGAGTGACTCACTGTTTGTATGTGTTGAAGACAGCATGTCTGCAGGACTGTATGGGTGGATGAGTGTGTGCATGGGTGTGTTAGTGAGTGAATGACTGTCTCAATAGTGTCTCTATGAGTAACTACATATGTTTTAAACTAGTATATGTGACTATTGGTGTATATAACTGAGTATATGTGAGAGTGAGAGATTGAAAGAGTTCCTGTATGAATAAATATGTGTTTCTATAAGTGATTGTTTAAAAGACTAAGTATGTGTAAGTTCCCGTAGAAGTAAGTGTGGTGGTGTGTGTATAAATGTATATGCAAGTAAATGTATGTTTCTTTCTTTATTTTCATGAGTGACTATGTGTGTCAGTAACTCTGTGGATGTGAGGCATTGTGTAACAGGATGTATAGGTGTATGACTACATATGATGAGTGAGTACATGTATGAGTGACTGTACAGGACTGTTGGTGAATGAGTGGATGTGTATGTGGATCTTAGAATTACTGAAGAGGTTGTTGTAACTGGTATTGGTATGTCCATTTTTTTGAAAATGTTAGTCTCTATTTTTGAATGTTTTTATCAAAGGTTATATTAGGGTGAGAGGAGGTCTGACACTCTGTCACAAGGATGATGTCATCAGTGATGTCATTTGAGATGTCATCAGTGATGTCATGAGTGATGTCACTGACCATGTCATGAGTGATGTAATATGTGACGTCATCAGCAGTGCATTGCGGGGGCGCGAGTTATAGTTAGCTGAACTAACTATAACGGGGGAATTTCATTGGTTTTTCACGAGTGAAATGTCCAGCTAACTATAACATGTGTGAAACCTATGGTTTTTTCAGTGAATTTGCAAGGTTTTTTAAATGCTAATTCCTAACTATAACGTGTGTGAAACGTTTGGTTTTTTCAGTGAATTTGTACGGTTTTTTAAATGCTAATTTTTGAATTATTTAATTAATTTTTTTTTTTATATTAAAAATAAAATTCCTATGTATTCATTTATATATTATCTGTATCTTTTTATTTGTTTTTGCTTTTTTAAAAAAATTTCAATTAGGATAAAGTTGAACAGTTTTTTTAATTTTTGCAATTAATTTTTCTCCCCCTTTTTTTTTTTTTATTTAAATTCTTGGGGTGCGCGCTCTGAGCGCGCTCCTAGTACAATTTCGTAAGTTTTTTATGAATACCGTCGTACGTTATTTACGTACGCATATATACGTCATAGTGCGCGCTGGGAGCGTGCATCCAGTACGTAAGCGTACGTAAGTACGCATGCGTGCGTGCGTCCTACGCGCTCCACGCGGTTTACTTCCGCATACGCTAAAATTACGTGCAATAACGGTCGCGTATACGCGTGTTCAACGTATGCGCGCTACGTACGCGCATATGACGTATGCACATGCGCTCCTACGCGTTCGCGCATACGTAATCACGAGGTGCGCGCTCGGAGCTTGCGCAGTGCGCGCACTTCGGGTATATGCATAATAAAACAGCACTTCTTATTGGTTATCATTACTTTCAGTTTCTGATTGTTTCAACACCACACCCAATCCCCTCATGGCAAGTCATGTGATCAAGAATCATCACTTTTGATTGGTTTGAAGTACTTTCAGTTCCTGATTCTTCCCAAACCACACCTACTCCCCTCATTATTAGTTCTGATTCCTTTGGAGAAGGAGCTATTCTGTTGTTGAGAGACAATGGCTGAACAGCAACCATCTTCAGACAGTGACCAGGACACTCTTGAGAGGCAGAGGAACAGGAAGCAGAAAGACAGCTTTATATGGCAGTTTTTCACTTTTCCAGAGGGACAAAAAAAGGTAAATGCACCTAAAGTTACATGTGTACTTTGTCAAAAAGTCTTGTCACGTGGGAATCCTAACAAGAAATATTCTTTTAGCATTCACACTATGTTGAGGCATGTTGACAAAATGCATCCAGTGACTTTTCGTCGAGCTTCTGGAGCAAACCCTCCACCTGCTCTACCGACGACATCTGCAGCAGCTCAGCCGAGCACATCTTCGGCAGCTCAGCCAAGCACTTCTTCTGCAGTGATGCCTTTGCCTTCTTCCACACCTCGTTTTGGACCACCTTGTTTTGCGAGGTTGTCCACACGCTGCACTGATTGCGGTAAACTTATTTCTGTGTGTAAGACCAGTCTTGATCTCATTCAGAGAAAATTTGATGCCCATGAGTGCAGTAGGCCATAGATGTTTTTTCTTTTTTTTAGTTTTTCTCTTCCTGTTTCCCTCCATTAACTCAAGGGCTCTTTTAAGAGCCACTTATAAACTAAACCCCAAAAATTTTTTGGGTGGGATTTTTTTTTTTTTTTTGGGGTGCGCGCACCCTGCGCCCACCCAAGGTTTTTTTAAAATTTTTTTTTTTTTTTTTTTTTTAAATTTAATGTACAAAAAGAGGTGAAGAAATGGAAGCATGAAAAGGGAGGATTGAGTAATACTAATATTTTTCACTTATTTTTTAAAAAAAATAAATGTTTTCGAAAAAAAAATTTTTTAAAGTATTTTGCAAGGGAACAGAATTTTTTTTTTCTTTTTTCTTTCCAGTTCTGCAATAAAAGAAAAAAAGTATTAATATTCAATCATACATTACAAAAAGCATTACATGTTTTTACATATTTTACAAAGCAATTTTTTGCCCTTTTTTTGCTGTTTTCAGAATTTTTTATTTTTCACTTAAAATAGTGAAAACAATTGTATTCATCATTTAACAGCGGGCAAAAAAAAAACAATCTGAAAGATTGCTTAAAAAAAGCCCTAAAACGTTCCTCACTAAAATATACCTTGTTAGAAATATTATATATATATTACAAGTACTTCTCTAGATGAATAAAATTTTTCTAGACAAACTGTCTTTAAACCTTGTCGCAAAAGCACACATGCCAAAATAATTTCTGTCAAAGGAGTCCACAATTGTTTTTATTACTTTTCCTTTAGGCCAAATAGTAATTTTAAAATCCTTTTTAAGTGATATCTTCAATTATAATCCTTTAAAAATACAAAAAATGCTTTGTTCAGATGCAGTTTTTAGTTTTCAAAATTTAGGTTTCAGAAAAATTAAATAAGAATTGGGTAAATCATAAGGCAAACGTTGCTTGAAAATCAATTGGGAATCATTACACAGTGTCCAGCCTTTTTCACATTTAAGATAAACTGTGTAATGCCCAGAAGTTACAGTAGATCCTTCATGAAAAATTATTGCAACTGTAACAAAAGTTTTTCCAGAAATTGATAATTGCTGTCCTGTAAACTTCTTTATTAAAGTTTCCAATTTTGAACCATCAGCTCTACAACGTTGCATCATTAAAATTACATACTGACCATATTTCTGTAAAAATAATGTGGAAAACATGTCTGATTTACATTCAGAACATTCCATGTTGTGATTGGCATCTTTAACTAATTTACTAAAAGTCACTGATTTACTTTGTGGTAATGGTAAAAATATGAACCTTTCTGAATCAACATTACTACTACATGTGTTCATACAGTTTTCACAGCAATGTTCCCATTTGTAAGTGACACCAAATACGTTTTCTACTTCTACTCCTTCATCTTCTAGTACACTCAAAATATATATTAAGAATTCCTGTGCATCTTGCTGGACATTTTCTTTAAACTGTGTAGAAACACAACATACATCTAAAAGATTTCTAACATCAGAAGCACTTTCTATTTCAGTTTTATCAGTACTCAGCTTCTCAAAAAGGAGACTCAGCAGAGAACACAATCTTTTTTCATGATTTACTATTATCTGTTCTAGCAACTTTTCAAGATAAAATACAACATTCAGCACTACATTTGCATAGCAGTTGACACCAGAGCTATTTTCAAAATGGCAACCATACAATCTCTTCAACACTGCCCTTTTTCTTTTTACTTGCTATCACATCACTGTCCTTTTTTTTTTTGTTCTGTTCATCCACATTACAGATATTTTCAAATCTCCTTTTCCGAGAAACAACATGTTTTTCAATCACAGGATACTGACCTAAATGAGGAGCATAGGTTCTTCTTAATCTATTATACTCCTTTACACAGTTTGTATCAGCACTAACTTTTGAGTCATCAAAGTCTATCATAAATAAACCAGATAATGTTTTCACTCGTGACAAAGCAACATATGCCATACCTTCTTTGAACACAGTAGAACCAATGTTTACAAAAGCACTATCTACAGTCAATCCTTGAGACTTGTGAATAGTTACAGCATATGCTAGAGAAAACGGAAATTGCTTCCTACGCACATATTAGTCTTTCACAAGCATGAAACGAACTGAACAACGAATGTCTTTAACTTCTTCTATCTGATCAAATTTTATTTTTAAACATTCAATTCCTTCTTTTTTCTGATAATTAATAAAACCCACAACTCTTCCCATAGCTCCATTCACTAAACCTTTTTCCACATCCAAATTTCTCCTTAAAATCACTCGACAATTCATGGAAACATATAGATTTTTTTCTAATCCAGCTGTTTTCGAAATGTTCTTCTCTAGTGAATCCAATTTATTTTTCAGTTTGCCTGTTAATATAAAAGTAATTCTTTCATGCTGAATTTTGTCCTCTGCTTCCATTTTCTTAATCTCTTCCTTTTCCAATTTCAAAAGTTCCTCATTGAATATTGAGCACTCACGTAGTGTTGGCATTGAGCAGATTACAGTATTTTTTTCTGCAATGTTCTGGTATATTTTCTCTGCAACTATTTCTTCATTTGGAAATAAATTATGTAGCAACCGACTCTGTAATGCTTTTTTGCCAACTTCTGTGAGTAGTCCAATTCTGATATCTTTCAGAATATTTGCATAATCTTCGTCGTTTGCTTGTCTCATATTGGTAGTGAGTTCTTTGTACTCAAAGAATGACCAAATATTCGCATTACCAATGCTTCCTAATGACTTCTTCATGTCTTCATGTGTCACAGTATTAAACACTGGTTGTCCTTTAACTGGAGTGAGCTGTAAAAGATCTCCAAAAACTATGACGTGTTTACCTCCAAATAACACGTCATAGTCTCTCTTAAGAATTTGTTGCATTCTTAAATGCACAAAGGCAAGCATTAAATTTGAAACCATGCTCACCTCATCAATAATGAGAACTTGCATCTTCTTCAACACTCTTGAAACTTCGAGGCATGCTTCTCCACTTAGCTTGTGGTATTCTATTTTGTTCTCATGCTCCACTGGTAACATTAGCAAGCGATGTAAGGTAATTCCTTTTATGTTATAGGCTGCTAACCCAGTTGGAGCAGTTACCACACAAGACAAATTTGAAGCTGTTTTTTGCTGTAAGTAGCTTCTGATGACTTTTACTAAGAAACTTTTACCAGTTCCAGCTTGTCCACTCACATACATCCTGATTGGTTCAAATGATGTGCATGAGCACTCTTTCTTTTCATGTAGTAATCCATGATCAATTTTTTTGGTGACTTCTTCATAAATTTCTTTTTGTTCTTCATTCAGTTGTTGTTCCAGATTTAGAAAGTCGATTGAATTTTCCTGTGCTTGATTCATAGCCGTTTCTACTTCAGTCATGGCTACTGCAGCTTCATTTTCTATGATTGGTTGTCCTAGGGGATCTTGACTAAGTGTTCCTGAACTTTGGCTGTCTTGAGAACTGTCTCTAGCTACTTCAGCTGCAATTTTTGCTTCCTGTTCATTTTCTTCATTTAACATTTGGACATAAGTTGTGAAAGTACTGCATTCTATGCTGTCTTTGCTAGCATTAAAAGAATCTTCATAGCTTTGAAATTCTCCCAGTAGTTCGTCCTCTGAACGCCATGGTTTAAACAGCTGTAAAAGAGCCAAGTAGTAAAATTCCTTTTTGTCAGTAGTTTCGCAACTGAGCTTCCTGTGATTTATCAAACTTCCTTTTGTTTGCTTCACCAAACATCCTTCCTCACCAATGACTTTATATTTTCCATTGTTGATGTCTTCTGTGGCTTTCCGTGAAAAAATGTAGTTCTGCAGCACTTCATAGAGACACATGTTCTCAAGATGATGACTTCTCTTTGGGTAATATGTGTCCAACATGTTTGATTTCAAAATATCTGTACTTTCTGGGTCATTCTCGGCCAAATATTCAATTTCTCCAACAGATTTCAGTACCCGATTTCTCATTCCTGCAAGGCCTAAGCTTACCCAAATTATTCTTCTGGATTTCGAGTAAAGACTTGCAGATGATAACCTATCTGAGCATTCGTAGAAGCCAATTTCTCGATGCGATAAAATCTTTAAACTGAAACTGTACAGCTTCTTACTGACAGTCTTCTCATGAGAAATCTCTTCCCACATTTCCTTCAATTCTGTTTTCTCAGATTTAGTGATGTAAGATGTCACATACCGAGCAACAGCAATAGAATTGTCTGCCACATACTGAATATCCATGTTAGCATTCCACATGGATAAAATGACTGGGTTGAAGTCATTTATAAATTTTGACTCTTCTTTTCTTTTCAGGTTGTAGGTATTTTTGGGAGATTTTCTGGTCATAGTATGTCGCACAGCTGACATAAAACTGTTGACTCTTGCTTTTGAAAGAACAGGTCTAGGAAATCCAAATCGACACTTTGTGTAGAATTTATCTTTGGTCTTGTACTTCCGTCGACAGTATTTTCCACACCGATGACTTTGGAAACGTAAAACTTGTTCTTTTAACTTTTTCTCTTCTGTGCTTTTAGGTATAGCACATGTTGCATATTCTTCAATGAAAGATAACACTGCTTCATCAGTATCTGTTCCAAACTTTGGGGCATCCTTGATCCACAACAGCATATGAATATGAGGAGCACCTCTTGCCTGGTACTCTTTTCTCCAAAAGAAATCCACTACTTCTCCAAGAGGTGGAGTTTTTTTTATTGCAGATGAAGGACATCATAGCCTCAAATCTACGATTGAAATATCTGCAAACATTAACTGGATCCAATGAGCACAGTTCTCCTGCTGTCTTGTATTCAATGTTTTTAATGTTTGAATTTGCCTCTCGTAGAAAATCCAGTAAATCATCCCAAGCGTACTCGGCACAGCTTAGGGTTAGAAACCATGTAGGAGTTCCTAAATTCCGTAACATGCATTTTAATTCACCATGGCGTCGGTACCAATATTCATTTGTCCCACGCTGACAAGCCATCAGATTGATCAGTTGTGTTTCCAAATGATCATCTCGGTGCTGCACTTTCTCCATAAAATCCTTAGCAGACACATTTTGTAAATGTACTCCACTTTTTAAATTGTGATTTACTGCATAAGATAATGCAGACAAGTCGCTTTCAAATAAAAGATGGAACAAATAAGGAATACTTTGACGAAATCTTGGATCTTCTGCATATAATCTTGTAGTCCGATACTCAGAAGCAGGAATCTGTTCTGGCCGTTCATCGTATCGTCCACCTTTTCCTGTAGGAAACAGCTGAGGAAAACATCGAGCTTCCAAGCTCTTCTCCCATACACTCACGGGAGTTCCTTTTGCTTTCTTCATCTGAAACAGATCAATAGTATCTCCCATAACTTCTTTTGAATGAAGAGGATGTATGCTAAAATGTGCATAAATTTCTTCTTCCTTTGACTTGTCCACTTTTTCAATTTGACCAGTTGGTGTTTCTGTGTCTTCTTGTAAATCTTCTTCTTCTTCATCTATATAAATTGATTCATACCATTTATTATTTTTTTTCAAATACAAATTTGCTCTTTGTACTTTTCGTACATCCACCAGCTCCTGCCAAATCTTCTTATTCTTTGTAGGTACACTATTAACCAGAATTACTAATGGTTCAGTTTCCAAAGTATCTGCATCAATAGTTTCCATATTTTTTTTCAAATCCAACGGCAAATACACCACTCTTCCTTTTAAACCTCTCAGTAAATCAGAAGGAGGTAATTTACCAGTTTTGGGCTCCATACGTACTATGGTCTGGAACGGATGAACACATTGAATGAGTATAGACTCATATGTATTTAATTCAGAAAGTTCGGCAGGAATAGTATCCAATTCTAAATTATTATGTACAGCTCTGGTCGGCATTCTATTTTCTTCTAAATTGTTATAACAGTATTTACAAATACGCTGATCTTCACCCAATTCAAAACAATTTTCAAGAAATATATATGTTGCAAAATCCTTCCACTTATAATTATCTTCATTTTCACTTTTTTTATACAGATCAACATTCCTTGTTTGAATTTTATAATGACTTCTGCGGCAACAAATACAAGTAATATTTGGTCTTTCATTAGAGGTGATAGTAAATTTTGTCATTTCATCCTCAAAATTTTTAGTAATAATGAGTTCTACATTCTGTTCCTCATTTTCCTCATTTACTGTGTCCTTTTCTGCACTTTCTTGTTCTGGACCAAAGTAACAAAACTGAATCTCATCAGTAACCTTCACTACATCTGATACAGATCCACGGAACAGAGCATTATTCAACTCATTCAACTTTACTGCTGGACTTTTAGCAAAATACAATGTTCTCACAAACTTTCTCATTTCAGTATGATGAACAGCCAGCATCCTAAAATGATGAAAAACACTTTTACACACTTTTCTAGATAGACAAGCCAGAGAATGTCCCTGCAAACCAGTATTTTCTCTCACTCTGCATGGATCTAGTGTTTGAAGCACCTTCATCTTCTTTTTTTACAATCTTTTTACTATATTCTCTTAGAAAGTCACGTAATTTATCAATAGATTCCTGACGCACAGTACAAATACTACTACAGTTCCAAGTGTACACTGGGGCTTTTGGACGTCTCCCCATAGCCTCAGCAGCCATTACTTCTTCCTCATTTCTTGGGACCATTTTCTCTTTTTCCATCACACAACCATCCTTAACTTCATATGCTCTACCATTGGTGTCAACTGCATGCAACAAACTATTACTTTGAAGATAACTCTCTTCATTAAAAAATGGTTCAGTACTTGAACTGTGTTTCCATTCTCCCAAGAACACTTTACAAAAGTTACTTTTTTTCACTTCTCTTTTCCTTTTGCTTTGTGACTTCATTGCATTCACTAATTTATCTAATCTACGCATCCTATTCAAAATTAGAATAAAAAGTTTTCTTTTTATTTCCAAAGCCTTACTTACAATATTTTCTATAAAAAAACATTTCTTAATAAATTTTGTTTTTTTCTTATATTTTTTCACATCCTTTAGCAAATTTAACATCACTCTTCTATGAAACATTTTTCGACGAATGTTTTTAAAATCTAATTTTCGTGTTAAATCAGTTTGACATACTTCTGATTGTACATTAGCTTTTTTTTTGCTGTTGACTGTGTTGTTGCTTTGTACATAAAACACTGTTTGTTTTACAGTTATTTTTGCCATTTTTTTGTTTTTTGAAAATCTTTTTTAAGAAATCTCTGCTCTGCTTACCAGTAGACTTTTTCTTTTTGCCATCACCAGCTTCTCCTCCTATTTTTTTTTCCCCAGTTTTGTCCAGATATACTTGTTGTTGCTTTTCTTTCCTCTTTCTTGTCCTTAAAGGAATTTTTTTTTTCACTGTTGCTCAGCAATACCTGCATGGAACTTAAAAAAAAATCCTTTTTGTAATTATAATTCATTAAAATATTTTTTTTTACTTTTCATTAATTTCAAATGTTTTTCCATTTGTCTCTCATTTGTGATTTACTAATTTGTGCACAGTGCTAACCACCCCAGTTGAAAAAAAACAAGCTGCCCCTTTCCTGCAAGTGCATGTTTTACAGAACAACTGCAACACAAATTATATCTGTGGCCACAATTCCTGTGCGCACACAGCCTCGTGGTGTGCTTCTAAGCAGAAAACAGAATTTGATTTGCAAATTCAAAGCACATTTACTACTCTGGTAGATCAAGTGATAATTGCTGTTACAGCCTTACACATTTTCCTTGTAGATCACAGAGGCAGAAAAGAGCACATTTCCTAACAGCTACTTCATACCATAAGTATCTGCAACCTGGGTGAGTGTTTAGAGTAGAGCAAAGAAAATGAGGCCTTGGTGACGTTGAATGTGTTTGCATTACACACAGTCCTGAGTAGTACGCATGGGAGTGTTGGAGAAGCTGCTACGTGTGTCCCAAGAGTGTGTTTCTGCAGACTATGTATTGTCAGCTGCAAGAGACATGAGCAAGGAGATTTCCAGAACTGCGTGAAGACTGCAGGGATGTACGTAACAGTGCATGTGTGCTAAGGGATAATTTGTGTAAACACAACAGGCTGCCCCTTTCCTGGGACTGCAATTCTTACTGAACAACAACTTCACAAACTAAATCTCTGCCCACAATTCCTGTGCGCACATAGACTCATGCTATGTTTTTTGGAACAAAACAGTGTCCCTGAATAGTACCAAATTACTGTTATGTTATGTTATATTGTGTTTATATAGCGCACGGCTACTCAGAAAGAGTGTCCCGGCGCTTTCCACATGCAGCTCAGTGTAAAATAACACAACAGACCAATAACAGACCACAAAGCAAAAAAGGAGAAAAGAAAACCTAAAGGTTAAAAAGCCAAGTCTTCAGGCTCTTCCTAAACTGAAGCAAATTAGAAGTGCTGCGTAAAACCAGCGGAAGCGAATTCCAAAGCTGAGGGGCCTTGAGGCTAAAAGAGCGCCCCCCAGTGCGGGCCTTCCTCACACGCGGAACCACGGCCATGAAAAGAGATTCTGACCGCAGTGAACGGGCTGGACGGTAAAAAGACAGCCTCCATTGCAAATACCTAGCGCCAGAGCCAAAAAGTGCTTTATGCATCAGCGTCAAGGATTTAAACATAATCCGCTTCCGGATGGGCAACCAGTGAAGCGTCTGCAGCAACCCGGATACTCGTGCTCGCCTGTGAAAGCCAAAAATGGCACGAGCGGCAGAGTTCTGCGCCACCTGCAGGCGCTGGACCAAATAATCCGGGAGGCCAAGGAAGAGGGCGTTCGCGTAGTCCAGCCTGGATCCAATAAGAGCTTGCACAGTGATCCGCCTGTGCTCCACAGAGAGCAATGGTAGAAACTTGCGGAGCATCTTCAAAATGCCAAAGCAGGTGCCAGCCAGACCAAGAACATGCGCTCTCAACATAAGCTTATTGTCCAGCTTGACTCCCAGGTTTTTGGCAACCAGCGATGACTGTGCAGGAGGACACATATCCAACGGCCACCATTCCTGCCACTCCGGGTCGGTAGCACAGCCGAAGAATAAAACCTCCGACTTGCTGGAATTGGCCGTCAGGCTATTCCGCTGGAACCAGTCGAAGACCATTCCCAAGCACCCCCGAATACTCTCTCCATCAAATGCCTGATCTTTTCCGCAGGTGAAGAGGAGTTGCGTGTCATCTGCGTATGACACGATCTGGGCCCCATAAGCCTCCACCAAGGGCGCCAGAGGGGACATGAAGATGTTGAACAACGTCGGGCTCAACACAGAACCCTGTGGAACTCCGACTCCCAATGGCGGCATCTCAGCGGAGCTCTGGGAAACCCAGATCATCTGGCGGCGGCCCTCAAGAAAAGATGTAAACCATTTGAGCACCGTCCCCCTAAGGCCGATGTCATGGAGCCTGGCGAGGAGCGCCACATGGGGGACGGTGTCAAAGGCCGCCGACAGATCTAACATGACAAGCATGGCCTTGCCTCCAACATCCAAAGTCTCGCGAATGACCTCCGAGACCTCCAGCAGAGCCGTTTTGGTACTTAAATTAGGACGGAATCCGGATTGGGATGGATGAAGTAGATTGTTTGTTTCTAAGAAACCAGACAAGATGCCATGCACATGTTTCTCTGTGATCTTCGCCAGAGCCGGGAGAAGAGAAATTGGCCTGTAGTTGGCCAGGACCTCGGCATCCAAACCGGGCTTTTTTCAGGAGGGGGATCACCATCGCCCTTTTCCAGGTGCGTGGGACACTCCCCTCCCTCAAGGAGGCATTGAGAAGGGGGTTGACCAGTGGGTTCACCATCGCCGCCATCCTGGCCAAAAATTTGGCAGGGCAGGGGTCTAGCGGCGAGCCCGATTTGAGGCTGGCCAGCAGCAACAGGGATGCATTGCTAGAAACAGATGGAAAGTCCGACAGCACAGCAACAGGTGTGGACGATGGAACGCGTCCCGCCTCGGAGCCGCAACACCCCTCCTCCGACCTCTCCAAGAAGGAGGCCTGAATCGCCTTGATCTTATCTGTAAAGAAGCTGGCAAGATCACACGCCCACGAGTCAGGTGAAACTGGAAGGGGCAAGTTGGAGCTGGGGGTCGTGAACTCCTTCACCACAGTGAAGATCTCCTTACAGGAGTTCACCGATGCCTCGATCCTCCTAGCAACATATTCCTTCTAAGCACACAGGATGTCCCGGTGATAAGCCTTCACAGCCGACCTATAGGCGAGTTTGGCTTTCCCGTCATACTGAAGGCGTCAGGCCCGCTCAGCAACCTTACATTGGCTGCAAGCCACGCGCAGCGCCTCCGTAAACCACGGCGCAGATCGCCGTATTGCCGTGGACCGGGGGGCCGCCCTTGGGGCAAGATCATTCAACCTTTCAGTCAGCCACAGCTGCAGAGCCTCAGTGTCCCATTCCAAATCGCCCGAGAAGGGGCATGGATGATCCACAAGCGCCTGCTCCAGCATATCGGGCGTCACTCTATGCAACGCTCTCACAGCTGGTCTGGGCAGTATGGGGGCGCTGCTGTTCGTTCACCCGTTCTCCAACACGGAGAACCTAATCAGCCTGTGATCTGTCCAGAGCACGGGCAGGGTTTCAATATCAACAATCGGGACCGACGAAAACACTTGGTCCAGGGTATGCCCTTTCTCATGTGTAGGACCCATCACAAAAGGTACAAGGCCCAGCGGGGATGTGATATCCAGCAATTTAGTTGAGTCGGAATCGTCCGCCATGTCAAGATGGAAATTGAAGTCGCCCGCCACCACACAATGCTGTGTGGACAGTGCCAGTTCGGAAATGGCCATCTGCAGGTCATCCAGAAAGGAACCCACAGGGTCAGGCGGCCTGTATACCAGCAGCCCCTTCAGAGCTTGGCACGGGGACAGTCTGAGCATAAAGGCAAGGGACTCGGAACCCCCGATGGAATTCAGGGGGAGAACTGAGCAGGACACGCTCTTCTTCACCACCACAGCAACCCCGCCACCCCTTCCCTTCGCTCTGTCCTGCCGGAAGATATTATACGCCGGAGGAATGGCTGAGAAAATGTCCGGATTGGATGCCTCGCCCAACCAGGTTTCAGTCAGTAGAAGACATAATGGATTTTCCCTGACAAGGAGATCATAAATGTACAGGGCATGGCTACCTACTGACCTCGTATTGAGCAGCAGGCACAGATGTTTAACACGAGCCACTGCTGGTCGGTGGACGGTGACAGGAGTCCACACAGGCGACCTGCCACAGCCCGGGCAACGCCGTTTACCCTTGACACGGCCCGGGAAAACAGAGCGACAAGAACAAGAAACAGTCTGCAGGGCGCGCAGCGTCACTGAGGTGTAACAGATCATCCTCGTCCGAGGCTTACCGGGCCGCAGTCCACCGCCGCCCCGGCGCCTCCGGGACGCTGACGGGCGCAGACGGGCAGGACTCCGGCACGACTCAGGCTAAGCGAAGGTGTCCACTTGCGCGTCCCGCTGCGCGGGAAAAAGCGACTTTAAATAGGTGCTCCAATAAGCCCTTAGCGCGCGAGTCCGCTCCAAGATGGCGGCCGCCGCCGGATCAAGTGCCCCAATCCAAAATGGCGCCCACCAAAGTTCGCCCCCGGGACCCGGACCCACCAAAGTGGTGGTGCTTCTGGCTAAAATGCCTTCTTTTAAATGCAGTGAGGGGAATAAGGAGCGCGAGCTGCAAGCGAGAACTTAAAAACAGGGGTAAGTTCAACACAATCTCAAACACAAATACAAAACAAGGAAATGCTAAAAAACACAGCGCTAATGCAAGCGCAAGCGCAGCAGTGTGGTAGCCAGTAGAGACAGCCACCGCACAGAGGACCGCCTTAAGTAGGCGCTCCAATAAGCCCTTAGCGCGCGAGTCCGCTCCAAGATGGCGGCCGCCGCCGGATCAAGTGCCCCAATCCAAAATGGCGCCCACCAAAGTTCGCCCCCGGGACCCGGACCCACCAAAGTGGTGGTGCTTCTGGCAAAAATGCCTTCTTTTAAATGCAGTGAGGGGGAATAAGGAGCGCGAGCTGCAAGCGAGAACTTAAAAACAGGGGTAAGTACAACACAATCTCAAACACAAATACAAAACAAGGAAATGCTAAAAAACACAGCGCTAATGCAAGCGCAAGCGCAGCAGTGTGGTAGCCAGTAGAGACAGCCGCCGCACAGAGGACCGCCTTAAATAGGCGCTCCAATACTGTTACTGCCTGACACATTTCCCTTATCATTTACAGAAGCAGAAAACAGCACCTTAAGACCATGACCATGTGTTACAGGGTGAGTGATTAGACTAGATCAATTTAAATGAGGCCTTGGTGACGTTGAATGTGTTTGCATTACACATTGCTATCTGAAACAGCACACAGAGCTGAGTACTACACATGAGAGTGTTGGAGGAGCTGCTGCGTGTGTGCCAAGAGTGTGTTTCTGAAGACTGTGTATTGTCTGGTGCAAGACAGATGAGCAAAGAGACTTCCAGAACTGCATGAAGACTGCAGGGATGTATGTAACAGTGCATGTGTGCTAAGGGATAATTTGTGTAAACACAACAGGCTGCCCCTTTCCTGGGACTGCATTTCTTACTGAACAACATCTTCACAAATTAAATCTCTGCCCACAATTCCTGTGCGCACACAGACTCATGCAATCATTTTACGCACATAACACAGGCTGCCCCTTTCCTGGGACTGCATTTCTTACTGAACAACAACTTCATAAATTAAATCTCTGCCCACAATTCCTGTGTGCACACAGAGTCATGCCATCATTTTAGGCACATAACACAGGCTGCCCCTTTCCTGGGACTGCATTTCTTACTGAACAACATCTTCACAAATTAAATCTCTGCCCACAATTCCTGTGTGCACACAGAGTCATACCATCATTTTAAGCACATAACACAGGCTGCCCCTTTCCTGGGACTGCATTTCTTACTGAACAACAACTTCACAAATTAAATCTCAGACAACAATTCCTATATGCACACAGACTCATGCTGTGTTGGTAGGCACAAAACACAGGCTGCCCCTTTCCTGGGTCATCAATTCTTACAGAACTAATGCTTTTTTCAAATGTGCTGCCATTTTCCTCTCTTTTCTTTCAAAGTGATTTCTGCTAAATCCTAACCATCACAATTAAAAAGAAGCTGTCCTTTTCTTTCAACTGCAAGTCTTACTTTTCAACAGCAACACAAATTAAATCTCTGTCAACAATTCTTCTCTGCACACAGACTCATGGTTTGATGGTAGGCACAAAACAGTATTCCTCATTGTTACCAGTACACATTAACTTATGGTGAAAACATACTCCATAATATTTTACATATTCAAGACAGTTACATATCTCCCAAAACAGAAAATGTAAATCACAACTTTAAACAAATAATCACAATTCTTTTTTTTATATCTAAATTAACCACAAACACCCCCTCTCAAACTCATAACTCACCTTTAAAATTAGTTATTTGGGAAAGAAATGTGGCAGTCACACAGCAGTTTATCAGACCAGAATCTCTGAGCTGAACACCTCTCTCCTCTCAGCAGAACCAGTTAATAGCACAGTTTCCCTCTCTTTTTTCACACATATACATGTTAATTACAAATCTCAGTGCTTCCCACTTTTTTCAAATGAAATCACACATTTCTATTGGTTGAAAACTACAACCCCTTTCCAAATGTACCCTTCCCCCAACTTGACTTCTGCCTGCTACCATAGCAACAGGTCATTGAACACAGGTGTGAGCAGAGAGGTCAGAAGTTCAGCAGACAATGTTTCATTTCCAAAGAGCAAGAGTGTTTGACTTTTCAAACCTAACAGCAAATCCAAACTAATGTTCTTTGTTCACACATTTTTCTGAACCAATACAAAACATGCTTTTTAAAATTTAAACATACAGCCTAGTTTTTAGTGTAGAATGGTTTGAAACAGCCAATGAGTTCTTTTTATAAAAAAAAGTATGTGTGCCCCCATTTTTCATCTGTCTTTCATTTCTTTTTGCCTTTCTACTGAAAGACACCTCCTGAGTGCATCCAGATCTCCTTTGAAGATGTTCACAGTGTGGATTGTAGGTCACAGCTATGTCTTCTGGAGTGAAAAATTTGCAGAAAAAAGAGGTATGGTGAGAGACCGTGCTTTGCCAAATGTAGACATTAAATGGATTGGTCAGAGAGGGTTAAAGTGGCACCAATTAATGCCTTTGGTGAAAACCTTTCTACATCTCCCACAGCCTAACCTTATTATTGTGCACTGTGGTGGAAATGACCTAGGCACTTTAACTGGGGTAGGTCTGGAAATGCTTATTAAGGACACCTTTGTGCAATTGATGTCGCTTTTTCCACAAACTGCCTTCGTATATTCTAACATATGCCAAAGGCAAAAGTGGAACTGGTCCAACCAATTTTGTCCGCAGATTGACAAAGCAAGGAAGCACGTCAACAAATCTATTTCTGCTTTCCTCAGAGACTATTGTATGGGTTCTATATACCACAACAACTTGTGTTACAACATGCAAGACATTTATAGAGGAGATGGTGTACACTTCACTGATGAAGGCAACAGAGTCTTCCTCTTGAACTTTAGACTCTGCATCGGTACTTACTTGTAGGTACCAAAAAACAAACAATGAACACAAGGGCTCTTTTTAGAGCCACCTTATATCTAAACACTTAAATGCGAATTTGTATTATTTTTTTTTTTAAGTTTTTTTTCGGGTGCGCGCTGGGTGCGCGCACACGGCGATATTTTATTTTCAAAATATAAATCTTTTTTTTTGCCCTACAAGGTCCTACTGTGACCCCCTTACAATGCCTAGTGGGTCAATATCTCCCCACTCTGCCCCCAAAATGGCGGCCGCCGCTTCCTGATTTCCACCGATTCGAATGTTTACTAACATCTAACAACCAATCAGAAGTGCGCTCGCGCACGGCAAGGTGCGCGCACAGGACTTGCTCAGTGCGCGCACGGTACGCGCGTACAGATATATATATTGATTTAAATGCTAATTTCTCAGGAAATACTGAACAGATTTACACCAAACCTGCAAAAGGCACTTCATGGACCTTATGGCTACCTCTCTTCCAAATTTCACATAATTCTGTTCAGCCGTTCGGGCTGTAGCTGCGACTAAAGTCCCTATGGAAAAATGCATGGGGAAAACGCGTTTTGGGACCCCCCCTTTTTCTTGGCCCCCGCTTGACGAATCCCCCCGAAACCTTCAGGGTAGGAGCTGAGCGGAGCGCCCCATTAGTTTTGAAAATTTCGCAAAGATTCGTCAACCGGCGCCAAAGTTATTCAAAATAGAATTTTGAGATTTCCTATGGAAACACGGTCCTAACTATAACTACCTACTGGCGACCGCCAGTAGGTAATATATATATATATATATATATATATATATATATATATATATATATATATATATATATATATATTCACTGAAAAAACCATAGGTTTCACACACGTTATAGTTACGAATTAGCATTTAAAAAACCTTGCAAATTCACTTAAAAAACCATAGGTTTCACACATGTTATAGTTAGCTGGACATTTCACTCGTAAAAAACCAATGAAATTCCCCCGTTATAGTTAGTGCAGGCAACTATAACTCACGCGACCGCAATCCTCTGCTGATGACGTCAGATATTACATCACTGATGACATATGTGTCTTTATGAAAATAAATATTTGTAATATATGTATAGCTAAAGATTAATGGAAGAAGACATGGGTAAATAAGTGTCTAAATACAGTGATGTAATATCTGACGTCATCAGCAGAGGATTGCGGTCGCGTGAGTTATAGTTGCCTGCACTAACTATAACGGGGGAATTTCATTGGTTTTTTACAAGTGAAATATCCAGCTAACTATAACATGTGTGAAACCTATGGTTTTTTAAGTAAATTTGCAAGGTTTTCTAAATGCTAATTCGTAACTATAACGTGTGTGAAACCCATGGTTTTTTCAGTGAATTTGTACGTATCTATAAAAAAAAAAAAATTTCAGGTTTTTCACTGTGCGCGCACCGTGCGCGCACGGTGCACGCACCTCGCGATTTAAAAAAAATCTGTGACCCCGTGTCCAAGGCTAGGGGGTCAGGAACTGTCCACTCTGCCCCCTTTTCACGTTCTCCACCTTTTTTTTTCACACCCTCAGACTGCGAGAGACAAAATGGCGGCCGACACTTCCTGGTTTCGACCGATTCAAATGTTTACCGACATCTAACAACCAATCAGAATTGCGCTCGCGCACGGCAGGGTGCGCGCACAGTGCGCGCACGGTGCGCGCGTATAGATATTGATATGCTTTTAAATGCTATTTTCTCAAGAAATACTGAACAGATTTACACCAGACCTGCAAAAGGCACTTCCTTGACCTTATGGCTACCTCTCTGCCAAATTTTACGTAATTCTGTTCTGCCGTTCGGGCTGTAGCTGCGACTACAGGTCCTATGGAAAAATGCATGGGGAAAACGCATTTTGGGCCCCCCCTTTTTCTCGGCCCCCGCTTGACGAATCACCCTGAGACTTTCAGGGTAGGAGCTGAACGGAGCGCCCCATTGGTTTTGAAAATTTCGCGAGGATTCGTCAACCGGCGTCAAAGTTATTCAAAATAGAATTTTGGGATTTCCTATGGAAACTAGGTTGTAACTATAACTATCTACTGGCGACCGCCAGTAGATAATATATACATATATATATATATATATATATATATATATATATATATATATATATATATATATATATATATATATATATATAAATATTATCTACTGGCGGTCGCCAGTAGATAGTTATAGTTAGGACCGTGTTTCCATAGGAAATCTGCAACATTCTATTTGGAATAACTTTGGCGCCGGTTGACGAATCCTCGCGAAATTTTCAAAATAGGTGGGGCGCTCCGCTCCGCTCCTACCCTGAAAGTCTCGGGGGGGATTCGTCAAGCGGGGGCTGAGAAAAAAGGGCGTCCCAAAACACGTTTTCCCCATGCAATTTTCTGTAGGGACCTTTAGTCCAAGATACAGCCCGAACGGCTGAATAGAATTACTTGAAATTTGGCAGAGAGGTAGTCCTCAGCTCAGGGAAGTGCCTTTTGCAGGTCTGGTGTCAATCTGTTCAGTAGTTCCTGAGAAAATCAAAAGTAAAATCATATATATATGTGGGCGGAGCCTAACCACACATCTCATCCTGAGATCTGATTGGCTGTCAGCACTTCATCCAAGAAGTGTTGGCAGCCATCTTGGGACCAATATACATGATAGCACCTCATTAAAAAGCATTGCAGTTAATAGAAGGTTTTAAGACTTTAGTTACATTATAAATCATTTGTTGATGGTACCATACTCATTTTAGGAATTGTGGTATGTTCTAAGGTGATTTCACCATGTGAAAAAGCCTTCTGCTGGGATATCATGATTGAGAGAAAAATATTTTCTCATGCTTTTCCCACAGAGGTTTGGAAGGTGATCTATAAGCTAAACTGAGAGCTTATTTTCTGTAAATTCACATTATCTTTCTCAGTCATGTGAGAATGAAGTCTGACATTCTCAGTAAAACATGTACATCCAACAAGGGCAGAGACTGTCAGTTGATTCCTTTGTGTTCTACTGCAGCTTCCCAGAGTGTTCCAAAGAACAACTAGAGCGCTAACAGTCCTACTTATGATAAACGTATGGCACACCTGAAGCCATCTTGCTTGGGTTAAAGTGGTAACTCTTAAAACATTTAATTTAAAAAGGAACAAAATGAGGGGGTTCATTTTTCCATAACAAGTATGATTAGTGCTGCAGAAAGAAAAACTAGGGCACATTTTGACATCTGAAATCCTCTTTTATTTCATTAAAAAATTCTGACATGCAGACTGAAACATGCACTTTCAATACCAGCAGCAGTTTTCACTGGTGAGCAGTAGCTTTACTACAGTGATCTAATGAGCAAAAAGAGTGCTAATATTCTGAATTTATGGCAAATATGTGACACATCTGAATGCCTTCTTGATGGAATCAAAGTAAAAAGCTGAAAGTATTTCCTACTGAGGAGACTGCAGTAAATGAGGAAATTAGGAAACTTCATAACAAATAAGTCTCCCAAGATGGCCACCAGAGACAAAAGAGCCCAAATGTAGCCCAAATATCACCCAGATGTAGCCCAGGTATAGCCCAATGACAGAAGTGTGCAAAACACTTATTATTTTGTGTTTTTGCAGTGTTATATAGTTCAGACTTGTCATGTATTGGAGTGCTTTACATGAGCATTGGTTACATCACACAAGAACAAATTCATTTTGGTTGTAGACATGGGGAGACTAAGTGATTTGACCAGAATCACAGAATGTCGAGCTGAAGCAGAAACTCCAACCTGATTCCCCAGTTGCAAAGTCTGCAGTTCTGGAAGTAACACCACATCCTCTCCCCTAAGTGCAACAGTTAATCAAGTGGTCAACTGGATAAAAAAACATAAAGATAACAAATCATTTAAAAGTGCTTTGTCGCTATTTGAAAACTCAGAAAATATGTCCTTATTTTAGTCTTTTAGAGCACTAACCATAATTTTGATGCCAATAAGACCCTCTCATATATGTAATTTCTAAAGGAAATGCTCTAGGTATTACAGTTTTGATTACATCAAGATGACGTCAGGCGTTCCACACTTTTGTAATAAATATAGAATGTTAGCAATCTAGTTGTTCATTAGGATACTGTTGAGAGGCAGAGGCCAGGGGCACGGACTCTGAAAATTGAAGGCAGGTAGGAGGGTGCAAAGGCAACAATTTAACCACACTGAGCAGGCAGGAAGGGCCGTGGCAGCACAACAGACTATGGAGGGCAGTGGAAAGGGGGCAGGGGCAACAAACCAACAATACAGGACTTGCAAGAGAGGCTGTGGCAATGTAATAGACCATTGTGGGCAGAAGGAAGAGGCAATGGTAGTACAACCATACATGCCAACAGACGCGATTCAGCCAGGAAACGTCCAATGTTTTTAAGCTCAAATGGCCTTTATTTGATCTGTCTCCTCTCTACAATCTCCTCTTTTTCAATGTAACTCAAAGGGGAAAATCAATACCCCAGTTTTTTTTCAAAATCTCCCTCTTACCAAGTTCAAAATGTTCGCAAGTATGGTACATTGGACCATGGAAGGAAATGGGGTAGGGACATGGACTTGGATAACAGAGGACAGGAGGGACATGGAGAGGTGCACCAAACTGACCCTGCAGGGCAGGCATCAGGGTTTGCAGCAGCACAATACACCACACAGGGCATGCGGGACGGGAGTGCAGCACAACAATCCATAGAAAGCAAGAGGGAGGGGACAGGACCATGCACATGGACAACAGAGAACAGAGGGGCAAGAGGCAATGGTAGCTAGCTGACCATAATGGACAGACAGGAGAGAAAGCTGCAGCATAACAGACCATAAAGGGCAGGAGGGACGGATCAGGGGCATTACAATGGAACAGACAAGCCAGGAGGGAGAGAGTAGGGGTCTGCACATGTAAACAGAGGGCTGGGGGCAAGGGGGCAGGGCAGGAGCAGCCAGATAGCCATGGAGGTCAGGCAGAATGGGCACTAGAAGCAAGACACACCATGAAGAGCAACAGTGAGACTGTGATGGCATACACACAGACCATGGAGGGAAGGTGGGAGGGGGTCAGGGGCAGCTAACTGACCACACAGGGAAGGTGGGAGGGGCCATGGCAGCGCAGAAGACCATGCATGGCAAGTGGGAGGGTTAGTGGCAGCACAATGGCTATGATGGGCAAGAAGGAGGGTGCAGGGGCATGCACAAAGGACGATGGAGGATAGAAGGGAGGGTGAGGACCTGTGCACAGACAAGAAAGTTCAGGGGAAGGGGCCTCACAACAGACCGCACGGGGCAGGCAGGAGGAGCAGTTGCAGCACAACAGACCAGGGAGGGCAGAAGGGTGTGGCAGTACAATGGACCATGTAGGACAGGAGGAAGAGGATAGGGGCATGGCATGTGGACAGGCAGCGTGAAGGTGGCAGGGACAGGTTACAGTCATCTGACAATGCTAGGCAGGTGGGAGGGGAGTGGCAGCTCAACAGACCACTCAGAGTAGATAGGAGTGGCAGGTCCATGGAACATGGTGGGCCAAAAGGATGGAGCAGGGGCATGCACAAAGACATCGGAGGGCAGGGGGAAGGAGAATAGGGGCAGCAAGTTAAGCACAGAGTTTAAGCAGGAGGTCAATGATGGGGCATAGAATTGGGCAATGGAGGGCAGGAGGAGGGGACTGGTACATCATACTAAATGGAGGGCAGTGGCAGCACATCGGACCATGCATGGCAGGAGGGAGGAGGCTAGTCCATGGATTCACACAACAGAGGATAGGGAGGAGGGGGATGGGGCAGCAAGCTAACTGTTCAGAGAAGGCGGGTATTAGGAACTTTATTGTTTTTAAAACGTGTGTTTGTGCGAACTACTTAAAATATGAACAAGTATGCAGCATAATCTCACTTTTATTCAGGAAGAAGAGGACGTTTGTGACTGTGACTCCGGGCTCACTTGGCAGAAACACCCTCTGACCCTCCACCCCCTATCGCAAAATGTAATGCCCGTGAAAAGGGTAGGTGAACACAGTGTTATATAGAACATAGTCCTGAGAGCACGATTGAAAATGAAAACTAGATATAGTGTATGGTATAAACTATGCACCAAAAAGTGTGATATAAGATGAACCGGGCGTGAAATATAATATGCAATACATTGTGCGCAATGACAGATTCATTGGAGAGCGCGAGATAGCACAGGCACTAGCGCGTGCTATGCGATGTGCGCCTTGGAGTGTAATATGCACAGGGCAGTGTTGTGTAACCTAACTAGTCTCTAAAGTTGTAATATAAAATTTGTGCTGGGGAGTGTAACGTTGCATATGCACTGTGACAAAGATATGGATCCCAGATTGTAATATGTATGGCATAGCACTGTGCATTATAACATAGGCATCGAGGAAGGCACGTTAGATGGGGCAATATAACCCGTGCGAAGACAAGTGTGGCATGACATATTCACGGGGTGGTGTTACAGTGCACATGGGCTAGAGAGTGTCATAGCATATGCACTAGCTGGTGGAATACAACACAGAGGTGTGTGGCACTCGGCAGGCAATGGTGGGTGTAACACAACATTGGGCTCTGCCAGGAGCGCGCTGTGACTCTCAAGTGACGTTCGTCCCCTTTCCAGAGAGTAAAATAAAAAGAATTACACATCCGGCAGTGGATGTGTGTTTTATTAACCGTGAGGGGGGTTTCTTACATAGTTTTGGTCGAATTATTGTCGAATCCCCTGTGAATGGCTTGGTGTGCATATGTATTAAATGTGCCCGTCAATAGCTACCCATGTTTGTATAAATAAATGACAAGGGTGTCTACCGGGATTAGGCACGGTAGGGCATCAGACATGTCAGAGCTTCACTAGTGGTGTAAATACATTCCACGTGGATTCATTGTATGCATAATCGCCTTTTAATGAATATCACTCAAATCGTCATGGTGATAGGTACGTACGGTTTGTCCAGCATGTCCTAGGTGTGTCTATAAATATATATTTTTTTTAAATAATAAAAAACAGTGGCCGGCCCTGGGGATTGGGGTAAAAAAATATAATTAGGAGACAGGCCCTGGGGGATGGGGTCATCAGGGCAAATAAATTAGAATAAGAAGGCCCCCTTCTTAAAAAATGTAAATAAATAAAAGACTGGCATCGTGCCGGAGGCCACGCCCCCTCCTTGCAGCACTCTGCAAACGCTCCCCCTGGCGAGTTGTAAGTTGGGGAATTAATTCCTCTTCAATACTGAGGGTCCCTGAGGGCCAACTAACCCAACAGGCATCTCCAGTATGCGCCAGGGAGCTGCGCTGCAGACAGGTGTTCTGAGGCCAAGCCCCTTTTTACACCTCTCTGCAACGCAGCTCTGTGGCGCTTACTGGAGGTACCTAGTGGTCTAGTTTGACCCTAGGGACCCTTAGGATTCAAAGGGACTTAATCTCTCAACTTAGAACAGCCACAGGGCACGTTTACACAGTGGTGAAGGGAGGGGACGGGGCCTGAGGTGACGTGTGCAAACACGCACTATGGCACGTTTTAAATTGGGGATATAATTTCCCTTCAATACTGAGGGCCCCTGGGGGCTCACTAGCCCACCAAGTGCTTCCAGTAAGCGCCACTGAGCTGCATTGCAGAGAGGTGGTCCAGGCTGTGCCACTTTTTACACCTCTCTGCAACGCAGCCCTGTGGCACTTACTGGAGGTACCTAGTGGGCTAGTTGGACCCTAGTGACCCTCAGGATTCAAATGAACTTAATCTCCCAACTAAAAACGGACACAGGGCATGTTTACACAGTGGTGAAGGGAGGGGACGGGGCCTGAGTTAAAGTGTGCAAAAACACCCTGTGGCCTGTTTTAAGAGGTAGTTTTAATCCCCCTGCCCTATTATATACTAGGGGCTTACAGAGGAGGTCATGCTAATCACAGGGGGACCCCAATGCATAATGTTCCCTAGTGTATGTAGGTGTTTTCACTGTATTCTAAGTGTCTTTTAACATAGCACTGGCTCTAGGACTGGTTAGTCAGACTCAGTTACCACCAGTATCCGTCTGAAAAAGTTGAGGGTACAGGATGATTTTGCAACAAGGATTCTTTCTGCTCTTCTTTTTGTTCTTTCTGCACGTTATCCTTCTTCCTGCACTTTTCTTCGTCTTTGAGGACTACTGTTGCTTCTTTCTGCACTTCTTTTTTTTCTTTCTGTGCATTTTTTCTTCTTTCTTCACATGTCCTATCTCTGTAGGCATAGTTAGAAATTAGCTTTTAAAAAACCTTTGAAATTCACAGAAAAAAACATAGGTTTCAGGCACGTTGTAGTTAGGAATTTGCATTTAAAAAACCTCAGAAATTCACTGAAAAAACCATAGGTTTCAGGGGTGTTATAGTTAGCTGGACTTTTCACTTGTACAAAACCATTGAAATTCCCCCGTTATGGTTAGTTCAGCTAACTATAACTCGCGCGCCCGCAATGCACTGCTGATGATGTCACATATTACATCACTCATGACATGGTCAGTGACATCACTCATGACATCACTGATGACATCTCAAATGACATCACTGATGACATCACTGATGACATCATCCTTGTGATAGAGTGGCAGACCTCCTCTCAGCCTAATATAACCTTTGATACACACATTCAAAAATAGAGACTAAAATTTTCAAAACAATGGACATACCAATACCAGTTACAACAACCTCTTCAGTAATTCTAAGATCCACATACACATCCACTCATTCACCAACAGTCCTATACAGTCACTCATACATGTACTCACTCATCATATGTACTCATACACCTATACATCCTGTTACACAATGCCACTCATCCATAGAGTCACTCACACACATAGTCACTCATGCTAATAAAGAATCAAACATACATTTACTTGCATATACAGTTATACACACACCACCACACTTACTTCTACGGAAACTTACACATACTTTTTTTTTTTTTATTGGCATTTGTAATTGTGTACAAACAGAAAACAATCATAACATTGCGGTCACGTCACAACAGCATCCTTCATCCAATTTTGTCTATTCATTTCCTAAGCAGAGGTCTCCCATACCCACCGCCGTTTATCACATGTGCTAGTCGCTTATTAAGTCTGTTGCTGCATTTGCAAATATTGGGTTAGATACACCCAGTAGTCCCTGGGCTGCGATCCGGTAGGAAGTTCTTCTGCATAAGTCCTCAGGGTATCTCTGCAATACGTTAAGTCCGTAAGCCAGTCCATAGGCTTCGGGCTTCGCCTGCCATTCCAACATATCGAGACCCTCCTTTTGGCCATTAGCAGCGCAACCATACAGAATCTACGTTTTAGGGCTCGAAAGTCAGGCAGCAGCCCCAACAAACAGGTTTTGACCTCGCAGCGCACTTCCCCGCCCACCATAGCCCCAATCATCTGCGTCACCTGCACCCAGTATTCTCCAACTGCCTCACATGACCAGGCCAGGTGTATGAAATCTGCCCCGTCTGCCCCACAGCGCTCGCATCTAGAGTCCACCCGCAGCCCATATCGGTGTAGTCTGGCCGGTGTGTAGTATGTCTGGTGTAAGTATTTGAAATGCAGAATGCGGAGATTGCCATTAGGTGTCAGCATGCCCGTTAAAGTACAGGCGGTAGCCCATTCATCCTCTGTTAGCGGAGTGTCCAGACAGCCATTCCACTTCTCCATGGAAGCATTCGTGGTTGCCGCTATGTCCTCCTGCATCTTCGTGTACAGTGTGGACACCAGGTGTTTTCTCGCAGGCGTGGTGATTAGCCACTGCAACGCGGTTAGCCCCGGAGGTTCCAGCGGGTACGTTGGGTACAGCTGCTTCATAGCCCTTTGCAGTCTATGATAATTAAAGCGAAATAAGGCAGTCATGTTACTAATAAATGTCAGGTTTTCGAGCGTTTTAAAAGTCCCATCTTCGTACAAGTCCCCCATGGTGTCAATGCCCACTTGGCGCAGCAGTTCCAGTCCCATTTTTTCTTGCGTGACCGATATTGCCGGGTGCCATTGAAGCCGGAGTGCCGGGGCATACAGTGGCAATTTATTAGCTTTTCTGCCCATGGTATACCACGCTTTGTTTGTGGCATCGATGGTGTTTATGTCGTTCATGTGCAAAGGAGGCCTGCGATGGGTGATAATCGCCTCAAGTGGAACTGGCATAGCATCCCCCTCCTCAATCGCAGTGTGGGTGAGAAACGGGACCTTGTGATACCAAAAATGTGCATACTGTGCTTGTGTGCAGAGGTAGTATAGGCAGAAGTCAGGAACCCCGAACCCCCCCCTACTGTAGGGCAACGTCAATGTCCGCATCTCCACCCTAGCCATCTTTCCCGCCCAGATAAGTCGAAGGACCATCGAGGTAATCCGTCGGAACACCTCCGCTGGAGGGTGAATTGGGATGTTAGTGAATAGATAGAGTAACTTCGGCAGTACCACCATTTTAACAATAGCGATTCGATCAGCCACCGATAGTGGCAGTTGGATCCACCTCCCCACCTTCTCCTCTAGTGCGTCAATCACCGTCCCGTAGTTAGTCCGGATCACGACTTCCGGGTCCCTGTGGTACCACACACCCAAATATTTTATCGGGTCCATCTTCCATTCCAGAGGATAGTCCATTGGGTGTGGTTGCGTGCTGTCAGTCAGGGGAATGATCATGGACTTGGCCCAGTTTATAATGACCCCGGATTGCCGCGCGAATTTTATATACTCCCTCAACAATCGATTCAGATTGGCCTGTTGGTCCCTCACAAAGAGTAGCATATCGTCGGCGTACAATGATATGTGCAGTGGCCGCTGCGGGAACTGCAGGGCCGAGTAATGGTGCCCCTGTCTTATTTTGCACGCAAGGGGCTCCAACGCCAGCGCGAACAAGAGAGGGGACAGGGGGCATCCCTGCCTCGTCCCCCTCCGAATATCAATGGTGCCTGAGATATAATTATTCACCCTAACCCGTGCCACAGGTGCATCATATAATAAGTTGATCCATTGGAGGAACATGGGCGGGAAGCCCATCCTCCTCAGCACCGTGCTCATATAGGTCCACTCCAAAGAATCAAAGGCTTTGGCTGCGTCCAAGAAGACCGCCGCCGCCTTCGTCTCAGGTGTTAGATAGTGCGTGAGTGCAAATAATGTTCGCGTGTTGTGTGCAGTGGACCAATCTGGGCATGAGCGGGTTAAGTCTGGCCGCAAGCAATTTTGCCAATATCTTGTTGTCCACGTTTATAAGGGACAGCGGCCTGTAGGAGTCGCAAAGTTCCGGGTCCTTTTGTGGCTTGGGTAGCGCCAATAACATCGCCTCTCGCAGGGTTGGCGGTAAATGCTGTTGCTCATGAGCATTACCATACATTTCCACCAGATGTGGGGCTAGTTGGTCAACAAACGCCTTATAAAATTCGCCAGTAAATCCATCGGGGCCCGGCGTCTTACCATTCGGCAGCGACTTAATTACCTCAGTGACTTCCTCTACCGTAATAGGCTGGGATAGGTATTCGCGGTGTGTGTCCGACAGCCACGCTATCGCCACGTCTTCGAGGTAGTCCGCGATTTCGGTCTCATTGGCCATTGGCCTGGATGCGTACAGTTCACCGTACGCAGCCACAAATTCACCCAGTATTGCTTGTTCACCATATTTCCGCTCCCCTTGGTGCCCACGAATCACCTGTATGTTTTGTGGGGCACGTCCCTCGCATATGGTAGTCGCTAGGCGCCTGCCCGGTCTGCCGCCCTCCCCATACGCCCTCGCCACTTGTCTTTTAGTTGTATATTTAATTTCGTCTTCCGCGAAGCTCTGGAATTCAGACAGTGTTTTCCTAATGTCCCCTAGTATCCGAACATTCTGTGTGCTCTCATACTCCCATTCTAGAAGTCGCAACTTGTCTTCCCTGGCTCGTATCTGCTGTCGAATGTCTTTTAGAATACCTGCGTTAGTGCTTATGCAGACTCCTCGTATGGTGGCCTTGCAAGCCTCCCATAGTACTCCCGAGTCGGTCGTAGAAGTCGCATTATTGTCAAAAAAGTCCTGTATCGCCTGCCCAATAGTATCGGCATATACGGGGTCCATCAGTGCTTTGGCATTAAATCTCCAACTGAATGGAGGTGGCGTGTAGTTCGGGAGCTCCAGAGAGAGGAGCACCGGGCTGTGATCTGAGAGTGTTCTGGGTAAGTGCCTAACTTCCCGTGTCCACAATGCTATATCCCCAGTCACTAGCCAGTAATCTATGCGGGACCAACTGCCGTGTGATGTAGCTACATGTGTGGCCTCCAACTCATCCGGATGTCTACTTCTCCAGATGTCGGTGAGTGCCCTGTCAACCATTATATCTTGTATGACACGTAGCGCGCGCCTGTGTGGTTCCGTCGTCGTTCCGGATCTATCGACATCCTCAGAGAGTGCAAGGTTAAAATCTCCACCCCAAATTACATGAGGGGCCTGCAATTCACGCAGTTTACCCCACAGTAAGTGGTAGAACTGCGGGTCGTCCACGTTAGGCCCATGAAACTTACACATACTTAGTCTTTTAAACAATCACTTATAGAAACACATACTTATTCATACAGGAACTCTTTCAGTCTCTCACTCTCACATATACTCACTTATATACACCAATAGTCACATATACTAGTTTAAAACATATGTAGTTACTCATAAAGACACTATTGAGACAGTCATTCACTCACTAACACACCCATACACACACTCATCCACCCATACAGTCCTGCACACATGCTGTCTTCAACACATAAAACAGTGAGTCACTCATTCATGCACCTATGCACTACGTAATACCCCCCACCGAACCATGCAGACACTCAAAAAACCAACTAATAACCTATATAGACACCCATGTAGCTACTCACCAACCCATGCAGCCACTTATATACAAATTGAGAGACTGATACAGATATTTACATATTTAAACATTACTCACTAAGCCATGCATTCACTATGATACACTTAATCAGTCAGTTACACAATCAATTTTTCAAAAACAAATCATCCATTTAGACACTTATATACCCATTTATTCTTCCATCGACCTTGAGATATACATATATAAAACATATTTAATTTTCAGAAAAACAGACATTCACTGTATGAAGTAATCAGTGATGTCATCAGTGATGTCATTTGAGATGTCATCAGTGATGTCATGAGTGATGTCACTGACCATGTCATGAGTGATGTAATATGTGACGTAATCAGCAGTGCATTGCGGGCGCGCGAGTTATAGTTAGCTGAACTAACTATAACGGGGGAGTTTCAATGGTTTTGTACAAGTGAAAAGTCCAGCTAACTATAACACTCCTGAAACCTATGTTTTTTCAGTGAATATATATATATATATATACAAATATAGGTGTATTTCTTCTACGAAATAAACATCCAGCACTCCGAAGTAAAAATTGGGCACTCGGTCTTTATTTTGATGAACGAGGTGTAACATCAACGCGTTTCAGCAGACTCATGCTGCCTGGTTGACGATGTTTGTGCACAAATTTTTTCTCAATAAAATACACAACAATTGGTGAATGACATCAAAGAGGGACTCAACATATAAAATCACAGGCTCTGCTTGGTGCACTTTGGCCGCCATCTTTTAACATGTTCGTTCCTATTCCTTTAACATGTTTTTATATTGCACATTACGCCTACTCCCCTCTCCTCCCTTCGTATTTTCTCTACAATCATGTCAGAGTGTGTTACTTCTCTATGTATTTACAAAAAAGAGGGAGAGAAGGGAGAAAAAATATATTTTTCACGACCCAATAATTGAAACTATTTTTATACCGCAGGAATACACTTTCTTGCACACATTCTTAATAGTCAATTATGGTCGAAATTATCCATTCATTTCTATAAAATTTAGGATTTTTTTCAAAGTGCAAGTGCAAATGATATTTGTTCTTAACGAATCTACTCGGCAAGTGCCTTTCTCATTTCCTTATAACAATTGGTAATTTAAAGTGCTAGTGCCTGTTGTGCAAATTACGCAAGAAATCCCTATTCTACTATGTATAAATAATTGGTCTATATAGCATACTATGGTTTTCTTCTATTGAAGCAAAGCCAAAAGCCATTCTTTTATATACATTCTGTAGAAAGAAAAAAAAATCATAACAGTTTTTCCTAATGATGATTATCATGACAGTTTTAAAGTGCAAGTGCTTATGTAAACTTAGGCATTTATCAAGTAAAATACCTATTTACTTCCTTCAACCCGGCACAAATAAATAAAACAAAATAGGGATTATTATCACACGTACATACATATTTACAAATATTAAGATCATATTTGATATTTTTTTTCTTCCCGCAGAGCGATTGTTCATGTTGAATTAACCTCTATGTTGACCACTTTTCACCATTAAAAACAAGAAGGGCAAGAAAAGAAAAAACACCATATCATCAATGGTTTACCATGTGTGTAGTTTCCTATTCACTATTTCTCTCTGAGTATTTCAAGACAGACACTTGTAGAGATCCTCATCCACATTTAACCCTTGTGGTTCTTTACAATTAAATTCTAGGATGAAATATGTTTCCAATCTCCTTAATTCCTTTTCCCTGTCCCCTCCCCTCTTTTTCCTTGGGACTTCCGCTATGCAGGAATATTGTAAGAATACTGGGTTACTTTGGTGATGGGACTCAAAGTGTCGTGCTATAGGATACGTTCTGTCTTGATTTACGATTGCCCTCCTGTGCTGTAGAATTCGTTTGTATACAGGAAGGGTCGTACTCCCTATATACACTTTCGGACAGGGGCATCGTAACAAGTAAACAACATAGCTAGATTTACAGGTCAAAAAACTCTTAATAACAATGGTTTTATTAAAAACAGTTTTAAAATCAGAGCAATTTACGCCATGCTGGCACGCTTTGCATTTTGGGCATTTTCTAAAACCTGGTTTCTGATGCAACCAGGTGGGAGCTCGCCCTTTCACTTCCTGATATTGGCTCCTTACAACCAAATCTTTTAATGATTTTGATCTCTTGTAGGTGATGTCAGGGTGTTTCATCATTTTGGGGCCTAATACGGGATCATTTCTCACTAGATGCCAATGTTTATTTAAAATAGATCTTATTTCTTTATGCTTTTCATTGAACGTTGTCTGGTTTTTATTCTCCTCTCTCCGTATTTTCCTCTGTTTTGTTCTTGATGATTCAAACAGGATTTTCTGTCTATCTAGGTTCCTTGCCTTAGATGAGGCCCCCTTTATTACAGCCGGGGAGTACCCTCTTTGGATGAACCTGCGGGTCATCTCACTCTCAATTTTATCATACTCAGCCTGATTACTGCATGCTCTCCTTTGCTCTAAAGAACTCCCCAAAGGGGATGCTCCTAATTAATGCAGATGGATGAGCACTCCCCGCATGGAGCACTGTATTTCATGCGGTAGCCTTACGGAACACTGAGGTCTCCAACTTCCCTCCCATCGGTTTGACCCAGATGTCAAGAAAGTCTATGGTGGCTTTACTGTGGTGACCTACAAACTCTAAATTAATTGAGTTCCGATTCAGGTCTTTGATGAATAATTCTATATCTGTCTCCGTGCCCTGCCACAGCACGAAGACATCATCGATAAATCTAACCCACAGTAATATGTGTTCTGACCAGTGCTCCAATGGACTGCCTCTGTGCACCTGTTCCTCCCACCAGCCAAGATGTAAATTCGCATAACTGGGGGCGAAACAAGTGCCCATCGCAGTCCCTTGTTCCTGCTGAAAGAGTTCATCATTGAACAAAAAAATATTCTTTGTCAAACACCATTCCATTAATTCTGAAATCATTTTGTTGTGTTCCATGAGTCGAAATGGTCTTCTATTCAGGAAATACTCAGTTGCCTTTAAACCATCTATGTGTCTTATACTGGTGTACAGTGTTGCAATATCCAGTGTCAATAATAACATGGTCTCTGCATTCCATTGTATGTCAAAGATACACTTTAAAAAATCCGTTGAGTCTTTGATATATGAAGACACTGATTTTACAATCGGATTTAAAAAGTAATCTATGTAGCGTGATGCGTTCTCAAATAGGCTCCCACAAGATGAATAATTGGTCTCCCTGGTGGACTGGTGAGACTCTTATGCTCCTTGGGGAGCATATAGAACACTGGGATCGTTGGTTTATCTCTTTTAATAAATTTATATTCATCCCAGCTCAATAAGCCTTTGTCCTTCCACACATCCAGCCTTATGAAGAATAGTTCTTTCATTCTTTCATATTCCTTCATATTTATCCGGATGTAACAGTTACTATTGTTCAATTGATTGTGGACCTCTTTTTTATACAGTTCCCTACCCCATAGAACAATATTCCCTCCATTATCCGAGGGTTTAATCAGTACTCTATCTTCTTTCTGGAGTTTATTCACTGTCTTGTGGAAAAGTGCTTTTATTGGACACATTTTCTTTTTCTTCTGGTTTGCCGCAATATATAGTTGTTTCATGTCCTTGGTTACATTTTCCCCCAAAATGTCAAGGTTGTCTTTTATAGATTGGGGCAAAAATCTAGATGGTGGTCGAAATGGGGTATGATCTTCTTGGTTCATCCCTGCAAAAAACAGCATTGATTGTTCCTCATTTTCTGGTGGGTTATCTTCACTAGCCAGTGAGATTATATCTGCCAAAGTGGGTATGTCATTTATATTCAGGGAGGCTTCATCGTTGGAGGGCTCTAGTGCTCTTGCTTGCGGTGCTTGATTGGTCTTGTGTTGGTTTAAATGCATTTTTGACAATTTGAGCTTCCTCATGAAGCGGTACAGGTCCATTCTGTTACTTGGGTAATTATATTCATTACTGCTGCAGAAGGACATACCTAGTTTCAGAATCGATTCTTCATCTTCCGTTAGCTTCATATTGCTCAAATTAATCACCGTTGTATTGTCCATTACTTCTTGTTTTGTTTCCTCGTATTGGAACGCAGCGATCTTTTTGCTTGCCAATCTTGTGCTCCTCCTATATCCCTCGCCTCCTCTTCTTTGTTTCCTCTTCCTTGGCCTCTTCCTCTCCCGCGTCCTCTCGTCATGCGATGGTCTGTCTGTTGTTCCAGAAGCATAAAACGGAATTCCTCAATTACAGCTAGCCTCACATCGCGCACCCCTCTATTGCCCTGCTCCTCTGGTTCTTGTTCCGAGCCAGTGTCTGAGCTGATTTCACTTTGTACATTCTCCTGGTGGTCCACTTGGCCACTATAAATCTTCTGTCACCTCTCCAAATCGAATTATATATATATGTATTTTAATCTATATATATATATATTTTCACTGAAAAAAACATAGGTTTTAGGCACGTTGTAGTTAGAAATTAGCATTTAACAAACCTTAGAAATTCACTGAAAAAACTATAGGTTTTAGGGAAAGTTATAGTTAGATGGACATTTCACTCGTACAAAACCATAGAAATTCCCTCGTTATAGTTATTTCAGCCACCGCAATGCACTGTTGATGACCTCACATATTACATCACTCATGACATGGTCAGTGACATCACTGATGACATCTCAAAAAGAAGTGTGGTGGTCCCCAGGGCTGTGGGGGACCGTATGCACCCCGCAAATATTTTTGAAAAGCCCCGGGGTAATTCATCAAGCGGGGGCTGAGAAAAAAGGGGGTCCCATAAAGTGTTTTCTCCATGTTAATTTCCATTGGAAACTTTAGCCAAGGCTACAGCCCGAACGGAATTACACCAAATTTTTCAAAAAGGTAGCGCTTGGTTCAGAAAGCAACATTATTTTTAAATGGTGTAAATCTGTTCAGTGGTTGCTGAGAAATTAAAAAAATAGGAGACAAAAAATCAATTTCACATAGGAAACTTTAGCCAAGGCTACAGCCCGAACTGCTGAACGGAATTACACCAAATTTGGCAGAAAGGTACTGCTTGGCACAGATAGCAAGGTTTTTCAAAAATGGGGTAAATCCGTTCAGTAGTTGCTGAGAAATTAAAAAAATAAAAATATCGATATCTAGAGGCGCGGTGGATCCGCGGACGACCACGAGCTTTATTCTAATTGGCTGTCAACACTCCAAACCAGGAAGTGTTGGCAGCCATCTTGTGACCGAGTCACAAGAAAACAGTGAAACAAATGCGAAAAACAAAAAAATGGGGCAGGGTAGAAACACCCTGACCCCCTAGGCCTGCTCAGGGGGTCCCACAAGGACCCCCAGGGCCTCAAAACGCTTTTTTAAAAAAACAAATCAGCCGAAATCTCTCTGGGTGCACGAATCAGGCAGAGAAAATTTTAAAAAATGAAGCGCGGGCTCCCACTCTTCGTTGTATTGAAGCCCCTGGGTGGGCCAGGTCCCGGGGGCACTGAACAAAATGTGTGGGGGGCCCCATTCCCCCCACACTGCCCCGGAAACCGCCCCGGGGCTTGATTTATGAGTTGCAAGGGAGCACACAGCTCCCCCACATCCTCGGGGACCGCCACCCCTCGGGGCTAATTTTTAAATGTGTCGGAGGGCTCCAAGACCCCCCAAGCCCCGGGGTCCACCAACCCCTGGGGCTTTTATAAATTATTTGCTGGGGGCACATTGCCCCCCCACTGCCCCGGGGACCGCCACCCCCTGGGCTTTTTAATGAAATAAATAAACCTGTATGGGGGTTTAATCCCCCCCACGGGCCCCAGGGACCGCTACCTCCCCAGGGCACTAAGATGCAAATGTGGGGGTCCGTAATGGAGCTCCGAGTCCCGGGGACCACCACCTCCCTGGGCCTGTGTACTAGGTGAGAGGGGGGCCACGTGGCTCCCCTCCTGAAGCCCTTAATGGCCCTGGGGCCCTCCACCACCCAGGGCCGGCTCCTGCAGTGTCCCAGGGTGCCCACCCCTGGGACACTGCTTTTTGCTGTGGCAGGATGGAAGCCGTGCGGCTCCCGCCCTGTCATAGCAAACTGTGGTTTGGATTTTGAAAGCGAGACCAGGTTTACTGCTCTTGCTTACAAAATCCAAACCACATTGCTTTTCCACAAGGGGAGCTGCATGTTAGCAACTTCCCATGTGGAAAAGCAATGCCTGCTCCCGCAGGAGGCGGGGAGCCGGCGTGACCGTGAGGGAATTGGGGCTCCCCCCACGGTCTCCAATGAAAAGGCTAGGCCCCGGGGGATGGGGTCCCTGGGGCCATGAGTGGCCTAGGAGGGGGGCCAAGCGGCCCCCCTCTATCAATGTTTTAAATGTAAAAAAAAAAAAAATGAGGTGCAGCCCTGGTGGATAGGGTCCCTGGGGCACTTGAGGCCATTGAGGTCATTTTAGATATCATCAGTGATTTCATTAGTGATGTCACTGACCATGTCATGAATGATGTAATATGTGATGTCATCAGTAGTGCATTGCGGGGGCGCAAGTTATAGTTAGCTGAACTAACTATAACAGGGGAATTTCTATGGTTTTGTACGAGTGAAATGTAAAAATTAACTATAACGTCCCTGAAACCTATGGCTTTTTCAGTGAATTTCTAAGGTTTTTTAAATGCTAATTTCTAACTATAACGTGCCTGAAACCTATGGTTTTATTCAGAGAATATATATATTATACAGAAGAAGATCCTCGCCCTGCCATGAATTAGTGTTGCTTACTTGCTTTCACCACATCTGCCCAAGTGTGTGATCAATTATTGGTGTCAATTTAATTTAGTCACACCTCAGTAAATTACACAGCCCGGGGAAAGAGGGTTAGGGTTTGATGAATAGTTGAGAAGTGGTATTTGAGGGAAAGGTTTGATAAAGATAAACACTACACATGGACAACACACAATCTTGGCAGACGACCGTCATAGTCATAAATCTGTTAAGGGAGAAAAAGGAAATGCATGCATGATGATGACTAGATGGTTAATGATAAGTAGTACTAAGTAGACTAGTAGACAGTACAGGGTAGCAGTATATTATTAATTATTATTATTATGCAATTGCCTTGCCTCCCTGCCCCCAGAGAGACCCAAATTACATATATTTTATTTATGTTCTGTTATACCAGGCTTCCCTTTAAAACTAGCAATGAACATTTTGAAATTGCTGTAGGGATATAAGCAAAGACTAAGAGCAAACATAATAACAGACAACACACAGTCGTAATGATTGAAGAGGAAAAATGAATCAAATTCATTAAAAGATGATGAATGATACTAAGATACCGTATGTTATTATCCTGGTCAAATTGGGGAATTTCATCTGGATATTCCTCTTGGTCCTCCCTTCCATGGACGCTCCATTCTTTAATCTTGGGTGCCACTGCCTGCCTGGTGGATGCGGATTGGTAAGGTAAGTGTGAGTTGTTTATCCCAGTAAAGCACGGGGTAAAGGCCGGCCTGTAAGTGTAGATGGAAAAACAAAAGGAATATCGAATAATCAAAGAGAAAAAAAATGCAGAAATTACGAAGGAGTACAACAAGAACACTTTCAGAGGCGGCATGGCTAAATCATGTCTACTCTGTTTCCAGCATTAACCAGGCTACAACAACAACAGGACAGAACAGGCACCCACACAACCTCCACTTAGCTAAGATTTTGACTGAGCCACACAGAGCACACATATACAGCAATATAGCATTTTCCAAATTAAGTAACTAAATCAATGCACCGCTGTCAGTCATACCACTACACTCGACTCCACCACTATACAGACATGTAGGTCTGCTGTGGTTGTTGTTGACTTGTTTACCTCTTATGCTACTTCATGAAATGCCCCAAGTTCTTCTATCAATCATCTCCAATCCTACTGACTGACTGCAAAGAGCATAGTATGTGGTAATCATCATCATGGTGTCCAACTCAGTCTGTAGTGTACCGAGTAAGACTAGATTCCATATTCAAAAATGCAATGGATTGGCCTAAAATAGAAGTACATTTTTGTTCTTAAACAACAAGAAGGGAAACATTGACTTGAGTCACTTTTAGTATGTAGTTAAATACTAGTACACTTCATGTAGTACAACAACAACAACACAAACACCAATCACTCAGAGTCAGCGTCCAATGCATGCCATCATTACCTGTTTCCATCTTAAGGGGCAGTCCTACTCGGCTCGGAAAGGAGGATAGCTATAGTCATGTTCTTTTGGAGGGACTTGACGAGGTAGGCACACATTTCTTGTACTATTCTCCATCAAATGTCTGGCTTCAGGTAAATGGATTTAGGGCGAGTCAGGATGAATGGAGCAGGACTCGGAGGAGTGGACTTCTTTAATAAATGCACACAGTTGCAACTACAATACGGCAATAAAAAGACAAGACAGTGGTGATGGATTTGTTATGATTCGAACCAGAAAGACAGAGACACACACAAATATTAAAAGTAAATAAGGAAGAAAGAAAGTAACAAGTTGAAAGCCTACTTGTCAGGGAAGAAGATCTAATCCTCAAACTCTGGTGGTTCACCAAGAAGTAGGTCATCTACCACACTACTTCCGTCACCTAAGTCACTGTACTCCTCTTCCTGCTGTGCTTCAGGTTTAGTGTAATCCGGTGGTATAAAGTGCTGATTCATTTTGATCATGGTTAATCTCTCCACGTTCTGGGGCAAAATACTGGTCCTTTTCACTGTTACAATAGCACCAGCAGCACTGAACACACGGTCAGAAGAGACACTTGCGACAGGGCAAGCCAGATAGTTTATCGTCAGCCTGCTGAGCACCGGCCAATGGCGACTTTTCCCTTCCCAATACAGCAAAGGGTTTTAATCAATGTAGACCTCTGTTGAGTCATCCATATAGGCCCAGACCAACCGCTCAATGCCCAGGGGTTCTCCGCTTTGCCCGGCCTCTTTTGCCTTTGCATCAGCACTGAACCTATAAGCCCTTGCTGTAGAAACCATTCCTCTGCCGATTTTACTGGGGCTGATGATCCTGTTCTTGCTGTTGTTGATGTTGGCGGTTTTTACTGCTGTGAGCCAACCGCACTGCCCTCAGGCTCTGAAGTTGAACTTGATGCCGGCTGCCCTGCAGTACTTGTTGTGGCCTGGAGTAGCATGCCTCTAATTTCCAGCGGTATTTCTCAAAGTGCTTGGCTACCACAGCTATCCAACTTTTGTACTTGGCATCATCCACTTGTGAAAAAGGAATTCATGTGTTAGTGTTCAGTTCTGCTTTGTACCATGGATCCAGAATTGTGGCAGAAATGTAATGGTTGGATGACACAATCTCAGTTTGCACCTTTGTATTTTTAGATAAGCAAAGGGATAATGGATAAGCTCTCCACCAACTCATATGCTTCTTTTTTTTCTTCCACACCTGCGTACATTGCAGACACCCCCTTCAGCTGTTCCTGTGGCATGTGCAACAATGGAATAGCTTGGCCTATAGTACAGTCCTCCTTGCTGACTTCACGTGTGAAGAGCTTGAAAGTAAGGAGCATCTCTGTCAGGCATTTAACTAGGCCCCATTGGTCCATCTCAACGGTCATGCCTTTCACAGTAGCATCCCCTATTCTTCACATGACATATTAATTAATTGGTCTGTACTGCTCAAACAGACGTTCAAGCATGTAATAAGTTGAGTTCCAATGTGTTAGCACCTCCTGGATGAGTGCTTTAACTGGCACTCTATACTCACGTTGAATGATCCTCAGCTGCTCCCGGGCATTAAAAGAAAGGCTAAAAGGTGTGCATATTTTTCTGCAGGTGGTCAGTAAGTTGCTGACTCAGTATTCTTTTTTCAGAAAGTCTTGAACAATGATGTTAATGCACGGGGCCAAATACAGGACACTGAAATAGCCACCATTGCCCATAGCCTTAACTATATTACTGCCATTGTCCCTGGCAACAACACCAATGTTAAGCCCTTCTGGGTGCATCCATTCAAAGACCTTGCTGTTAAACTCTTCCAAAATGTTTGCAGCAGTATGAGATTTCTCCATGGCGTACATGGCTACAGTTGCATGTTTCCGAGTGGCATTAAAAATCTCAGGAGTGTCAACACCTGCAGATATCTTTTCTCTAACCCACACAAAAGATATCCAGTGTGCAGTGATGCATATGTAATCAGTGGCTGGGCAACTGGTCCCCATGTCTGTTGTCATGTGGATACTGTAAACAGCACTCTGCCGCAAAGCTTGTCCAAGCAATTCCAGCACGTCGTGATGTAGTGCTGGAACAGCAACTCTGGCAAAATAGGACTGGCTGGGAACCTTTAATTTTGGGCAGTTGGCTGTCACAAATTTAAAAAAAAACACCACTTCCACAAAAGAAAAAGGGAGAAGGCCCAGCGCTAACATTTTAGCCAGCTTCGCATTGTACAAACGTGCCATTGGGTGGTTGCGTTCATACTGCCCCTCCAACCTAAACATGCTGAGGATGGTAGGCTGGATTTTTTTCCTTTCTGTCACTGATGCAGGTGACTGCTTGACGCCAGATGTTGTGAGGCTCAATGCAGTATTTTTTTTTGTTGCAGTACTTTGTTGCCTTGGTGTCTCACTCTCAGCCTGACTTTTACTCTTGTGTCACCGAGATGTTGCTGAGGCTGATGAGGATGTGGGTGGTACCACTTCACTGCTGGGGACAGGGCTACTTTATGTTCCAGAGAAAATGTCTCCCTCTTGTTCACCTTTCACCGCAATCGTATCTTCTACTTCTTTATCACCACCAACAGCAATGGTTGCAGTTTTACTTTTTTGGCCTTTAAGGTGTTCCTCCCACTGGATCAAGTGGTGTGTTTTCAGATGGCATATTTGGCATCTGGTACCATAGTTTGTACCAAGCTTACCCTGATTAACACCTTGTTTACAAATGGAGCATATAGCAATGTTCTCCTCCTTACTGCTAATTGAAAAGAAGTCCCAGACTGGGGAGGTGAACTTTCTGGAGCTGCTTGAAGTGCCACTTGCAATGCCAGATGAACTGAGGGTGGGAGTGGAATTCGACTCTGTGCACTACCACTACATACTTCTACTGAGGTGGTTGTGCTGGATGTAGGTCGCTGCCAGGCCTTTGCAATGCAAATATGGAAGCTGGAGGTAGTGTTGGTGTTACCTGTCTTTGTGGTATCCGTACCACATCCCTTACAGCACTTTGGGATGGGGTAATGTCAGTCTCCACTGGGGCGGGACTGATGTCCATGATGACTGGCTCGTCATCATCCTCCTCTTCTACATCTACCTCCATAACTCTAAGGCTTTCCAGAACCTTTGTTTTCCCTAGCCATGTCTTGTGGTGTCTCTCACTCTCAGACTGAGGTGGTGGCTTCCAAGTGGCATCTGGATCATCAGAAGGGGGGCTTGCAGAAGAACCTGATGGACTAACCCTCCTTTTCCTTGCTGGGGATCTGGAAGACAATGGATCTTCTGAAAGAGGGGCTTGCTCTTCTTCCTCTGTAGGAAGCTTGATTTCCTGAACTGCTCCTACTTCGGGAGGAACAACTACTATTGTGGGCAGTGGTTTCGGCTGTTGTTGTCCACTTATCTGAGTTTCCTGCGTTGATTGGGTACTACTTTGCGATAACGATAAGTCAATTTCATCATTGCTGCTCGTTGGCGTTGTCGTGATGAGACAGGCTGCCTCTGCGACAGACATGGGCTTGAGTCTAGGTTGGTGGGGTGGGTCCACTGATGCGGGGGTGCTGCTCCCAGCTTGATCCCCAGACACAGCTGCTGCAGGTGCAATTTTTGGTTTCCCGAAAAAGTTCTTGGTCGTCACACCAGACGTGGTAAATGGCACTTCCTTCTTCTTCTCACTGGCAACTTTCTTGGTACTGGAGGACATGGTACCTTTCTTTGGGACCAGCTTTTTGTCAGCAGCAGCCAGTGGCACAAGTTGAAGAGATGTCTGTGGTCACACGTCACATGAGTTTGTGCGCAGCAGGACTTCTGTCTGGCAGTACAATGGCTGAACGCCTCCTCCTCTTTTGTGCACCTAAATGCTAAGAAGCAAGAAGAACATCACTGAAACATGGCATTTATTGTTGTGGTTCAATTTACTACTGTACAAACAAACAAATATAATATAACACTTAGTGTGTGGTCACACTTATTAGTGTTAATATTAATATTATTAGATTGTATTAACTCAGTTATTAAAAAACATGACAACAGTGTAGCCATTTGTGAGACTTTGACAACAAGGGCTTTCATGGTGTACTGTGTACACTCAGGAAGGATAGGAAAGAAGAATAACAAAAACAAAAACACAAATGTAATGGAACCTGTTTGATATTGTGAATGTGATTGTGCATCACTTTGGATGGAGCATCATTCAGGAAGCTGCAGCTGGCAATGGGGATGGAAGCAGTAGGCCAAGACGAACAAAGGAAAGAAATGCATGCTTATGGCAAAAGCAGCACACTAACTACCACCACAAAATTACCACATGGTCACGCACACAACAACAAGCAGGAGGCCTGTAAAACAATGAACTCAAGCAGGCCTATATAGCCAGACAAAGGAGGCATGCTAAACAACACAGTTTTAATGCAACAATGCAAAAACGAAAATCCACAGGGCTAAAAAAGGTTTGCAAGTTACACAACAACCACACCACATACATCCAACAAAGTCATTTAGTGAAATCACCCAAAAAAACACATTTTGCTATTCAATCCAATGCCATCCATGCACTAAATGATGTTTAAATTCAACAGACACCACAGATACAGTTGCTTCATGCACCCATGAGTAGCTATGGGCCTACTGGCTGTAAAAGACCTATAGGCACACTACTGGGCTAGTGAATTAAATACATGTTGCAAATTGATCACAAAAGTTGGAGAAAATGTAGTGAACTTTGCAACATGTTTCCTTTATGAAAGAAAAATAGTAGAAAAATTACTTACACAGAAAAACAACTAGGCCCCTACTAAAACTACGGGCCACCCACAACAATAAATTAAATAAACGATGAAAAGTACAAAAAAATGTAGGTGCAATGCCCCAAACAACCAAACAACAACAATTTTCCAACTTACTTGTGAAATCTCAAATCCAAAAGTCCTCAAATCCAATATGATACATGATGCAGCAGACACAAAGAATGATCCTTCCAGCTCCAAATCCAAATGAAAAGTGAACAGGACATGGACAAAGCACTGCGGCATCGCGATGTTCATGGAACATCCGCATGGAAGTCCAATGGCACGTTCGAATGACTTGATCGTGATCACACACTCTCGCGGGACCGTGTGACCGGCTACCAAATCTCATGGTTCACGCGAACGGATAGGAAATCTCATCGGCGAACACAGGCATCTTGCACGTGTGCAAATGCATTTTGAACGCACAAACAAAACAGAACACTCCACTCTGTTGCGGAGCGCAGAGTTTTCAGTAACTCCATGTTCTACGTGGAACGCAGAGTTGCCAAAAATCTGCAAACTGCATAAGCGGAGCAGAGTTTTCCGCCCAGGGTTAGTTATAATGTTAAAAAATGTTGCCAATTGGGTGCTCAAAAAATGCTATCCATTTACGGATACTTGTCAGAGAAAAAAATATTGTGGGAAAGGCAGAATGCAATGAACTCCAAAATGTTGTCCACTGTGAAAAGGTATGCCATCCAGTTCAGTAGACCGAATGAGCACACATGCTCCTCATATCCAGAGGCTGTCGGGAGCATCTCAGGGCAACCTGCGTTAACCTCGATGAAACTGTGGTCAATGAGGCGCTGCACAAGAGCACAAGTACTCAAGTCCGCCGTAGGTCCGAGTAGAGGATCGAACACCAAATGTCTCCCCCTGGCACACACCTGGTCATGGGCCTTTAACGGACCCAATAATAGATTGCAATCCAGGGCAGCGTGTGTGGTATTGGACAGGCAAACATCCATGGCCCATTGAGAAGGGCACCAGAGGCAGTGAAACACAGGTTGCACGCAGGTGAAGTATGCATAACGGAACGTCAGCCAGTAGTCAATGGCAAAAGACAGCACACGCATCGAACCAAAGAGCTGCCACATTCGATCACAGTACAGCTGCATCTGGCCCAGGTTTGGCAGCTCCACAGATCGGGCATCTATTGCGAAGCAATAATAGTTGAAGCAGCACGCTGCAAAACAACAGGTACACCAGGGGAAACCCTCCAAAGGTGCGGGAAAAAATAGGATGAATAAAGGCCAGAATTAGTCTGAAAGGAAGAAACAAGGCCGAAACCCACAAGTTTGAGCAAGGCCCTCCATATCATACGCATTAAATATTTGGTGTATTAATTCTCCAAAATAGAGTGGGAAATGTGTTTAGCAGTGAGTGCATCTCACTTGAGGTTCTTGCCACCTGCAATTCGAAGGTCTTTCGAGCCGATGTGAGAGCCACTTCTTGTAGAAACAATAGCGCTTTGAGTCTGCTTAGTTTGTCAAAATCAGTTTTTAAGTTGGAATGGAAGGCCAAAGCAAACTATCCGCAATTCCATGCAGGAGTAGAAATAGGACATTGCTGCAACATGTAACTTGTTGAGAAACTGTTACTATATAGGGAATGCCAGCTTTCAAGCCGCAACAATAGTGGTTATTCAAAACAAGATAACTACCATTAGAAACCAAATTTAATACAGGAATAATAGCCGGGACAGGGGTACCTTTCAAAAAGCAAGCCAGATTAGGGGCCAAAATGTTACAGGCTCCGTGAAGCTTAACTTTTTTACATACTAGGGAATGTCCTATTGTGGAATCACAGTCCTCCCCTGTAAGGAAAACTACCTTTTCTGCATGTTGACATCTGTAAGCGAAAGGTAATGACCATAATTCATGAATAAAATTATTGCTGAGGGGCTCATATCTCCCAACGGGATTATGTTTCATACATGCTGTGAACTGAAAAAGCGAGGTAGGCATTGAAATAACCCCACGGCTGAGTCAGTCCTAGCTACTGAAAATGTTAACTGTTCTAATTGTTCAATATGTAACAATGTGTATGTGGCATCTTTCATGGACATTAATTTCTGTTTATCAGGCAAATTAAATGGAAAAAGCAGTGCAGAAGCATACAAATAATTCCATGGTACTTTTCTGTTTTTGAGCGTTTGCAACATCCAAGCAAACTGCATCACCGAACGTAACTAATTTTGACCATGATGCAAAACTGACACTTCATGTTGAACAATTTCAATAACAGAAGATACAACATTATCTAAAGTATCTAAATTATATATACGGGAAGACAGTGTATTAATGCTATTATCTACTACTGCAAGGACATTTTCTAAATTGGCCTGGTCAATCTGGTGGAGACACACAGCAGCTTCCATCTGCAACAGTTTCCAAAATTAATTATATGCGCAATAAACAAAACATTTTGTTCGAGGGGACTTTGGACCTAAAAGAAAATCAGACCAATTGATGTCACCTGACAAATGAGAAAGGTGTTGTTTCACAGATGACAGTGTGGAATGTTCCAAACATTGCTGACATAATTTACCCACTGAATATGTCATAACTGTAAGCAAATGTAGGAAACGTGGATCAGGTCTACTTTGTTTGAAACCTTTTGTGGTATCCAAGAAACGTAATTGACATGCATTTGAAGTTGTCAGCCACACTAACCATCCTAAGGGGTTAATATTGGATGGGTTAAGTGTGGTATTGTGAAATAAGACAGCTAAGGCTTCAATTGTGTAGATAGTGTGTGTTTCCCATGTACCATATGGAGCTAATAATGGAATGGAGTGAATATTTAGATTTTTGACCATGGCTAAAGCAAAGCACATAGTCTGTTGTACTGTGTCATTTAAGAATAAGATTTGACATGCATGATGCAATGCTTCAGTACCCTGCACTTGCCAATCTTTAGTACCCCAAATGGATTTTAATTCAATTTTATCCTTCCAATTCTCATAACCCTTCATGGACAAATCGTTCCTGAAGGACATGGAATACACCAATTTAGTGTGTGTTAACATAAATATAGTTAGGGGCGGCATCTTAAATTTATAAAAAGTAGGACAGTCAGTCAGACAGATAGTAACAAGAAAATATACAAATTTACTTTGTTGGGTCTTCAAACCAACCTGTAATGGTGTTTGGCAATGCTCCCATTGGGTGTAACTAAAAAAGGGTCTCTGTGTTTTTGTCTTGTGTAAGAAATGATGGCCATAATGTTAATAGTAAAATAAATCAGTGTAATTAGCTGAATTTAAATACAAATCTTCAGTGTCAAATGCAGCATAATATTTTAAATCAGAAAAAAATGAAGGAACGGCATGAACATACCAGTCATCAGAATGGATGTCAAGTAAAATCACATCTCCCAAGGAAACGCGGAAGACGTATGGAATGTAAAATATTTTGGTTGGGCCATGGATATTGTATGCAACTTTATCCCAGATGATGCCATGAACAACAGGGAACCCTAAGATTTTGACAAGGGCTTGGTCTCGTTTCATTATATGGGACAATTTGTGAGGGGCTAGAACTCCATCAACAAAGTTCACAGCAGATTGGTCAGGTAAATAATGGCCATTAATGAGTAAGAAAAATACAGTCATATATCCAATACACATGAAGAGGAATGTAATCGTAAGCATCATCCAGATATACTTCCAGGGCAGGACCAAGTAAGTCTCTTTGAAAAAGGAGATGAAAACACTGGCACGGGTAGTGGTCTCCGGCACAGAAGATGATGATGAAGATGTGGTGGAGGAAAAGATATTACAGTCCATTAAATAACCACTGGAACCCAGCAAAACAATGGGGTATGTGCTGCATCAGTTGATTCAGGTATGGTACTCTCAGGAATTTCAATTATGACTTCAACTGGAGGAGAAGCATACTCAATATCCACAGATGTGGATGTAGAAGGAAAAAGGGGCAATAAATCAATTGAAGTTTCCATCTCCCCTTGTGATTGGTGAACAGAGTAGCCGAAGAACCAGAAGCCATTGGATTCAGTGAAATATCTCAACATGGAATGCTTGGAGGCATACTATTCAGTATCAGCCATATGGTATAGCTTGACATGTTCCATTGAAATGTAACGATTCTCTTACAACCAGGTAAAGGAGGCAGGATTAAATGCTGGTGCCTTTCAAACCAAGGACTCTGACCGGTGCACTATAGGATGGACCAAATTCCTTTTTGTTCTTCACCTCTTCACGGACCAGATCTCCAACTTTTGGAAGCCAGACAGAAACAGAAATCAGCACTGCTGGATCCGCGGAGGAGGGCAACTTGTAACATAGCACAATGATTATCTACGTCAAAGATTGCGGCAGCTGCCACAACATCTGGACCATCAAGGTCTGGCACAAACATTTTAATGTCAAAGAGCATTTCTTATAGGGTCTGCCCACCCATAGATCTTCTAGGGAGATTATTTAGTGCACGTTATACTCCAGCCAACCCCTGCCTGTACCTAAGACTTTAGCCATCAAAGATTGCTTTAAGTTACGGTTTATCCACTCCACAACTGAATTGCCCTCAGGCCGGTATGGAGACAAATATTGCACCTGCACCCCCAGAGACTTCATCGCATCTCGGTAACTCTTAGAGCCAAATGCAGGACCTTGGTCCGAATGGAAGGTGCCACAAGGAAATGTCCCAACAAAGACACTCAAATCTTTAATGACAGTTCGAGCATCAGCACTACATTGAGCCCAAACCCAAAGGAATCTAATGCACGAATCCACTGCAACCAAGATGTGTTTAAACGCAGTGTCAGATGTCAAAGGAATGAAGTGATCAAGATAAATACAGCGAAACGGCTGATTAGAGATGTAAAGGTGCATATGTGTTGGGCGTGCAACAGTAGAAGACTTAATTTGTTGACAAATGTCACAAGAAAGAACATATTTATGTGCCTGTTGTTATAAACCACGCCACCCAAACAATTTGCATTGACACCAGCATGTGCAGAAGCAACACCTTCATGTGCAGCACTGATCAAAGAAAGTCTGCAGTCCTCGTTGGCAATCCTCCGATCCCCAATGGACGGAATAGTTGCAAATGGAATTTGATCAGACAAAAAGTGGTATTTATAACGTGAAGGAAAATCTTGGGGAAATTCTGTTCCCTCGTTTGTCGCAGCAATAGCCACTAAAAAATCATCTTAAATTTTAGTCATGGACCTTGTGACTGCTGCTACAGAACAAGTGGCTACTGCAGATTTGGCTGCCTCATCAGCCAGTGAATTACCAACAGTGTGTTCTCCCACAAGTTAATGGTCCAAGGTATGAATAACATGTGTGAGTGGCAGGCGCTCCTTAAGAGCAGCCAACCGGACCCTAAGCATTTTATGCTTAGCTGCCCTACTTTTAGAATCACCAAAATCATTGTTTCCAAAACACTACATTGTCATTGAAGGATTGTACACAGTAAAATGAATCACACACAACAAGAGTAAGAACATAAGGATCAGAAAATTCAAGACCCAAGACCAAAGCACGTAGCTCCGCTAATTGAACTGTGCAATCACCAAGAGACTGTGTGTGCACCAAGGAGGATTTAAAGTCACCATCAATAATTTTCCCTGCCATAATTGCACAGGCCGCAGAATAAGCATGTTTAGAACCAACGGCTGGCTGTGCAGAGACATCTGTGTAAATAATGCATTTGTACTGTTCAAGAGGAAGTAATGATAGAGAAGGGAGGTGAACATGTTTATATTGTAAAAACTCCTGTGTCTGTAAAGATGGGTCGATGATAAAGTTGACATCAGCCGACATCAGAGAACTAGCTCATTGTATCCAACGTGGATGCAAGGCTTTGGAATTCCGAACTCTAGCCTTTGTAACTGCTCCCAAAGCAGGTACAGGCGAGACTGTGAAAATGTGTTTACCCTGAGTCAGAGAGCGTTCTTTAAGAATTGCCATCTGGACAGCAGTCAAAAGAAATTCTGTGGAAGAGAAACGCATCTCGGCAAGAGTATTTAAGTGCTATTATAAGCAATGCTGACATTGTCCCCCTCATTGAACGTCAAGTAAGTGAAACCTTATGCACCTGATACAATCCTTATGACCAAATTTGTAGAATTGTCACATGTTAACAAGAAGATGGTCACAAGCAGATCAGACTGCAAAGACCGAAGAATAGCTGTATGTTCCAGAAGCCAAGAGGAAGCAGAGAAAGAAGGTTGTATCAAAGAAAAAAGTGGTTTGATACTCTGGGCATAATCAGAAATGTATGTCCTCCCAAAATTAAAAAAAACCAGCAAAGATTTTAATATTGTAAGAGTAGAAGGAGGTTGCAATTGAGCACATTTCTACAGAAAGGGGGGGGGGCAACCCCCGACCTTCATTGGTGAGTTTGTAACCCAGAAAAAGAACTGCCAAACTGGTAATATGTGACTTGGCAAAGTTAAACTTGTACCCCAAGTCTGCAAAAGACATTATGATGTGATCCACATGCACAAGAAGCGGTATCAATTCATCATCCGTTAAATAAATGTCATTGACGTATGAGAAGGCATAAGTGTCAATTTCATGTAAGACAGACACAATGCGTGCTGTAAAACACGCTCTGACTATTTTTATATCCCATAGGCAAGCACGTGTATTTTGTGATTGCCGAGGGCGCTGATGGCTGTCAAGTCACGGCTATCCAGAGCCAAATTGTGACTATAAAAACCATTTGAGATATCAAGAGTCATTTTATATTTTTTATGGACAATGTTGTCGACTAACACAGAGCTGTGGGTGTTCTGTACCAAAAAGGTACGAACATGACTTTTCAAATGACGGTAATCCAAAACAATACGATATGAACCATCTGGTTTCAATATCGGAAAAAGAGGATTATTCATTGATGAAACACAGGGTTCAATTACACCCTGATATTCCAATTCTGAGGCATACTTTGCAGACCAAGTAGCCACTTTTTTGTTCTGAATCGGGGCATGATATTGAAGTGGTCCTTCCTGTTTGGATTTTACATCAAACAGGTGCTGCGGTTCACGTCGTGGTTGCACAGACTCACCTTCTATACGATCCTGACTTCCTACCCGCCGAATTGTTGATCCGACGATTCCTGAAAGAAGGAGGAGAACAAGAGTCAGGAACCTGAAACCTCTCGGGTGTTTTAATTTTAGAGCGGTCATGCAAATCATATCTACGTTCAGAATCGTTAGGTGGAGGTGAAACTGCACGAGAGCTAGGCTTCTGTGGTTGCTGCCGCTTATTTTTATTCCATGTCTTGTTAGGAAAAACTGGATATCCCTCCTTTTCTGGAGGGGGCTTATTTTGTACCTGAGTATAAGGTCTTATTCCCAAACTATTGTGACCTAATGATGTATATACATCCTCATTCATGATCAGTAGCTGCCACTGCCGATCAACGTCCGCCACTGCCGAAAGGCATTGACGCACTTTCAAGCTAACTGCTTCACCTTTGACATTGGCCGGAATCATATCGGAAACAATAGATAACATGCCCACTAATCTCATCCTCAATTCCAGGGCTGGACCAGCCCCATGTGTTCAGCTCGAACCTTTTTGAGAACACTTGGTAGAATGCTCCTGGAGGGGATGCCAAAGCACTGTGTACACACCGCAGCAAACACAGTCCCCCAGGTGGTGCAATCAGCTAAAGTGGGAACAATACTACTCAGTAAACTCATCGTAAGTATCCTGTGTTTCTCAACAGGAATAGTACGCAGAAAAACAGCCTTGAGTTGCTCACATTTTTGTGCCAACCAATATTGCAAATCATCTCTATTCTGAGGATGTTTGCCCATCACTGAATTGATCATAATGGGACTAATGACAAGACCACCACCATGCCCAGGTAACTGTGGAGCGGCTCCTGCCAGAGCCACTTGAATATTACGTGACATAAATTGTATGGCACGTCTGTGTATATGAATCAATGAGGTATGTAAGTGACATGGCTCTGCGAGTGTAACAACAAGATAATTTGGATGAGGTGTGAAACCGGACCATGTGGCCCCATCGACCGATAGCGGTCCTAAACAGACCATAGAAACAGGATGAGGAAGGGAGCCCTTAAGCCGAATAGTATGCTCCCAGACAGACAATAGAACTTCAAGTAATTGATAGGGGCGATACTTTTAAGTAAACGCGGCTTGTGTATATTCATGAAAGAAATTAACATTCCCATCCACTGCGGGAAAAGTAACCAAAGAGTAGAAAACCTTGAAGCGGTAAGCCGCATCCACCTCAATAACAAAAATTAAATCAACCCCCACTACAGGGACTCCTCATTGAGTCACTTGAGCAGTAACCGCTGCATGATTATGATCCGCAATAGGAACCGCTTTTGCTATTTTAGAAATGGAACAAACCAACAGAGAAAGATAGCGCAAAAGAGGGTTCAGAAAAACCTTTTAAAATTCAAGCTTGAAAAATCTATAAAACACAAATATAGGATGCTAATCCCTCACACCATAGACGTCTTCAGAAACCGATGCGAGGGGATTGTGACAAAGCACAAGCGCTACTCAAGGGTCTTGTGAATAAGTACCAGACCAATCGTTGGCGGTGCCATGTTGCAGGGATTCCCCTCAAATACAGAACTTTGTGCAGGAAATGGGACCATGGTGTATAGGGACTGAGTCATCCTACCAAGTTAGTACCCAAGAACCCAGGACCGTCTAGCTATAGTGTCACACTTGCTCTCCTTCTCACTCATAGAGAAAGAAATGATTAGATTCCCCAGAACAAAACACTCCCAGATCTCTCTTGAATCACAGTAACAAAATACACCCTTTTGCTCGCACTCTTGTACTTGTCTATAATAAGATCTAACGGAGACATGAAACAGTAAAAAATAATTACTTTAACTAACGTGATCTAACATGCAGTATACGTGCCACAACAAGCAGGAACATAGTACAAATATTGTCAGCATAGTAGTCAGTCCATAAATCGTGAAGGGAGATGTCGTCATAGACAATGGAGAAAGGAGTATAGTGCCTAACCTCCCTCACCTTGCTGAGAAGAAGTATTCTTATATAATAGAAGATCTCTGGCCTTTGAAGGCAGACCCCATGCCTTAGCCTATAGATGGTAGATCTACATCATAGCTGCTCTTCTCCCTGGAAAGGAAAGGTCCCTCTCCAAATGTGTGTCACCTATTTGTGTTCTGCACTAAAAACCCAAGTACGCTATCCAAACAACAGCTGCATTGGTATGTTTTGTATAAGGGACAAGGACTGCCAGAACAAAATTAACAAGGGGCATTGTTGTTCGACCGTGCACATAATGTTCATTTACAATCCCAGGAACTTGCAGAGAGTGAACACAGCGAAGAAGTGTAGTAATGTGTGCAAAGCAGCAGGCAAGCTGCAACATGCTCATGCTAAGTTAGTGAAAAACGACAATGTCTCTAAGGGCCACGTGACAGCGCTATCACAATGTCTTCTAGTGTACAGTCTGATATTTCACAAAGTATTGTGCTAATACAGTGTCCTTGTAAGTAATATTACTTTGGATATTACATTGTGATGCATAAGTCTAGTGTTAGTTGTTCACTTGCTAATAAGATGAACTACTCTTACCTTACTCTTAAATAAAAAAAATGTCAGAATGGTGGAGGACTGGCTGGGTAATTGAAACTATTTCATATCTCCCTACTCCATCACTAATAACCAATTCAGCCAAATACATTTGAGATAGACTTCAGTGCCATCTGTCAACACTATGCCAGGAAATCATTGTAGATAAGGCAAACTCATGGTATGCGAAGAATCCCTCTCAGAAAGGAACCCATTGTGATTAGATTGTTTCCATAAGATGTGGATTCATAATGTTTTGCTTGTTCACGTTTAAAAATGGACAGTAGATGACTTTCAGGAAGACTATCATAAGATGACAATGGATTCTCCAGAAAGAGCTGAGAAAAACACTTGAAAATCCGTCAGCTACATATTAATAGATGACTACAGGTGAATTCGGCAACAGAAACATATGTCTCAAAATTAACAAAAACCGCCTTGTAAATAAGGCTCCTTTACACTCATCAGTTAGCATGAAAGGGGTGTGCAATGGGTGTTGCTGTCGTCGTTCCATCGCAACACCTATTACATTTTACCCTGCCCCAGATTTACAGGAAGGTGTAAATCTGATGCAGCGCCCAAAATTAACACCATTCAAGAGCAGGTGTTAGAATGGTAAAACAAGGAGAAAAACGTTAATTTCTCTTTGTTTTCACTTCTCTATGTGTGCTGCACATACAACACACATAGAAAGAGCAAAATGCCATTAATGTTTGTTTATGTGCAGGAAGGTGTCCCTTAAATAATCCTTAAATAATGATTTGCCATTTAAATGTGTGCATTCTGCAGCACACATAGAGTAATATATCGCCATTAATGATTGTTTATGTGCAGGAAGGGACACCTTACTGCACATAAATAATCATTCCCTGCAATGCAGGCACGCTTGCACTATGGTGCAAGAGTGCTCGCTTGCACTATGGTGCAAGGGTGCCTGCATTGGCACTAAGCAGCTAAATTTGACTCCAGTGCTCGGTAAAACACAGAGGTGCACTGTATTCTTGTGAATACGGGGCATCCCTGCATTTTGAAAATGTCGGAGCACAGCGCTGACAAATTTGGCACAGCTCCGCGCTCTGACATTTTCTCATAAATATGCTCCAAAGAGCGAAAAAGAAAAGCAATGTAGATGGATTTATCTTACATTAGTAGCATTTCAGTTTTGTGTGGAATATACTAATGTAGAAAATATCATATGTGCTGACTACATTAATTACTTACATTATACAGTGGACAACTTTTGATGGGCTAAGATGTAAGTTCCATCAGAAAATCATTTTCGGGAATTCAATTTAAATACATCCAATTATAACGTCTTAATGAGACTACTACATGTTAATGTCTTCTTTAATGAACGGTAAAATACATTCTGGAAAAAACTGAACAGCTTACTTTGCCCTAAGGTCTCCAAGGATTCATGAAGTTAATTGTTGAATGCAAAAAAACAGATGTTCACAACTTAATTTATTTAATTTTGCCTTTAAACAAGTTGAGCAACATTCTCAAAATGATTTTCCACAAACCCAATAAGCTGACGAAAACATGCTGATTATTGTATATCATTTGAAACCTTCCTTATTAATATAGGCTAAAAAAAACTCTACAATGGCAGTTGAGGAATAAATCTGGATCTCCAGCAATCTGGTTTGTCAGATATTATAAATGTCGACAAAATATACTGGTATAAATTATCTGACCATGCAATATGAAGAGAAGTTGCATGATTAATTATCAAAGTGGAATAGGAGACTGGACTGTGTGTTTGCATAGAAATGCAAAAAGTGCAGGGTTCTGGGAAAAGGAGTAGAGTATCTAAAAGTCAGACTTGTGCAACAATTGTGAATAGGTTTATTGGAGGCCACCAGATCAGTATTTCAATGTCAAGACCAGTAATTAAACTATTGAGATCAATGTTAGTGTCATAGCCAAATAGGTAGTACATCCATCCTCCTTGTAACTAGGACTGGCGTAGTTCGTGGAGTTTTGCTACGCGGAACTCTGCAAAGTTACCAAAAAAGTGCAGTGCGAACTGCAGTTTGTGCTGGTATTCCTGCAGCTCAGGTAGAGATTCTACCCGAGCAGCAGCTCACACTCGTGAACTTACCGTCCACGAAATCGTGAGCCGGGAAAAAAGTTCGCTGCACATCACGAAGCGGCGTTTTCTGCACTCCGTGAGCTCTGCGGAGTGCAGAAGACTCTGCAAACTCCGTGAACGGAACGAAGTTCACCGCCCAGGCCTACTTGTAACTTGAATATAACAAATGCCTGATATTAACTACCTGTTGACCCACAGTCCACCTGTCCACTAATCATTTTGGTAAATGGTACTTTTGTGGGTGGTTCGGAGTATATTGTTAAACTGCATCAGCCTAAGTCGCTTTTTAATACACAGGGACGTAGCTTGATCATTAAGACTGGGGGTGTGTGAGCCTCAGATTTCCCAACAGTCATGTTGGCATATCTTGTTAAAACACATTATCTGAGAAGCAGGACATGAGGCGGCCTTAAGGTGAAGGGGAAAGAAAGTGGAGGGGGAATTGTTAGGGGCACCTAAATTAAAACCTTTCAAATTAAACTTTTTTAAGTCCTTCAGAACAGAGATGGGCGAGAGAGATAGAGAGCGCATGTGTGTGCTTGTTTTTGCTAGTGTGGGCAAGTAGAACTCCCAGGTGATATCTGACAGACAGTTCATCATACCCGACTGAAAACCCTTGTACCCAATTACTTACTACAGAACAACATTTTTAGAGGGATGTAACACCTGAAACCACCCTCCCGAAGCTAACCCCCCTTAATACATACTTTGTTTAGAGTAGGTCAGAAGCTAAATTTCACTCCCACTCTCAATCCCCTCCTAAAGCCAGCCCTCAATAGCATGGCTATGAGCTGTTTGCAGCGTAAGTGTGGTCAACATTTTATTACGTGATTACTTTCCTTTACTACTCTAACTGTACTGGAACCTTAAAAATTAAATAATCTGCAACACTTTAATTTTACCAGGCAATGATGCTCTGATGAATCTTTGTCCGCCGATAGGAGGGGTAGAATTTAGGGTAACCAAACACCACATTAGCTGTCCAATGAGGACCATTAATTGACAGCCAACTCACAAATATGAGATCAGATTTAGGTAAACCACTATTAAAAGCATGCTATAGAAATAAAGGATAGTAAAAGGAAGACCCAACCTCCTAAGGAAGTTAAGTGGAATTAGGATTATGTAAAGCTCAGCAACAGCAATGCAGAACAAAAGAAGTAACACCTGATGTTCTGTCAGAGATCGATGATTCTCCCTACAACACTTTCACTTTAAGTCATTAGCAAACAACACAGTTTGAAAGGAAGAACAAACAGGACTCAATAATAGACTCAGATAGATATGTGATTAAATTGATTATAGTATTAATAATTCAAAGTTCATTGTCACAAGCAATTTCTTGAGAATTTCAGTTAGGAATATCACAGCTTGTATAACTGCGCCACATTTAATCGGGCTTTATTGGATGGTAATTATCAGAATCAGTTTACAAATTTACTGAGTCTTACCCTCATTAGGTTACAAGGATGATTTGTTGTCTAGAAGCTCAAATCCTACGAAGAAAGAGAAAGGGTTCACATTTAAAGTCCATTACCATAAACAAGGAAATAAAAGAATGAAAAATGTCAAAGGTTCAGCAAAAAAGGTTCAGTCCATTAGGTACCGACTGTAGCATGAGCCACGCAGCTAAAAGGAAAGAGAAAAGTTCCTAAACAATTGGTCAGTATAGCATCCGCTCACACGGGAAAAAGGAAAGTTTGGCATTGCCCCAGCTTCGGGGTTTCTTCTTTTATAATGTCTCTAGCAATTTCCAGTGATGTGGCATCACACCACCATTGAAAGACTGTAGTCTGATCAAATTCACATATTGTCAACTAGGACGCTTGCAACAGTAAAATGGTTTCCAATTCTAGTCATGAGAAACGAAAGATTGAGAATCCACAGAGGTCAAGTATTGGTAAAAAAGTTACAAAGTAATCAGGCTGCGGTGCGAGATGGACATTGCAGTGGGGGGGGGGCCTACAGGTTGCGGTGCAGGCAGCAGCTTGGTGGTGGTGGCGGCAGTGATGAGACCAGGGTTGTGGTGTGAAGTGCGGCAGTGCCCTCTGCAGTGCCTTCAGGTCACGGAGCCAGCAGCAGTGTTGTTACCTTTTTCCTCTGTGGCAGCTGAAACATCCAGTTCCAGAAGCTGGTACCCAGAATATGTTAAAGCCTTTGATTTCTCAGACACTTCCAGGAGGCAAGCTCCACATCGAGCTCTTGGGGATACTTAGAATGCAGAAAGAATAGTCTAGTCCTTTCCCTGCCTAAGGCAAAAGCACCAATTGCAGGCCATCCCAGCAAAGCACACAGCAAAGTGGTAGTCTCTCCTCACAGCTAATCCAGCTCTTCTTCTTGGCAGGTTCCTTATCCACCAGTAATCTATAGTTCTGGAGTCAGGGCCCCAATATTTATACCACATTTTCCTTTGAAGTTGATACAAAGTTCCTCTGGCACACATAAAACAGTTCAGCCTGGCTCAGGCCAGGTTCACCACAAGAGGTGGAGATAACTTTGTTAGAGGCAGCCACAGTCCATTCAGGTGCAAACAACAACTCCTCCCAATACTCTAAGGGGGATATTCTCAAGAACGTGTGATAACTACCGTAAAAGTAGCATAACGCAACTCTTCACATCGTAGTCTATCGCGGGAAAATAACACTGTGGTAACTTGGTATTCCCAAGCCTGCGGTACCATGCGATAGGACCACGATAATGCGTCAAATGTCCATGATAAAGTCAACACGACGTCGCAAAACTGCAAAACACGAATGCCAAAAAAGTTGAGAACAGGCCAATTGCGATACAAAAACCAGCGAAAAACAGCCACAGGCCTGCAAATCCCACACGTCATGCGGGAAAATGCACTATAAAAGCAATGGAAAAAAAAGGGAGGAAAAAACTCTGCCATGGATGCACCCGGACCGAGTGCAAAGGCCAACGCGAACCCCACTAGTCCCACAGACCTCCAGCAAGGAACAACGGGGTCGGGGAAGGCCAAGGAGAAGAGTTAGAGGAAGACGGGTTGCAGTCCACAGGAAAACCAGATCAGCGTCACAGAGGTGACAGAACACTACCATCAACTGACACATAATTAGACCACCGTGAATGCAGTCGGAGTGTCGAGGAGGGCAATGGAGGAGGCCATGAGGCACTGGCATGATGTCAAAAGCCAAACCAAGCACAAACCCGCTGTCCACAGGAAGGCAGCAACAGTGACAGGAGGTGGGAGTCCTGCGCCACAGGGGGAGCAGGAGGAAACGGGGGCCACAGTCATCAGTGTGGATATGCTACAAGGAGGTGGGAGTCAGGACACAGCTCGAGAGGACCTGACACAACATCAACAGGGTGAGTAACGACCAGGGACTGGGGGGACGGGGGAGATGGGCGCACATGCACAACGATGTGTAGCACACTGCACACACACAATGACCCTAGATCATGTCCCTGACCCCCATGGCACACGGCAGCACACACACATAGCAATCACAGCACATCCACATTGACGACAATGTGGTAAAACGTGCAGACCCGACACCGCAGAACAGAGGACACAACTGGCTGCGCTCATGAGCTGTAACAGGCCAACCACATCTAACAGAGCAGGAAACTGTGAGAAGGAAATGTACGCGAACAACCTCACATCCATCATGTAGTCTAAATATCCACTGTCCCGCTTCAAAATCCAGCACCTTCCAAACAGTCACAATGTACATAGTCATACAGTCTGCATGTAAACAATAACAATGCGACAACATACATGTCAACACAATGTCAACATGCATCTCCCCTTCACATTGCAGAGGGACAAACAACACCTCCAACAGAGCAGACCAGACTACTCATCAGCGATGCTGGAGAGGACGACCACCGACGGCCCACAACAGCTCATGCACATCCCAGGCAACCCACCACCAGGACCATGGCAGCCAAGCTACATTGAGGAGAACCCAGCCCATGCACAGACCACACAACAGGAAGCACCCGCCAGCACGGCTGGCTCCCAACACCTCACCGAGCCACACATGGCATTCCAATGCCAGGTGTCAGGATGTCAAACGGAGGTGGCCTAACAGGTGCAGGTGGGGTCCGAACCCATGGATTACGAACTAGATCCCATGCGTGGGTGTCTAATTCCCCTCAGGGACCACCCACACCACAAAAAGAGACCCACACTGTGACAGAGACACATGCATTTGCACATTTCCAGTACTGAACCACTCCCAGAGGCACGCAATTATCATTCATAAAACCACGCTGGACCTGCGTACGATGGCCCAGTCCACTCCTCTTACGTATTGAGTGGGTGACGATAAAGCTACATGTCCAAGGTCTAACACGCTGCCTGCAGTGACATGTTGGCGTCCTCTGAACACAACACAATGTGATGTTGTCGGGCCCGGGACCCTCATGCATACATTATGACCACACCGACACACTTAGATAGTTCGTGTAACTGGCCAAGGGCACGTGCGCCCGGCCCCTTTATTGGCAGGGCCACATGTACAGTGATGCCTGTGCTGGATGTGTGTGGGGTGAGTGTGAGCCATCCCCCACAGAGTGGTTGGTGCTGGCAACAACTTGAACCGTGAACACCATTAAAATGGAAATTGCAAACACCAGCATAACAGAGACAAATGTGGAGCATCATGGAGGTAGCTAGAGCAAGAACAGAGGTCACCCAATATGCAAACAGTAGTGTGTGTGAGTTGCAGTGCACCGATGTTGGGGCATCTGGAGTGCCAAGCAGTGTATCAGGCAGAAGATGGCATCCACCACAGGTGTGAGCAACTCCGTTAGTCTGCCAGTATGACTGTTTCGACTCTTGCAGTTGCCGGTTGGAGGTGGCCCTGGCGGTGGTGACATGTGCCTCCTGCGGTGATGCATTGCCCGGGCCGGTCAGGACTCGATTTGATGTGTGAGCCCTGGTGCAACGCAGTTGAGGCCGGAGGCAGCGGACAGCACAGGGCTTCATACACATGGTGTCGATGACCCCAAGGTCATCGTCTCAGAGGCCATCCAATATCTCACAAGCCAGGGACCCTGACTTGAACTGCACAGAGTTAGTGGCCCTGGATGTACTGCGGCAGGCACAGGCACACTGCCATGGGACGGTGACTTGTGGTGCAGTGAGATGGGCCACGTGAGCTGAGCGGGTCCTCATCGATGTCCGAGGTGAATGTGGTGGAGGGTTGTGGGGGACAGTGGAAGGTGTCCTCCATGGCATGATGCAGAGGGTAGAAGCTGTCTGGAGGCAGCAAATGGAGGAGTTGAATGCTACTGCCTAATTTTTGCACCAAGTCAGTATCACAGACATGATGGTGACGACAACCCACGGTCAATGGACTCAGTTGCCACCAATGTTCAACCAGAAAGTGTGCATGGATCTCGGGGAACAGACTTAGTGGCACCGGAGCTGAAATGCAGTCTGTGATGAGGCAAGTACAATGATACCAAGTCTGCCAGAAACAAATCAAGACTGATTTCAAAATGTGTGATCTACTCAACCGCAGTGTAGGCCCCAGGCAGAAGTCAGCACGGGCCAAACGCGGTTCAGCGAGCTCCTCCTGGAACTCTAACATACGAAGTTGACATGGCATTAGGGGTTACTTGTGGTTGATGGAGTTAAAAGCACCACAGCTGAGTGGGTGTTCAGTCAGTGACGATGACGTGTCCTGCCTGGTACGGACTGGATTGGATTGGCGTGAGGCCTGCTGGACCGCAGTGTAGGCCGGCGACATAGTCATCAAGGGTCCAACGACACGTGTGGTTGGGGTGCCATGCACAGACTTGGTGTCACCACATCGAAGGGATGACAGTGATGTAAACGCTGCATTAATGTGTGTACTCAGACAATGTTTGATCAAGACTCAGTCCCAAATGTGTGACCTACTCGCCCGCAGTGAAGGCCAGAGGCAGCGGTCAGCAGGGGCCCACAGCCACGTGTCGTTGTCTTGCAATGCACAGAGATAGTGACACCAGGGCAGTTGTTGGTAGGGTTCGATCACCTCCATAACGATGATCCTTTTTTCCTCCTGACTGACACGTGTCATCCTCTTACACCTCTCCTTGCGTGCAATGATATGTACGCTGCCATTGAAAAATCAAGACTCAGTCCCACATGTGCGACCGACTCGAGCGCAGTGTGGCCTGAGGGCAGTAGTCCACGTGGTCCCATGGACACGTGATGATGGAATGCTATGCACAGACTTGGTGTTGCAATAAGAAGGTACCTCTCGGACCATAAATTAGCTTGTCTTATTGACTACACAGGTCTAAGCTTATTACCTCCGTATCTGTTCAACAAATGAACTATGATTGTCTAAATCCAATTTTAACGATGAGTCAATATGCAAACATTTTTCAACATGTTCAAAAATAATTCGAACAAAATATTTTATATTTCACTGGTACGTTTTACTTCATACTATTTTGTTTTTTGTATTTCATATTCTTTTTAGTTCACACAAGCATAGTTATACAATGGTACTGTTTTTTACAGATTAGCACCTAATTGTAATACATTAAAAACTCTATATACAGTGCATAATTAGAAAAGTGCAGAAACAATTTGTGCAGACATTACATAAACAAACTTATTATGAGACTAAGCAATCCTACTGCTTTGTTATCGTGTAACGGGATATTGTGGCCTCTTTATCCTCCGTACTTATACATCAGTCGGTTCGAATAGTGTTGAGGTCAGAGAACGCGTGAATATATTTTGTAAGTTGAGCCTCTAATATTTGTCTTTAATAGTGTCTTTTCAATTTAATGCGTAGATACTCTTGGCCTCATTGAAGGAAATGTGGGGGGGTGGTGGGTGTTCCGAAGTGTTTTGACCTTTGTGTGTGGACTGTGAGGATTCAAAGAAGGTCTTCCTCAGGGCTGGGAACTTCAGTGTAGGACACTAGTGTAGGTCAAAAAGTCTCTTATGTTGTCTGGGATGTCGCCTTTCCGCAAAAGAAAACATTGTTTACTCATTATTGTGCTGGTAGTCTTATGCGCTGTATGAAACAATTCTGCCACTTCAGGATACCGTGCTGCTCTTTACTAGTCTGGCTTTGTCGTCATTTGGATTGCCTCTTTCTGACTTCCACGTTAGTCACGTGACCGGAGTCTAAGACCTTGCCGTCCTCCTGTCACCACATCGAAGGGAGTATAGTGAGATAAAAATCAGCCATAATTGATGTTCTCTGCCATAGTGTAATCAAGAATCAGTTCCAAATGTGTGAGCTACTTGTCCGCTGTGTATTCCGGTGGAGTACGTCAACGAGAAGGGAGTACTGCGGGCCTGTGTCGCGGATGCCGTGATGGTCTGAGGAGGCTGCCATGTTTGCAGCACTCAGGCTTGGAGCTTGCACCAGCACGTAATGGGTCCTCTTCGACACATGCCGGTGTCGGCAGGTGTGCATTGAGGCCTGGGTGCACAGGGCCTGGCAGGACTGGTATGGGGACCTGCAGCCCCGGGTGCAGCAGGCGCAGAGGATCGCAGGCAACACCACTCATGGCGACGGCATCGGCCTCGTGGTGGGGTGAGGTGCGCCGCCCTGGCAGACACATTGCGCATTCCGGAAGACAACCACACCCAGGGCTACGTGCTTGTTATTCACATCCCTACACTGGCCTGGCGTACGCCGGGCCAGCCCACTCCGCTCAGCCTTAGAGGGGGGGAACGTAACAAGCTACATTTCTAGGATCTTCCCTACTGGCTGGAGTGACATGGTTGCATCCACTGTGTGGTCTGCATAGTGCAGTCTGGCCATCACATCCATGCCACACTTGGCATTGAGTACATTCCCATTCATCAGTCAGTTGACTCCTTTGCACATGCCTGGTCCCACCTCTTCCCACAGTCTGCTATTGTGTGGCTGAGGTGCCATGCCATTGATGGCTCATGTGCATGGCTAGGCCAGGTTGCCACAGTAAGTTGTGCTGTCGTGTCTGTTGGGTGGGCAGGTTGTTTGGCATGTTGTATGTGAGTTTGTGACATGTACATTCCCAGTGTTGTGAGTTGCATGATTGTGGAGTTGAGGTGTGTGGTTTGTTAATTTGATACTTGCCAACAAGCAGCGCATTTCCATAGGTGCCAGCCTGGAAGCGCTGGTTGATGATGGACTGTTGGAAGATGTAGGACTCATGCACTCTGCCTGGGTGGTGGGCGTAGACATTGTGTATATTCCCCGGTGGTCCACTATTGCCTGCAAATTGATGGAATACGTGTGCTTTCGGTAGCGGATATGTGTGCAGTGTTGCCAGGGGGCACAAGTAGGACATGTGTGCCGTCAATTGCCCCCTGACACGTGCAGGAATCCAGCTATGACGTAGATGTCTTGCTTGGTCTTCAGCTGTTTCTGCACAGTGTGGGGGAAGGATAGGTAGTGTGGTACCAAGCTGATTATGGCATCCAAGACATTTGTGGGGAACTTGGATTGTGCTGGCTGTGAGACTCCTCACACTCTGGCAGTTGTTGATTGGAAGGAAATAGGAGACCAAAAAGCAAACGTCTAGGGGTGAACCTGCTGCAAAAGCCAAGTCTAACACAGTTGATGAAACATTCAGGATTGTTGGGGTGTAGAGATATACAGGATATATAAAGCAATATTTCACAAATGGAAAATTAATCATTGTATCAAGTCAGGACAAAAAGTCCACACTCGAAACCTAAGCATTTCAAAGAGGCCTTTAAGTTAGCATGACACGTTTAAATGAAATGAGCTTAAACCAACATCAAATATAATGTAATTAAATCAATTCAAATAAAGAATATATAGAAGTTTCATAAATAATTATCACATGAAATAGTTAACATTAGAAATACCCTACTACCACAAATTTTCTCAACATTCATATAACTGTATAATATTCTAAGTTCACATCCCAAAATTCGTTTAGCATGTTTCATAAACTGTAGATGCTCTAGTCTAGTAACTTCATGATTTTGTCATGTTTTAACGTATTTTTGTACCAACTTTTCTAAATGGTGCATTATAAAGAGCGAGCATTAGAAACCCTAGGCCGTTTTATTTGCATCAGTAAATGTTAATAAACAAAATTTTCACTCTTATTAGTGCAATTCGTTATATGTATTGCTTAGCATGTATGTTTTCTTCATCCTATTTTAAAGCATGCTTTTAGGGTGCTTTCACTACACTTGTCTCATTTTCATGTGTCATTGTGTCTAACGTGTGCAAAGCGATATTTCCGCTCTTTGAGTCTTCAAATGATAAATGTGTCATGTTTTGTGATTTTATAAATCGTGCTACATCACTGCCATTAGGCTAGAAATCAGGTTTAGAAACATAGGAACCTTGTAACAAAATACTTTTTTTTGTACGTTTAGTAGTACTACAATAGTACAAATAAACATCCTACAAAATGTTGTTTACAAATCTACAAGTGTAAATCTCTAACTCCACCTCTACTATCTTTCCTATGAGGAGATCTTCACAGATATATGTTTATTACTGTGTAGTTTATGTGGGTTGGACCAGCAAGAGTGGACCAAAATGGTTCGACACAACTAAATGGAAGCGGTTTATCAAGGGTTAGGCAGCGGTTTAGGGAGGGATATGCACCCACCATCAAAAGAGTAAGCCAAACGCTATTCAGAAACTGCATTTCTAAAGTTACTTCAGCCAAAAAGGGTGCCAAAATATTGGTAACTTACTTCAGCTTAAAGCTGGAGTAAGTCCAACATCACACACGGCCAACCACTGCTGCCTCAACACCTTGCTATACAAAATATTGTTGGTAGGATTTTAAAATTAAATCTTAAGTAATATTAAAGTAAATACAATTATCTAAAATACTTAAACAATATAAATAAATAAAATGTAATGTTATCAAAATCTAAAAATAAATCGTATGCATTATTTAATTAGAAAATATTTTCACAAACGTTTTGAATTTATAAATGAAAGTAACATTAAAGTTTATTACACATCACATCAATTTAAAATATGTATTAATGCTTTACTTTAGGTGGAAATTTATATGTTAACTGTAAGTTAAAACAATTTTTTATTTTATTTGAAATATTTAAACTAATATAGGTTTCAATTTAAAATTAAGTTAATTGTGTTAAAACATTTTTTTCATTTTGTTCTACATTTAAAATAGCAATATCAAATCAATTGACATGAATATTTATCATAAAAGTTTTTTTTTTTTTTAGGTAAATATTTCATGACTTGTTAAATGGATTTATATTGCACATGCACCCCCAAGAGGGGAGGGGCTTTCCAGCATGTCCGATATGAAGCTGTGAGAGAAACAACACCATGAAGCATAGCTAAAAGAGCTAGGTCTTACAGTGTTTGCCAAAAGACAGTAAGTTACTACTGGAACATAGATGAGGCAGGAAATTATTCCAAAGATTGTATGGTAAAGATACGTTTGTATTTGTTTTCTTCTGTCCAGAAGGTGGAATCTAAAGACTTGTTCTTTGAGGTAGATGGTTCATCTGAAGCCTAAATGGGGATACGGTTAGATTCCATCCAAATTGTTCCCCAATTAATGCCAATATTTCCACAGTATTTACTAATTTGATGATGGCCATTGCTATAGTTAGTAATACATCTGGTTGTTCCTTTTTTTGTTGAAATGTTACACTATGTAGATTCCTGAAGTAGAGTGGATCAATCAATTTTGGAGACTCCAAAAATAGTTTGTTGTAGCCTCTCCTTTCGAGGCATTGACATGTCTTTAGTCTGGCTGGCATAGTTCCGTATTTTTAATATAGTTTCCTTTTACTTGTGCAAGTTCTCCCCATGGGATTTTGCATAATATGTTGCTAGGGTGATAGCTATCAGCATGCAGTATTGAGTTAGATGCAGTCTCTTTGCGATGGATTTTCCTGTATGTTGATCCTGGCCCTCTCTGCAGGGTCAACAATAAACTTTTGCCTTCACACCTCCTGTTTTCTGAATTTCTTTTTGTTGGTATTAGTACTCTGTGCACTTTACCACTACTAACCTGCAATAAAGTGCTTGTGCTCTTACCCTAAAACATGGTAAAATTGGCCTACACCTGATTGGCACATGTAATGTACTTGTAAGTCCCTCTTATATGGTACTATATGTAACCAGGGCCTGTAAATGAAATGCTACTGGTAAATCCGCAACACTCATTACACCACCCACTAGTATCACCTTAACACTTGTCACATGCCTGCCACTGAAGCCTGTAAAACAGTCTTCAACTGCCAGTTCGATCTAGCAAAATAAACCTTAACCAGGCCTAAACCTTCTTTTTTAAAACACATTAGGATGTGTAGCTTTACAATTTACATTTCCAGGTACTGACAAAATTCCTAAAGTTGCTTTTCATTACTTAAAAGCATATCTCTGCCATAAACTGGGTTGCCTTGATTACGATTAATAAGTGCTAACTTTGCACTGGGAGCAGTTAGAGATATTGTCTGGACTCAAATGAACAGTAATTTAAAATCCTCTTTAATGGAAAGTATGGGGCCATATTAGCAAGGACTTGCGATAATCATCGCAAAGCGCGCTTAGCACTGTATTTTTTATCGCCGGCTGTCGCTGGTTTAGATCGTGGAGATAACGCGTTATTATCAAGGTTTATCTCCAAGGCGATAATAAACCAGCGATAGCGGCGATTCTCCATCAATAACGCGGGAATAACAGCGATGAATTCCCATCACTAAGGAAAAGGTTGCTAATAGGCAGGTGAGGATTCAGCCGTAGAATCCACCTCCCATAGAAAACAATGGCTAAGTCAGGATTTTACCAGATGTAAAATCCTGGTGCTAGTCGCGTTTAGTGCGCGTTTTTTTATCGTGCCGCGGGTTTTGCTAATAGGCGATAGCTGTGTTAGCGACTGTTTGGGTACGCCCACTTTGCATGTCAATATCGCTGACATGCAAAGCGGGCCCCAAACCGGTCGCTATTGCCTGGAAGCTGTCGCTAACACCTGTTAGCGGCAGCTTGGTAATTGGGCGATAAAAAATTGCCGCTTAATCGGCAAAAAGTGCCGATAAAGCGGCGATCTGGCCCTTGCTAATATGCCCCATGTTTTTTAAGCCACAATTCTTAAAAGCTGTCATTTTCTCGTCCTAACAATTTGTGCCTTCTGGCAGTGTCATTTGTCTTCTGGGAGGTTCCTGGGTCACATGACAGTAAATGACTATGCTCTTGGACAGTGAAACAAATGGGATTAGATGTGGAGCTGTTTCCTGCCTCACTTGCACTTCAAGGGGGTTTACCTCCAGCACACACAAAGGTGCCTAATACAAGTCATTGTCACCCCAGACTTCTTGGAGCCTTGACAGGGGAACAGAAGAACTATCCAGAACCAGGTGTGCAAGTGGAGAAGGTGGTTCCCTAACACACAAAGGCTGACCCTAGTTATAAATGCTGTACCCTCAGAACAGGCCCCGGACCTGTGGGAAACTTCGTAAGGATTGCCTGAACCCCCAGAGGACTGCCCTGCAACTGCCCAGCTGACCTGATGTAACTGGATCTGTCTGTACCAGCAACTGGACATGCCTGAGCCCTGCTGGCCTCTGCTAGGGAGAGTAACTCATCTCTAAGGGGTACTTACCCAGGTTCTGGACCATTGGCTGGCATCAGAGGGCACTCCTCTACAAGAAAGGTAAACTCCTGAAGTTTTGAGGTCTTTGCTTATGCAAGCAGGCCCGTTTGTGCCGCTCACGGTGACCACCAGCATGAAGTCAGTGAACTTGACTCTTTACAATAGAGGAAATGCCAGCAATGATTGTCACCATTAGATCTGTACTTCACACTGCAGCAATGACAGCCTGCAGTGACTGCCAACATAAAGCTTCAGCAATGAGCGTTAGTGATGTCTGGCCTTCTCTTTGCGACAACCATCCGTAACTCTTCCCTTGCTCCTTGTCTCCTTTCTCCTTCTCCTCTGTGAACATAAATCTTTGCTCCTGACTTTGAGAAGGTAACTTTTTAGTGGGTCTAACCTGGTGCCTGCATCCGGCCCACACTCCTTTGTGATTGGCCTGAACTTTTGACTTTCCCCAATCTTGCACGAGCCGATGACCGGAAGTGGTGCTCTGTTATTTAGGCACTCTATCTACTTAAAACTTTAAACATTCCTAACTTCGGTTTTACTTATTAGATTAGATTTGTTTTGGTTTCATTTAATGTATTTTTAATTTATTCAGTTTTTTAATTGGTTTGAATTTTTTCTTGGGTTGTGTTTTCACTTTATTTCTGTCTGAGTGCTGCATAAATACTTTATACTTTGCCTCCAAGTTAAGCCTGACTGCTTTGTGCACCAGTCACTAGATTAATATAGTGACTTTTGTGGTTCACCCTGACAGAGATTGTGGTTGATGCTTGCATGGGGCTTCCCCACTCCTCAATCAACACCCAATTTCTTACATTTTGTATCTGATTATTCTTAATGTAGGTGGTCAGGATTAGGAAATCCACTTGTTGTCTAGAGATCATAGAGGTGCGCCACATTTTCGCTGTCAGATTTGCCTATAAATTCTTCCAGAGGTTTAGTGGATCCTTGTCAGATTGTAAAAATGTAATCTATGTAATGTTCCCAGAAAATTAGATAACATTTTTGTTGAGGTGGAAGCTTTCAACCCGCAGTTGTAATTTATTTACCTTACCCATCAGTATACAGGTATATGGGAGCAAATTTGGCCCACAATGTGACCCCCTGTTTATGTGAGTAAATGTCTCCATTGAATGTGAAGACATTGTTCATGAGACAAAACTGTAGAATGATGATAACCATCTAATTTCTCGCCCAGAAATGGGAAGATTGGGGTTTTAAAGTTTTTTTCTGCTTCAATCCCATCTTGAGGCTCTATGTGTATGAGATTTTTGTATGAGATTTCATAGGGTCACCATTTCAGGGTATCATAAATCTTAGCAAAGATATGTACACTTTTTCAAGTTGATAATCTAGTTGATCCCTTTTGAACTCTAGATTCTTCCATTTGTTTATATTCTTCCTCATATTCTTCACTTATCTTATTCAAAATGTTATAATTCTTTTTGATAACCTTGCTCCTATTGTTTTCTTAGATTTTCATGGTAGCGGTGCCCACGTCTTCTCTATACTTTTCGTGCTCCTCTTATGCAATATCAGTGAGCTTCTGAATCATAGTAGTTGCTTTTCACGAGTTGCCTTCCAATTATTAAATTTTAGCCATAGCAGTTATTTCCACAGGCGGAAAGATCAGAGTTCTGAGATCTCTCCGAATAGATCTTCCTCTTGGTGTTTCTTCAGTAATGATCCTTCTACCAATTTGTGGTTTCTTTTTTTACAGATTTTCTAGTGCTCGAAAGGTTGATATTGCTGATGATGGATTAGGCTTGTTCTGACTTGTTGTACCAGTGCTGGAGACACTGAATACCTTATTCATCCTGTTTGATCTTTGTTCTCGTCTGTGTATACATTTTGCCATATGTAAAGAGATTAAATTGTGCATGCAAATGTGATAATTCATTTGCTGTGATGGTATTCCAGGTCCGTGAGAAGTATTTTCATGTAAAGGCTAGGCCCTGCTTATTCCATGCCACTAACATTGCCTTTGTTTATCTTCTGTGCTCATTATATTATTGTATTTGTGAAAAGTGAGTAGGGCCTACTCCTGAACAGAGAGACAGATTATTAATGATAATGCTTTCCCATAGATAAAAAAGATAGATTTACAGGTTTAGTTTAATAAAGTTGCAATTAATGTGTTATTTTCATGTTGATGACATCATTGTTGTTGAACAGCAACACATGCTTCAAGCCATACAAGTGCACTGGCCCAGGGCTTCTTCAAGTGTTTAACAGATATTGTGCATGCAACATATTGAATCAAATGTCATAATTAAAAATACTTCATAAGCATGAAGTGAATTTCACATAGGTGCAGTGCTGGACTTACTACTGCATCTTTTTCGGAGGCAGTAAGTTATTCTCATGCATTTGTCTACTCCCCTTTGCAGTAGGTGGAAATGTGTAAGTCTACACTTTTAAGTAACTTCACAATCAGATTTTGTAAATAGTAAAAAGTAGTACATTTATTACAAATTGTAACAGTTAATTACACCTGTAAATTACCCACAAGAGTAAGTTACATTTGTGGTTAGCCACATGAATGTGGCAGAAGACACCATCTTTTCAGAGTTGTAATCATAAACATTGCCAATGCTTGCTTAAAGACAGAATAGTGGGCTGCTGAAGCACAGGATAGCACTCACGAAGAGCAATTTGTCTTGCAAAATGCCCAGAATTGTTCTGATGATCAGATTCACCAAGTGCTGCTCAGAGCACCATTCTCAGTGAACATCCAACTATTCCAGCACCTCCACTCAATGTACCTCCCTGCCAAGAATACTCCATGTCTCTTAAAACTCTACTAAAGCCCAGCATGCAGCAACCCAGTTGTGAATACATATACATTCCTGAAAAAATAAACTATACAATGGCAGTTAGCTGAAACAAACTTCCACTTATCGTGATTTCTACCTTCTTCCATACGTCCTTGCACTGCCATCATATTGTAGAGATAGCACAGACTGTATTAATAAAATTACAGGAATACCTTGGCAGCCCAGTTTTCATTGTGTCACCTTAGATGTGATATCCCTCTATAGATGCATTGACAATGGTTTGGGCGTAAAGACTTCTTTAGTGATAAACCAATCTACAGATTTTATCACTCTATGATGCAATTGGATATGCTACGCTTTTGCCTTGAAAACAACTTCTTTGTATTTAATGATGTGTGGTACCGCAAACTAATTGGGACTGCTATGGGAAGTTGCTTTGCTCCACGTTATGCCTATATGTTTATGGGATGGTGGGAGGAGCAGTATGTATAAACAGATGAAAATGAGAGACAGACTAACCGTATCATTTTTTGGGGCTCGGTACATGGATGACTTATTTCCGATCTGGGAGGGACCTGTATCTGAATTGCATGATTTTTTTTACACATATTGGCCATAACAAATTGAACTTGACTTTCACACTCAAAAGTCACGACACAGAGATGGACTTCTTAGATGTATATGTCAGGATACTAGAAGGACACATTGAAACCAGTTTATCTTGCAAGGTAACGGCTGGTAACAGCATCCTCCATGCCGCTAGCCACAACTCAGAGATATGGAAGTGGAGTATCCCCTATGGGGAACTTCTAAGAGCGAAAAGAGCATGCAGCACCACACAGAGCTTCAATGATGAGGAGTGTCAGATGACATACAAATTTAGAGCCAGGGGATATCCCTATAAGGTCTTGAAACAGGCTAGCGATAAGGCAGCATTAACATCGAGAGAGCATCTTCTCACCCACAAAAAGAGAGAACAAGAGAAACCCCATACGGTCAGGGTGATCTCAACTTCCAACAGTGAATCAGGTGGCTTAATAAGCATTCCTAATAAACATTGGCATTTGATCAAAACTTACCCAGTCATTGGCAAAGCTATGCCACTCCATCCTGCGGTGGCTTATGGTAAGGCAAAATCTCCGAGGGATCTCCTTGTTCACAGTTATAGCAGTGGTTCAACTAACAGAAGGGGTTGGCTAAAAGAACAGACGGGCTTTTTCAAATGTGGTAATTGCAAAGCCTGCCAAGGTAGTACGAACAGAAGAGAATACACATTACCCACGGGGCAAACACACCATATTGGTAAATCCCATTACATGTGGCAATGACATGTGGTATATGTGATTGTCTGGCAATGTGGATATCAATATGTGGGGAGTAATATTTGCCCTGTAAAGAAAAGGGGATTGGAACATTACAGGGCAATCAAAAACATGTATATAAACTATCCAATAGGAAGACATTGGGCAAGGGTTCATAATAGTAATGCTGACCTTTTGTGGTATTTTGGCATAAAGAGGATTCCACAGAAGTGCGTGGAGGACACAGGGAGAAGAAACTTAGGGGCATATGTATCAAGCAAATTTTTAGTCGCAAACGCTGCGATTCGCAAAATACAGCGTTTGCGATTAAAAATTCGCAAAACGGGATGTATTAGGCAAATTCCCAACACAAATTTAAGGAATCGCTAATTTAGCGATTTCTTAAGTTTGCGTAAGCATTTAAGAAATCGCAAATTGCGATTTCTTAAATGGAATGTAACACTCACCAAAGGATTGCGATTAATCCTTAAGAAATCGCAAATTACCACCAACTACTAGTTGGTGTTAATTTGCGATTTCTTTTAAGAATGCACGTTTTGTAATTTTACAAAGTGCCACGTGACGCACATGCATGCCCTTAGGGCATGTATGTTTGCCATATGACCACACATGCTAATTTCAGGGGTGTATCAGGGTGTCATCTTGACACCCTTGCACCTTTGAAATTATTCTCAAATTGCGATTAGCAAATTGCGATTCGCATTTTGAGAATTACTTCCCATACATTCCTATGGGTCTCCTGGCCCATAGGAATGAATGGGCAAGTATTCCTTAATTGCGATTTCGCAATTTGCTAATCGCAATTAAGGAATGTTAAGAAATCGCAAAAAGTTTGCAATTTTTTAAATACATCCCGTTTTGCAATTCTCAAATAGCGATTCCTTAAAAATCGCTATTTGAGAATTGCAAATGGGGATGTTGATACATATGCCCCTTAGACTACTGGAGTTGAAATATATCATCCAGCTTGGGAGTAAACCCCCGGGAGGTCTCAAAGAGGATGAAGAACTTCATGTCCACATCGGCTTATGGGACATAAGATAAGTTGATGACTGCATTTCTTCCTATCCTCCTGAATGACTTTTTAGTCTACAGTTCCCTTTCCCTCCTTCTGCCAATTGAGATCTGAATGTGTGCCAAGTCTCAATGTCTAAGAGCTTTTTGTATATTTTTCGATCAGGTTTTGATAATACATCTGTCATCAGAGATTATAATACTGCTGGGGGCATAGAGGTGATAAGAAAATTGATAGGTTATTAGATAGTTTATTTTATTTCGCACATGGTACAGGTATAAACTTTACACTTTAAATAGAGGGTCTAAGTCTAGACGTATTCTAGCTTGCGTTTTGGATCTGATTTTGTTATGTTTATTTTCAGTTTTTTTCTCACTGTCTCAAAAATGCTTGCGCCAAATAATCTCCTAGAAATTTCGGAGATGGCTATCATTTAATTGAAGAGAGCTATGATGCAGATGGATTACTATTCAGCCACTTGGAGGAACCATAATACCAATTATTATTTTACTTAGCCACTTGGCTTCAGTTTATTGAACATGTTTTCATATGCTCTATAACATGCCTTGGAACAATCTTTATCTGGCATTTTTATCTAGGTACAGATTACGCAAATATTCTTTCTTGCTATATTACTACATTGAAAACCTGTATTTTTCTAAATTGTCATGAAAATTTTTTCTGAGAGCTATCAAAAAATTTCGGGAAAGTCGAGGAACATGATGTTATGGAAAAGGTTTTCTTTATGTCTATTTCTTCACATAACCTCTTGTTTTTAAAGGTGATTGGGCACTATTTTGCTGTGCAACTAGTCGTGATGAAGCCCGAGTGAGGCTGAAATGCGTTGCCTCAATAAACCCTTTGAAAATCAAAAACTGTAGAGTGCGAGTTTTACTTGAGTGTTACGCTACCATTCCATTGTCTGCTTAAACACACACACACACACACAGAATCTGCAGCACAGACTCGGATTGTTTCAAGGCTCAAAGTGAAAGCAGGGAAAGGTTAAGAGCGAGGAGGTACTCAGAAATGACTCTCAATAGTGCCATAAACAGAACTCGCAATATTGATAGAACTGTTGCATTATGTAATAAAACTGAGTCAGTAACACCAAGTATTGAGCAGCCCCCACAGCCTACATGCCTCATCTTAACTTACAACAAACAACATAAAGCCGTGCCTAAGATCATCAATAGAAATTGGCCACTGATCCAAAATGATCCCATCCTGGGTAGTAACTTGACTAATTCCCCCAACATAACTTTCAGGAAACCTTGCTCGATGCATAGCACATTAGTGAGTAGTAGTCCAGAAATCAGGCGTGTAAAAACCTGGCTTAATGCCAGAACTGGATTCTTCAAATGTGCCTCGTGTAAGGTTTGTAAATATGGTATTAACAAGTACTCATATATGACACCTTTTAAGCCTGACATGTAAAACAGAGTTTGCAGTGTATGTGCTGGAGTGTTCTTGTGGCTTGCAGTATGTGTGAAGTACTAAATTGCAGGCCCACAAACGGATCCTCCAGCACTTACGGGCTATTACCAAAAAGAATGCGACTAACCCGGTTGCCAGACATTTCAATGATTTCCACGACAATGACTTAAAAGATTTTCAATATTTTGTGGTGGATTCCGTCCCTTCATTGAGAAGAGGTGGCAACCGGGAAGCTCTGTTGAGAAGTTTGGAAACCAGATACATCCTGGAATTAGAGAGTAAAATGACGAATAGCCTTAATTCCAGTGAATACTTTTTTAACATGCCTTTAAAGAGCTATGGTCTACGCAATCAATTTCTTTAGCCAACTGGTACTATGTATTGACTGTAAAATTGCCACTGCCTACATTGTTTTTAGCTTACACTTATAGTTTTTGCACTTATGTAACTTTCAGATCACGGCTGTGATTTGATTTTGATGATTTAATTCACAATTGTTTTTGCACTAGCACTTTACATGACTGTTAAGGGATATCATGGCCCACTGGGGTAGGATGCCAATGGATTTGGACTTCTCTTGAAGGGAAATGGCAGTGACGTTTAGACTTGAATGAATGAAATTAATCAAGTTCTAATATGGACGTGTTTTTATAGAAGCATTTATCTTTTATATTCATATGTCATCTTGAGGTTTTAATATTGATTTTAATATATCAATGTTGAATTCATGCATATTTTTAAGTGTTTATTTATATATCTATATATTTATATATTTAGATATTTGTGTATTTATGAACACTTGATAATGCATCTTTGCACAGTTTGCTGCATTTAGCGGTAATAACAATGTATTGGGCTGTAATCTTCTGCTTAAGATGCAATAACGAGCCAAGTTCAGGATTGTGTCCATGTCTATCATTTTCAACGTAATGCAGTCATGTGATTTTGCACTAGCACTTTAAATTGGTGAAACTCCAACAGCGTGTCATGTGATCAAGGCCACTGGCTGGCCGAAACACGTAATTGTGGAGGTGCAGGGCGTTATCTAAATAAACCTCAATAGCACCAAACTTTTGGGTCTGCATTCATCTTTATTCTATGTGAATTCGACTGGCGAAGTAAGAAGAAATATTTATATATATATATATATATATATATATATATATATATATATATATATATATATCACGAGTATTCCTCCGCTGCCTTCAAACACGCGGCTCTCCTGAAGAGATGGACACGGACCCAAGTTATTTGTGCAAAAAGTGAATATCCTTTATTCCTCTGTCGCCATTACGCGTTTCGGCTCGCCTGAGCCTTGATCACATGATATATATATCGCAAAACATTCCTTGCGTGTCCCACAAAGGAATAGAGACGCACTCAGCTTTCAGTAATCTTGCATTTACTTAAGCCAGAACATGATGACAATGCTTGCCTACGCGTTTTGGTCTCCTGACCTTCTTCCGGGGGAAATTGGACATATGGTATTTGCGTTTGAACTATTGACCTTCATATCATTGGCCCCTCCCTCACCTGGGCCGACCAATTTGGATCATACCGATGTATTCTGGTCTCAGTAGTTCCTCAGTTTTATCGCAATCCAGTAAGGACAACAGCTGTCTAAGTCTTAACCCATCAACGGGTCCGCATTGTTCATGTTCCATATTATGCTGGCATTCGCGCCTGAAAGCTCCTGGCGAGCCCAACATAAAAGGCAAACCACAGAGAGGGGTGCAACAAATGAAAATGGATCAGTACAAATCTCAAAGGGGGCCTTGAAACCAGACCCTCTGTGGGGGGCGCCACTGGGGGATGGTACCATAAAGTCAGAAACCACTGGAGCTCAAATCCCCGCAGTCATAGAGGCTTCCAGCTCAGCCATCCAGGCAAAAATAGTCGCAATGTCACTGGATATCAGACTACTATGGACCGACCTTTGAACTGTCACGGAACGCTCCATAGCCACAGAACAAAGTGTTAGTGAGCTGCAAAATGAAGTCTCTACATTTAAGGCAACACTAACAGACCTATCTCTCAAAACAGCAGCCCTGAAATGCCGGGTTGAAGATGCAGATGTGCGCTCCCGAAGGTGCAACCTGTGTTTCGCAGTATTCCCAGTGGGTGCAGAGAAAAAGACCCAGAACTCTTTCTGGAATGGTGGATCAAGGAGGCATTCCCCAAAGAAGGACTTTCTCCAATATTCGCAATTGAGCGGATGCACTGAGCCCTGGTGCCACCACCGCCACCGGGTGCCCAGCCCAGGACACTGTTGGCAAAGATTTTACATTATAGGGACTGGGACTGCATTCTTAAGGTGGCTAGGTGAGAGGGAAATCCAGCCTTTGGAAATCAAGTAATCTGTATATTTCCAGATCACACCCTTTTGGTACAGCAGCAGAGAGTATCTTTCAATGGAGTGACGGAGAAGCTGTTGGCCATGAACCTCCAGTACATGCTCTTCTACCCCGCAAAACCAAAGGGTCTCAACGAGGATCAAGCTCACTACTTTATAACCCCAGAGGCAGCCTGGGTCTGGCTGGAGTTCCATGGGGATGAAAGGACAATCTACCGGGGAGAGTTGCGCTGGGACCCTCAAATATCACTAAGGCAGGGATAAAAAATAAAAGCCACAACAGAAGGTCCAGAAAATCCTCGCAATCAACACAAGTGGTTGTATGCAGTGATTTATAGCTAGAATTAGTTAGGACAGACTCCGGTAGTAAGGGCAGAAGGTCTCCCAGAATCAACCGATCAACACAACAAGCCGAACAAGGAGCTGAAAAGGCCTTAGTTGAAGTAGTAACAGCCACAAGCTCCAAAGCTAGCATGGGAGACATATTAGAAGATAACCCTTAACCCATAGCTGGGAGACACTTGACCTGGTCACAGACTGGGGTAACATATATGGGAGGCGGAACATGATTCAGAACAGGAGAATGTGCAACATATTCAACCGTGCCCCTGCTCTAAATGGTCCAGTACCACGGTGGTGTCTAGCGGTCTAACCAGAGGAATGGGTGAACTGAGAAGGGCACCACTATTTGACGGGTGAACAGCTTCCCCTCCCCCAACTCGCTCTCTAATTCTTTTCTGATTGCTGTTTCCTTCTCGATATTCTTGTTTTAATTTTTTTCAATTATTGTTTTGCAGATCTGTGCATTCTTCCTAGTTGGATGCCAAATTGGTGTGAAATTAGGAGTTTTTTCAATAATAGTTGTATGTGTGGGTGTGAGTGGAGACCACAGTTGGGGGGTGCTACTGACAGATGTATAGTAAGTCTGAGACGTGCACTATCCCCGGACCGGAGGGAGACATATAGTGAATGGGTGCAAGTGGAATGTATGTTGGTATGAGGAGGTTAATGAATCATGAGAGGTGTGTATAAATCGTTGAATATATTATTTTGTTTATTTGGCAGGATTGATGATGGTTCTTTTGTGAAGTTCAGGGTTTGGCTTGCTGGATTGGGGAATAAATGGAATGCACGTTTTGTGGATGCAGTGTCTACCCAGGGGGGTGGGTTGTTTCAAATTTTTAGTTTACAATTTCTACTGGCAGTGATGGTAGCAGAACACTGACCGCACACACAATTGTTAGGGCAAACACAGACTGGGACAAATGGTGCAATATAAAATTATAACATGGGACGTGAGGAGGCTAAACTAGTTTGTGAAACGTTATAGTATACAAACATACTTACCACAGCAGGGCACTCAAGTTGCGATGTTGCAAGAGACACACCAGTTAGGCGCAGAAATACAGAAGCTCCGCAAGAAATGGAGGGGACAGTTATTCACATCTACCTATTCCACATATGCTAGGGGTGTTATGTTATGTTGTTATGTTATTAGAGCTTTTAAAGAGCGCTTATACCCAAAGGTGTCCTGGCGCTGAGCACTGTCTAACTGGTTTCTATGGGTGTGGTGGCTTATTCAGAGAACAACCATGTCTTCAGCCCCTTCCTAAAGGAAAGGAGCTCAGTAGAATTCCTGAGATGCACTGGCAGGTTGTTCCAGGCTTTTGCGGCACAAAAGAAGAAACTGCTGCCGCCCTAGTTGTTTTACTTCCGAGGAGTGCAATACTCTTCCGGGGACATACCATTGGAGACGTCTGCTCAGATTTTCAGGACCACTGCCCACCAAAGACTTAAAATCCGTACACAGCGCTTTGAATTGTGCATGTTTCTTTACTGGGAGCCAGTGCAGGTGACGAAGTCCATTTCTGACTGAGACGAATCTTGGTGTGCCCATTAGCAGCCTGGCTGCCCCATTTTGCACTAGCTGGAGTCTGTACAGATGATTTTTTTTGAATGTTCAGGTACAGGCTGTTGCAATAATCCAGCCGTGACAAAATGAGGGCTGAGACTGCTGTCCTAAAGCTATCCTCTGGTAGGAAACATTTTATTTTCCTCAAGATTCTGGGGAGGAAAAAGCTCTTTGAGACAACCCCGCTGACCTGATCGCCAAAGGCAAGTTTATTTTCCATAATCACTCCCAGCTTCTTGGCTTTAACCGTGGGGGCTGGAGGCTTGCCCATTTCTTCAGGCCACAGGTCAGGTGTCCAGAGGTTGGGGTTATTCCCAAATATAATGACCTCCGTTTTGCCTACATTAAGTTTCAAGCAATTGGTGGCCATCCAGCCGGATATGTCTTTCAGGCAGTCGTGGCACCTTGAAGCCATTTCCATTTCTTTGCCTCGCTGTAGGGACAGCACAATTTGTGTGTCGCCCACATAGGATATTAATTGAAGCCCAAAAGATCTTATCAGGGCTGCCAGTGGACTGACGTAGATATTAAAAAGCGTGGGGCTGAGGGAGGACCTCTGAGGCAGCCCGCACGGAAGGGAAAAAGGCTTAGATCTATCCTTCCCCAGATCCACCCTTTGCATTCTATCAGCCAGAAAAGATTTCAGGGGGCTCCAGGCCCTGCCCTGAACCCCCACCATCGATAACTGGTCCATCAAAACATCGTGATGGACTGTATCGAAGGCTGCTGACAGATCCAATATCATCAGGATCGCCACGCCTCCCTGATCCACAGCCTCTCCAACCTCCTCGGTGGCTTTGATAAGAGCTAGCTCCGTGCTATGTCCTGCACAAAAGCCGTAGGATCAAGTGCATTGCTGCTCTGAAAAAACGTGCTAAGTTGCACATTGATGGCCTTCTCAATCATTTTAGCCAGCAGCGGAAGTCGTGAGATGGGTCTGTAGTTGTTAGAATCACTTTTATCCAGGTTCGTTTTTTTTATCAGCGGGAGAATTGAGGCTGATTTCCAGGTTTTAGGGTACCGGCCTGACTCAATGATGGTGTTAAACAGTGACGTAAGGGTGGAAGCTATGGCCTCTGGGGTGTGGAAATCTGGTTTGCCCCACAGGTCCTATTCAAATTATGGAAATATGAGGCAGATATGTGGTAGTGCATGGTGAGCTAGATGGTGTGGATGTGTACCTGGCGAATGTCTATGCTCCAAACATAGATGATGATGAGTTCTTTAGCGCCATAGAGAAGTTACTCCTCGCTTACATTGGATTGGCGTTATTATGGGCAGAAAGACTTTAATTGCGTATTGGACAGCACACTAGACAGGCACCCACCAAAACAGCACACTAAACCTTACATGTTGACTGATTTAAGAGAGGTGATTAGATGACTACAGTGCATAGGCATTCGGCGCCAAACACACATGGGTGAGGTTTCCAGTAGTCTTGATCATTTCTTGCTTTCTCTGGAGGCATGTGGAGCTGTACCACAAACCAAATTGCTTGGCAGTTTTGTATCAGGCCATGCCCCAGTACTGCTGGAGTGGGAACTCGAGCGACATAGACTGAAGGTCCTCCTGTGGTGTTAATGACCTGATACGTTGTGTGATGTGATATTCCGAGAGGAACTCAGGGAGGCTATCTCAGGTTACTTCGCCATAAACTGGTCAACCGCAAACACCAGAGGTGTGGAATGGGACACACTTAAAGCTGTCACCCACAGGGAATGCTTGTCTAGAGTGGGGAGTACAAGGAGGTAGCTAGAACAAGAATTGACAGCTGCAGAAGATAGGTTAACCAAGCTCCAACACGTGAAGCAGGCATCATAACCTGCCTGTGATACACTCCTAGAAGCACAGCAATGGGTTGGGGAGATATGGGATAGATTAGATTGCCTTATCAGGTGCAAGTATCATCAGTTGCTCCATAAGTAAGGTGACAGATCTGGGAGGTTATTGGTGTGTTTACTGAAGTGGAACCGTCCTTCCCCTCTTATCCTCACACTACGACACCTCACAGGCAGTTGTCACTTCAGTGCTGTTCAATCATTTAGCCAAGATATACCACGAGGTCCCAGGGTCTGCGCAGCCTGAAGGTGGGGAGTTTCTATCTGAAGTTCCCCTCCCCTGCCTCACTGAGGAACAGACAGTGGAACTGGAAGCTGCAATCCAGGCGGAGGAATTACAGGAGGCACTACAAAGCAGGGCTCGCTGCAGATAACAGGGCCCGGATGGAATACCAGTGGAATTCTATCAGACATTTGCTGATTTACTACTCCCACGCCTACTGGAGACTTTACAGGAGGCAAAATGGGCCAGGAGTTTGCCACAATCTATGCAGGAGGTGCAGATAGTCACGCTCATATGCCTGTCAGAGACCAAAGTGATCCAGGCATGTAGAGACCCTTGTCAATGTTGGGGGTGGATGCTAAATTACTTTCTAAAATATTGGCCATGAGAGTAGGCAGAGTGGTAACTTGCCTGGTGCACAAAGACCTGTGCGGGTTCATACCTGGGAGAGGAACACATATCAACATGCGACGGTTGTCCCATTTCTTACACTCAGTGGCGGATAGTGAACTTTGGGGTGCGGTAGTCACCCTAGATATTGAAAAAGCATTCAATACTTTATGATGGGGATATAAATGGGAAGTACTGAGGAGAATGGGGTTCCGCAGGGAATTTATGGCCTGGGTCAGACTGCTCTATTATCAGCTGAGAGCCCGAGTGCTTAATGTGGGTCTAGTATCAGTGGCGATACAAATTGATAGGGGCATGCGGCAGGGGTGCCCACTATCCCCACTACTATTTGCACTGCGATGGAACCCCTGGCAATACAGCTGAGGAGGCTTATGGCCCCATGGGGCATAGCTGTAGACGGCATCACCCACGTTCTCTCCATGTACAGGGACGATAAACTTGTATAAATTCAGAAGAGGCAATCCCAGTGCTTTCAGGGATTCTGACCTCCTTTGGTTCAGCGTCTGGCCTTCATATTAATCATCAGAAATCTGTAATATTCCCGCTAGCCACCCTTGCGGGCAGAGAAGCACAGGATCGCCCCAAGGTGGGACTTGGTTGGGAAAGTGACGATTTCAGATATCTATGCATACAGGTAGCCCATCAGCTGGACGTTCAATATGCATTGAACACGGGTAAAGTACTAACAGGCCAGAAAGAGTTGATTCAATTCTAGAATAAGCTCCCTCTCTCGGTAATAGGAAGAGTGGCTGTGGCAAAAATGGTGATGCTGCCCCGCTGCCTGTATATATTGCAGAACTCCTTTTTCAGTATGCCGAAGTCCACATTTGATACCCTGAACAGTCTCCTAATCTCACTAGAATGGACTGGAGGATGAAACAGAGTTAAACTTGAGACGTTTAAATTAGACATGGATGCCGAGGGTCTGGTTCTCCCAGATTTTAGACTTTATTATATAGCTGGATCATTGCAGTACGCAGCACAGTGGTGCACGGGAGAGGACACGAAGGAGAAGGAGTTGCTGGGGAAATAGAGTAGTGGGTCAGAATTGCAGAGATACCTTATGATGGGCTCAAGGGCCCCCAAGGATTGACCACATATAATACAGAGAGCGGCTGAGGCCTGGAAACAGGCAGTCACCTTGGGTCTTCACAGGGCTCCCTATGCCGGTGCGATCCAGCTCAAAGCTTTAAAACAATTCAGGCAACCATGGACTCCACGAAATGGTATGAATGGGGATGCGTGACATCAGGAGACATGTACCTAAATGGGACTTTTCTAACATTCAATAAGGCATAAAAATGTTTCCAAATCCCAGAAGGTCACTTTTTATATTATGCAAACATTTTGCAGAAGGTCCACAAGATATGTACCTCATTTCCGGAGGAACCGCAGGAGTCGCGCACGCTGGTAACACTGCTGGACCAGGGGTCCAGCAGAGGGATTATCTCTCACATATACAAGGCACTGAAAGAGGATCGTGCTGTCGACTTGTCAGCCAAAGTAAGATGGGAGGTGGACTTACCATCCCCACTAACAGATGGTGAATGGAAAAGGGCATTGGCATAGGTGGCAGAGGTAGCCAGTAATGCCAGGTTTAAACTCCCCCCGTTCTATTATCTACTCCACACATATCTGACCCCACTGATGTTGGCACAGTTCACCCCAGGGCAATCCTCAGTGTGCTCGCGGTGTGGCACAGACCCCGCCACATTCCTTCACATGACCTGGAGTTGCATACGACTTCAAACATAGTGGTGTCAGGTGACACAGACTCTCCGCACCGCAACAGCAGTGTGAATGGAGGTTTCCATTTAACAGTGCTTGTTGGGTGTCCTTCCAACGTAAAAAAAGGGACGCGGATACAGCACAAATTTCCATCTCTGGGCCTGGTTCTCGCCAAACATTGAATCGCAATACACAGGGTCCTCTCCACTTCCCCCACGCTAGATAAATAGAGGGAAGACATGCCGGAGTGGGACGTGGCCGAAAAGTGCTGCCTCAGGGCAGTGAGAGTGGATGAGAATGCAGAGAGAGACATAAGAGAGTGGGGATAAATGTTGGAAGGTATGTTGTTGACGGCTGACCAGAATGAAAATGAGGTTATACACACACAAACCCTGAACCACACCCCACCGGTATCCACCACAAGATATGAAAATGGCCCTCTCAGCCAAATGTAAAGCAAGATACACCCTTCTTCCTGAATGTCAGACCCTAGACAACATTTTTTTATACTTCTCACACATGGGTTGAGCACTGCTGCCAGTCACTGCCAAAGGTTTCTCTTGCTTCTTGGTTTATTTATTGTCTCCTTTAATTTATTTTTCTTTAATCAAAAAAATGATGAACATTGCTATGCACAGTGATCCACTGGGTAAGGGGAGGGTTGTTGAACACCATCAAGAATTATGATAAGCTTAAAAAATGTACCACTGCAAGCGATACACGGATGGTATAATGATGTGGAAAGTAATAATTGGTTCCTAATGGTATATCTCTGATGTGCTGTAACATGTGTATGACAGATTTGGAATGTGATACAGTGCAATGTCATTAATAAAGACAAGTTTAAAAATAAAAAAAACATAACATATATATATATATATCCAAACAGGTTGCCCCAGTTGAGAGCGGCCCCAGGGGGGGTTATATATATATTTCCACCATAAACAAATGCTGACTCCTGAGCCACTTCTCCATGGTGCGCCAATGGCGGAGTAACAAGCCCCTATAAATCCACTCACCGTGCTCAGTTCATTGCGAACAAAAACACACCACGGCTCAACTTCTATTCCAAGTGTGATTTTATACAACGTTCCTCAATGTGTTTCGGAGCTTGCACTGCTTGTTCGCTAGTAAATCAACAACTGCACAGTATATTTCACACCACATGATTGTGAGTCAATCAATAACATAGACAAAAGACTCATACATGTATTGGAACTAGATTACTAAACAATGCAATTCACTACTTTTTGAAGACAAAAGGCTATTCTTTACAAAATTAAATTATTGATTTGAACATAACCCACTCATGTTTGTATATTTATACATGTTTCAAATATTTATATTAAATTCAATAATACTGCTGGTCGACATTGTTAATAAAGATTTTTTAAACAATTTCTTTCTTTAACCTATTACTATATTGTGGTCTTCACACTTAAGGTGATCTTTCAAAGTGCTGGTGTGGCATCATATAGGTTTGTCTGAACAATCCCATAATAGTACATCATTTGGTGCAATTTTACCCCAATGCACAGATTCTAACTGTCAAACTAGTCAAGTGAATTGCTGATCGCCTGTAGGTAGTAAAAATTAAGACCTAGTTTCCATAGCAAAAGCCTTTTCTGAATTGCCTATAACTTTAGTGTTGTTTGACCATTCTTCATTAGAGTTTCCAAAAAGAGTGTCAAGGTAGATTCTGGTTGTCATGGAAAGTTTGGGGATGAACCATGCATTGGGGACCAAGAATTAGGGGCACAAAATAGGTGGACCTTTGTAATGTTAATTCCCAGAGTAACCTTTAGCCACAGCTGCAGACCGAACCGCTGAACGTACTTACAGAAAATTTGTGAGGGAGGTAGATGTTGGTTTAAGCAAGTGCCTTTTGCTTTTTTAGTGTAAATTTAGTATGTAGTAGGGATATCTCTGGCCTTGGATATTTCGCAGTGTTTTCGCGATTAATCGCAAATGCACATGCCAATGGGAATGCTCTGATTGGCTGTATGGAACCTAAACAGAAAGCTGTGGCCACCATCTTATTGCTCAGAAACGGTTTCCGGGGCTGAATATTTCTGAAAAAGCTAACATAAGGGGTCAGAGTAGAGGTACTCTGATCCCATGTTTAAGGAATGGGGGTTGTTAGTGGCACAAGGTATGTGTCAGTAATTGACTTTTTTTATTGCGTGCGACATTTGCAGTAATGCCATGACCACCTGCAAGGCCCTCAAGTATCATCATGACTATAAACATTATCGAGAATATTGGTGGCAAAAAAAAAAATAGTGAAACATTAATATGCATTGTTATAGATATATTGAGATTTTGATAAATGTTTTTACAGAGTTATTTATAAAATGAGTTATTTACTGTGATGGTTAGAACTAATTATATAGTTATAATCTTTTAATGTGGTGATGGCTATTTTATTCCTTCTTTTGCTTTGCCCTTTCGTGACGTAACCACAGGATTGGTGACGGCCAACGTCATAGTGATCTCTGGCCTCATCGTGAAAACAGAAAATGGATTTTAGAGATGGCTGTTCTAGAAATACATTAGAAAAACATGAGTTTGAAGTGTACAGTAATAAACTGCTAGTGTGTAAAATACTGTAATATGTGAGCATATATGTGTTTTCACTTTATGGAAAAGGCACAACCATCACGGTTAACGGCAAAAGGTTACAGGGACGTTATAGTGAGGATTTAGCATACAAAAAACCTTAGAAATTCACTGAAAGAACAAATGATACAGAGGCATTATAGTTAGGAAATAGAATTCTAAAACCTTAGAAATTCAGTAAAAAAAAACACAGGTTACAGGGGCATTATAGGTAGGCTGACATTTCACGCATACAAAACCAAAGAAATTCAGCAGTTATAGTTAGCTGTTATAGTTAGCTGAGATAACTATTATTTGCACCCCCACAATGCACTACTCATGTATTACATTACTCATGACATGGTCAGTGACATCATTGATGACATCACTGATGACATCTCAAAGTACATCACTGATGACATCATCCACGGAATCTCTGACACAACCGCTCACACCCATTCACACATAATATAACCTTTCATTCACCCACTCCTACTCTCACACTACCATTCTCAAAACCATGAAAACAATCATACCAGTACATACACACCCACTCACTGATTCATATGTCTACACACAGATCCACTCAGTCACCCATACAACCATTCATACACAAACTCACTTACTAATGCAGCCCCTGATATATCCACTCATACACCCATTTAGCCACTCACACACTATGTAAATGTAAATGTAAATGTAGTTGAGCTTATATAGCGCACAGCTACCCGCAGTGGGTTTCCCGGTCACCCATAGAGCTACTCACACACCTACTCACTCGCTCATAGAGTCAATCACACAGCCATGTACTCACCTATAAATCTATGCACACACCAACTTACTTATTCATGCAGATACTAACAAGTACTCACCTATAACTGACACAAGCACACACTCACCCATACAGCCAATCTCACCATCACTCACTCACACATACAGTTACTTATATACTCCAACACTCACATATACTGCCTTTCACATATGCAGTTACTCACCCATATATCACTAAAACATCCATTCACTCACTGACAAAGCCATACCCATACTCAGTCACTTATCCAGCCCTTCTCTTACATACTCACTCTTACATCCACTGACTCACTCCTCCATGCAGGCACTCAAACACCCAATCACACACCCACACAGACGCTCATAGACCCATAGAGGTACTCAGACAACCAATCACTCACCCATACAGAAACTCACACACCCATATAGACATTCACACAACCAGTCACTCACCTATACATACGCTGAGATACCTTATCACTCACTTATACAGTCAGTCACACACCCACTAAATCATCCACACAGGGACTCATGCACCTACTGATTCTTCAATACACCTTGGTGTATATATGTTATGTTATGTTATATAATTTTCTAATGTGCACAGCTACTCCAAGGAGTGTCCCGGCGCGAGCACAGAGGGACTAAAAGGCTCGTCAGTACTAAACAAAGAGGTACGTTTTTAACAATTTTTTAAAAGCCACAGGATCTTTAATGTTGCAGAGTGCAAACGGAAGGGCGTTACATGCCTGTGCCACGATGATGGCGAGGGAACAACCGCCAAGCCTGTGCCGGAAGAAACAGGGAACTTTTGCCAGAAGAAGAGCTCAGGAGCGTAGCTGTCTCCCTGGAACGTAAAAGGAGAAACGTTTCTGCAAGTAAGTTGGCCCAAGACCATGCAGAGCTCGATGGGCGATGGTAATAGATTTGAATTTCACCCGGGCTGCTATGGGAAGCCAATGAAAAGAGCGAAGAGGACCTTGCATACTGATTCTTAAGGGGATCTCTAACAGGAGCCGAGCCGACGCATTTTGCACCACCTGGAGTTTGTTAAGGGAGAATGCCAGAATCCCCACATAAAGAGCATTAGAATAATCCAGGCGGCAAAGAATGAGCACGCGGACAGCTGTTTCTTTTGCCGACCGTGGGAGAAGTGGAAGAAATCTTCTCAAAATTATGTGGAGACCAAAGCAACACCCTTAAAGTCTCTCGACTTGGGAGGAGAAAGATAGATTATCCTCAAACCGAACTCCCAGATTCTTCACTGTGCTACTGCTAGAGGACGGCGGTGGGAAGTCAGACAACCAGATCAAATCTCTAAAACCAGGGGGGAAATTGCCATACAAGAGGTTCTCCGACTTGTCTTCATTGCATTTCAATTGAGCGCCCACAAGCCACTTAAACACCGAAGACAGGCAGAATTGAACGGAAGCCACAGATTCCTCCTCCTTTTTCCAGGTGAAAAGTAACTGGGTATCGTCAGCATAAGCGATCACCTTAGCCCCCAAAGCCTCAGCCAACACGACTAGAGGAGTAAGAACAAAAGGGGTCTAAGGGACGACCCCTGAGGGACCCCAGTAGTAACTGACTGAGGGGCAGACGCTGCCGGTGGTAGCCAGACTTGTTGCACCGACCCTCCAGAAAGGACCTAATCCAGCCCCAGGCGGACCCCGATACACCAATCTCAGCAAGTCAGTCAAGCAACAAAAAGTGGGGAACCGTGTCAAATGCAGCCGACAGGTCGAGCAGCACTAATGCTGCTCTCCCACTGGCATCAAGGCACTCTCGAATAGCCTCAGATACTTCTACCAAAGCCAATTCGGTACTATAAGAGGACCAAAAGCCCGACTGAGCTGGATGAAGAATGTCAGCCCTCTCCACAAACTCAGTCAACTGTCTATTCACCACCTTCTCACAGGCTTTGGCGAGACTAGGAAGAAGAGAAATGGGCCTCTAGTTCCCAGGAATCAAAGGTTTGAGGGCAGGCTTTTTTAATAATGGAAGAATTTTAGCCTGCTTCCAGCTGTCTGGGTCTCGAGCTTCGCGAAGAGAGTGATTTATAATGTTATTCACCTCAAGATTAATAACCTCCGCTACTGCCGCCATTAGTCTGGCAGGGCAGGGGTCGGTGGGCAAACCGGATTTCAATCCCTTCAAAATTCTAAGGGTACTAGGCAAATCTACTGTGGAAAAAACACCCAGAAAATGCCGAAGGGTGGCGGGAGCAGAGGCGGACGACACAGAATCAGTTGAACACGGTATAAAGCTTGCTTGAATCACACGAATATTGTCCATAAAAAAATTAGACAGCGTGTCGCACAAGGCATCAGTGGCTGAGAGATAGCATGATTGTGCTATGGGTGACATAAAGCTCTGTACAATTGCAAAGATTCCCTTTGAGTTGTTTTGTGCCTGATCAATACGGACGGCATAATAGTGCTTTTAGGCTTGGGAGATAGCAGCGTAATAGGCTTTTTGTCTCTGTCTAAGAGTGCCCTTTGCCACTGGGCAGTACTCGCTGAGATGCCAGGAGCGTTCCAGTTTTTTGCAATCTTGTTTTAATGATGTCAGCTTAGCGGTATACCACGGTTTAGAAAGAGTCTCCCTGTTGCGCCTAGCCGAAGTAGGTATAGCAAGGGTAGTCATAGTAGATGAAACCCAGTTGGTGAAAGCCAGAAGGCTCCCTTCTAAATCCTGTTGAAGTGCCGGCCAACAGGTGGTCAGGGCCATTGAAAATTTGGAAGGCTCAATTCTTTTAAATTCTAATTTACGGGAGGCATGGGTAGGTATGCTAGCTGAGGCCACCTCCCAGGAGAAGAGAGTCAGGTGATGATCAGACCAGTAGACTGGAAGGGAATCAACAGCTTTAATAGGAAAGTTAGAGCAGATAGGGTCAAGAATATGGCCCCCTTGAAGGATCAGCCGATTCACCCATTGTGAATATATATATTTAACACTTAAAAACTTTTTAGATACACTCACAGTCACCGGAAGATCTCATCTCTGATGTCATTAGAGATGTTATCAGTGATGTCCCTGACCATGTCATGAGTGAAGTAATATGTGAAGTCATGAACATTGCTTTGCAAGGGCATGAGTTATAGTTAGCTCATATATATATATATATATATATATATATATATATATATATATATATATAATTCACTGAAAAAACCATAGGTTTCAGGGGCGTTATAGTTAGCTGGACATTTCCCTCGTACAAAACCCTAGAAACTCCCCTGTTATAGTTAGTTCAGCTAACTATAACTCGTGCCCCCGCAATGCACTGCTGATGACGTCACATATTCCATCACTCATGACATGGTCAGTGACATCACTGATGACATCACTGATTACATCATCCATTGAGTATGTGTTTCTGAACAGTTTTAATATGTTTAATATACAGGGAAAGGCCTGTTGAAAAATAATTGGGTGTACAAGTGTGTGAATGGATGATTTTCTAGGTGTGTAACTGACTCTATAAGTGAGTCATTAAATGTATCTTACTGCAGACTAGTGACTAAACTGTGTGAATGTCTGTATGTGTCTGTGTGTTGGTGTATAAGTGGCTGCATGGTTTTGTGAATAGCTATATGAGTGTCTATATGGGTGATTTATTGGTTGTCTGAGTATCTGCATGGGTGCCTGAGTGTTTGTGTGGGTAGGGTGTGTGTGACTCTGTGACCAGATGTGTGAGTGAGTGATTCAGTGGGTGCATGGTTTTAAGAGTGCATCTGTGATTAACTCTATGGTTGGGTGAGTGTATGTATGGGTGTGTTAGTGATTGAATGTATATCTCAGCTGTACATGTGTGAGTAACTACATATGTGAAACGCAGTGTATATGTGTGTACGGGTATATAACTATCTATATGTGAGAGTGTGTGATTTTGGGAGTGGCTGTATGCGCCATAGTGCAAGGAAATCTGTGTTATGTGCTGTTTGTTTTTCTGCAGGAAATTTTACTGTGATTAATTATTTGCTTGACTGACTAGATGTGTCAGTACCTCAATGGATGATTGGTGGTGTGTGAGTGTCTATATAGGTGTATAAATGCACAGAGTGACTGTAAGTATGAGTGACTGTACAGGTGAGTGAGTGGAGATGCATGTAGATCTAAGAGTCAATGAGTGGGTATGTAGTTATTGGTATTGGAGTATCTATGGTCTTCAAAATGGCCGTCTGAAATTTTGAGTTGGTGTATCAAAAGTTATATTAGGGTGTGAGAAGGTGTACTAATTTATCACATAGATGACGTCATCAGTGATGTCATCAGTGATGTCATTTGAGATGTCATCAGTGATGTCATGAGTGATGTAATATGTGACGTCATCAGCAGTGCAATGCGGGGGCGCGAGTTATAGTTAGCTGAACCAACTATAACAGGGGAATTTCTAGGGTTTTGTACGAGGGAAATGTCCAGCTAACTATAACGCCCCTGAAACCTATGGTTTTTTTCAGTGAATTTCAAAGGTTTTTTAAATGCCACTTCATAACTATAACGTGCATGAAACCTATGGTTTTTTCAGTGAATTTCAAATGTTTTTTAAATGCTAATTCCTATCTATAACTTATCTCTGAAGATATCATGAAAAGCATTCTTTTTTAAAAGTAGGGTGCACATTAGTTTTGTGGAAAAGCATCTTTGTGATTGGTTAAGAAAAAGCAGTTTCAACGTGGAGTACATATCAAAGGATAAAATTTGCTCAGATCAACCACACCTGCTACTTGCATTTGGAAGGCACTGTTCGAACTTAAAACAATCGTCAACTTTTAACCTGCACGTGTCGTTAAATATTCAAGAAAATGTTACAAAAAAATATCGTTAAGTTTTACAAAATTTATGAACTTTTAACCTGCACGTGTTGTAGAATGTTCTAGAAAGTGTGTTGATAGAATACGTTGCACTTCTGACTTCTATGTGTTGTTGAATATTAAAAAAACGGTTCATATGGAAAATTAAAAAGAAACCAATAGAGAAGTTTTGAAACCTAAAAGAATCAAGGAACTATTCTAATTTATTCTTTACATGTATTTATGTGTGCAGCAACAAAATTATAGACACAACAGCACTAGGAAGAGGAAGAAGCAGGGAGTGGGGGGAGGGGGGAGATGGGCAGAATGGCACACATGCACAATTAAGTACAACACACATATGACTAACGATGGCCAAAATGAAACACACCAACTAGCAGCACAAGTCACACAACCATCACACCACTGAACGAGCATAGAAGTGAAAACCACACTGCATTCATACAGGATGTGTACAAAGGCCAGTCGTTGGTGTTGTGGGATGTCTGCGACCGTGGTCATCATGGATGAGATGCCCAGTATGTGGCACATGGTCGAGTTCACTGTGTGTTATGTTGCCAAACGGCTGCACCTCCCTCCCATGAGCCCCCACACTTTTGTACGGTGCGCTGTTGTATCTCGTGCACTCATACGGCACACCATTGTAATGCCTATTTGCGCATGTCCTGCTACATTCCAACTACAACATCACAGTGCCGTTTGGAGGTGGTGCATGCCAGTTTAAAACATCAACTGCTGCGGCTCTTGTAGCAGGCCACACCAGAACACAGAGACACACTTACCGCACTTCCTGTACACGGACATGTCCGAGACACCCCGTTCCCCTTGCCAGATAGGCACACCCCTGCACTGACCTGTGAACCCCAGACCAGCACACGCCAGTTGTGCATGCAGGAGGATGCGTGCGTAGCTACACATCCAGGCTCACTGCCAACGCTGAGGTGACAGCACACTTTGATGTTGCAGGGCTCGTGCCTATCATGCTAAGACAATGACCACAGGGACACACTTACTAAGATGTGGGTTTGGGGGGCATTGGCGGTCCTGTTGAGATGAGTCTTCTGGCCATCATGGGTATCCCTGTATCATGCTCATTGACTCTATGGTACCTGTGGGTGTTCTGGTGTGGCTCTTGGCTGTGTTCCCTTTCATGGTGCAGGTAGTTGTCCTGCTTAACACCAGCAGAAAGCAGGTGTAAAATCCCTGGTGCTAACGTGTCTTATCACCAGAATTTGTTTCGCATTGCAATTGGTGTGAAAGTTGTGATGTGATTTTCTTCGTGTGCAGAACAATATACGAACTGAGCAGTGTATCTCATCAAGATCCAGCACCTGATGCACTATTCCCAATCAATATAAATACAATGAGATTTCTTAATAGATTTTGTGTGTACACTGTAAGTGCAACTAATACCTCAGTGAAATTCAATACAGGATTTTAGTATTTAGAATAAATCGGAAAGGTGCACCTTGTGTCTTTTTGCACGGGAACGGCTACTCTCCATTTCATTATCAGCACTTTAACGGAAGTAAAGTTGAGATAAATCTAACAGACTATTCAGAAGTTGGTGCAAACTGCAGATATCACCAGTATTCCAGCGATAAGTGTCCCAAAATTTAACACCATGGTGGACTCCATCAAATAACAGTAATAAGAACAAGAAAGAGTCACACAGCAGTTAAGAGAACAACCAAAAACGTTATTAATTTTTTTTTTTCAAACTTTATTTTTTATAATAATTAATATACAAATGAAAAACTATTGTCAAACTTTATTTTTTTATTAACATATATATGAACAATAAACTAATAAACAAAATGTAACAACAATAATAAAAAACAACAAGGCAGAACACTACTGTGGGGACAATGGATGTCGTCGACAGACCTGGAAAATAAGAAAGATTGTTAAAAATAAAACAACATGGTATTCTCAACAAAATACCACAAGAAACAAATCACAAATATATAAAATGCATACAGCTAACAACATTTTATAAGTTTAACCTGCAAAAACTGTAAATGTTGCTGCTTTAAAATATTTACCGAATCTGAAGAAAATGTTTTGCAGAAGGCACCACACCAACAACGTTTTTCTTCAGTGGTGAGGACATTTTTTACTTTTTCCAAGGAGCAAACAAAGAACAATGCCACCTTCGTCACTCGCAAGATTTGCCAAAGAGTTCTGTTACGAGGAGATCCTAACAAAAAATACTCGTGCGGCACAGCTAGTATGATGAAACACCTAAGGACCCTTCATCCAAACAATCTTGCATGAGAAGAGTGCAAACAGATGAGAAACACTCCTGTTCTGTATCTGTAAAAAAGAATCACAAATAAATGTATATTAATAACTTTCAAATTTATACTATTCCATTACTGTACAAACACATTTTATATAAAAACTGACTATGAAACTATAGCCCTGAACCACAAGTGTGACGATCATTAAAACACTACATGCATAGTGCATACTACTTTGAAGCAGTTCATGCCCTAAAGCCTGCCTCACTAAAAGACTACATGCTAACTGACTAAATGATTACAGTACTATAAGGTGACACACTGGGTTACTCACAGGGTGTTTGCTAGAAGAGTATGAATACTAACTAGGGAATAGAAGGTGTGAAACACAACTGTGTAGGTGATTAGAGGACTGCATCCATACTGCATAGGCATTTAAAGCAGTCCATGTGCTAAGGCCTGGCTCACTGCATGACTACTTGGGTACTGACTGAATGATTATCGTACAGCAAGGAGAGTGCCTAGGTGAATTTATAAGTGCTAGGCTTTTCGCACAGGGAATAGATTAGTACTTGGTACTGAATGGGTCACTAGAGGAGTGCAAAGGCAGTGACAAGTGCTGGACTGTATGGATACTGACTATGAAATTGAAAGTGTGAAAGACAATTGTCTAGGTGGTTAGAAGACTGCATGCATAGTGCATAGGGGTTTGAAGCAGTCCATGTGCTAAAGCCTGGCTCAGTGTATGAATACTTAGGCACTGACTGAATGATTAGAGTACTGCAAAGATAGTATCTTGGTGAATTTATAAGTGTTTGGGTTTTAGCACAGTGAATGGATTAGTACATGGTGCTGAATGGGTCACTAGAGGACTGCAAAGAGAGTGACAGGGTATTTCCTGGAAGTGTATGGATACTGACTAGGGAATTGAAGGTGTGAAAGACAATTGTGTAGGTGGTTAGAGGACTGCATACATAGAGGATAAGGGTTTTAAGCAGTCCATATACTAAGGCCTGGGTCACTGGATGAGTACTTGGGTACTGACTGAATGATTAGAGTACTGCAAGGAGAGTGCCTGGGTGAAATTATTAGGGTTTGGCGCTGTGAATGGATTAGTACATGATGCTGAATGGGTCACTAGAGGAGTGCAACGGCCGTGACAGGGTGTTTGCTGGAAGTGAACGGATACTGACTGGGGAATTGAAGGTGTGAAAGACAAGTGTGTAGGTGGTTAGAGGACTGCATGCATAGTGGATATGGGCTTGACGTAGTCCATGTGCTAAGACCTGGCTCAGTGCATGAATACTTAGGCAGTGACTGAATCATTAGAGTACTGGAAAGAGAGTGTCTAGGTGAATTTATAAGTGTTTGAGTTTTGGCACAGTCAATGGATTAGTACATGCTGTTGAATGGGTCTCTAGAGGACTGCAAAGGAAGTGACAGGATGTTTCCTGGAAGTGTATGGATACTGACTAGGGAATTGAAGGTGTAAAAGACAAGTGTATATTATGTCAGAACACTTTTATTTGAAGCAATCTATTTGGTACTTAGAAACTGACTAAATAATCAGACTACTTCTAGGACAGTGCTTAGGTAAAACTTTTACATTTTCAGTTCTGCCACAGTGAACAGAATAGTACATGGTACTACACCTTAGTGTCAAACCCTGACTCATTTTATCAATGCATAAGCAAAGACTAGCTTCAAATGCTACTAAAACTTGACAACATGAGAGGTTTTAAATTAGTTATCTGTCAGCAAATACACGATGTTACCAAATGCTTCTCTCACAGTGGTTCTCAAATGCACACAGACTCGCAGTGTAATTCTAGACAACAACCACTATACCTAGGAGTTTACCAAAAATCATTCACTACTGTGGAAGTGGTAAGTGAACTGCACACAATCTTCATATTTCAGGACTGCACTTTTGTGTCAAAGCCTGACTCACTTAATCAAAGCATTAGCAAAGACTGGCTTCTAATGCTACTAAAACTTCACAACATGACCTGTTTTAAAACAGGTATATGTCAGCAAATACACGATGTTACCAAATGCTTCTCTCACAATCCTTACCCAAATGCACACGGACTCACAGTGTGGTTTTAGACAAGCAACACTATCCTAGGAGTTTACCAAAACTCATTCACTACTCTGTCAGAGTAAATGGTACTGCACACAATCTACATATTTAAGTACACCACATCAGTGTCAAAGCATGACTAATTTAATCAACGCATAAGCAAAGACTGGATTCTAATCCTACTAAAACTTCACAACATGACAGGTTTTAAAACAGTTATCTGTCAGCAAATACATGATGTTACCAAATGCTTCTCTCACAGTGATTCCAAATACACACTAACTCACAGTGTGATTCTAGACAAGCACCACTATCCCTTTGAGTTTACCAAAACTCATTCACTACAGTGCAAGTGTTAAGGGAACTGCACACAATCTACATATTTCACAACTGCAATTTACTGTCAATGCCTGACTCATATAATGAAAGCATAAGCCATAACTGTCTTCTAATGCTACTAAAACTTGACAACATGACATGTTTTACAACACTTATCTGTCAGCAAATACACAATGTTACCAAACACTTCTCTCACAGTGGTTCCCAAATGCACAAAGACTCACAGTGTGATTCTAGACAAGCACCAGTATCCCTAGGAGTTTACCAAAACTCATTCACTACACTGGAAGTGATAAGGGAACTGCACACAATCTACATATTTCACAACAGCTCTTTAGTGTCAATGCCTGACTCATTTAATCAACACATAAGCAAAGACTGGCTTCTAATGCTACTAAAACTTGACAACATGACAAGTTTTAAAACAGTTTTCTATCAGCAAATACACAATGTTACCAAACGCTTCTTTCACAGTGGTTCCCAAATGCACAAAGACTCACAGTGTGATTCTAGACAAGCACCAGTATCTCTAGGAGTTTACCAAAACTCATTCACTACACTGGAAGTGATAAGGGAACTGCACACAATCTACATATTTCACGACTGCTCTTTAGTGTCAATGCCTGACTCATTTAATCAACACATAAACAAAGACTGGCTTCTAATGCTACTAAAACTTGACAACATGACAGGTTTTGAAACAGTTTTCTCTCAGCAAATACACGATGTTACCAAACGCTTCTCTCACAGTGGTTCCCAAATGCACACAGACTCACAGTGTGATTCTAGACAAGCACCAGTATTCCTAGGAGTTTACCAAAACTCATTCACTACACTGGAAGTGATAAGGGAACTTCACACAATCTACATATTTCACGACTGCACTTTAGTGTCAATGCCTGACTCATTTAATCAACACATAAGCAAAGACTGGCTTCTAATGCTACTAAAACTTGACAACATGACAAGTTTTAAAACAGTTTTCTGTCAGCAAATACACAATGTTACCAAACGCTTCTTTCACAGTGGTTCCCAAATGCACAAAGACTCACAGTGTGATTCTAGACAAGCACCACTATCCCTAGGAGTTTACCAAAACTCATTCACTACAGTGCAAGTGGTAAGGGAACTTCACACAATCTACATATTACACAACTAATATTTACTGTCAATGCCTGACTCATATAATGAAAGCATAAGCCATAACTGTCTTCTAATGCTACTAAAACTTGACAACATGACAGGTTTTAAAACAGTTATCGGTCAGCAAAATACAAGATGTTACCAAATGCTTCTCTCACAATCCTTACCCAAATGCACACAGACTCACGGTGTGATTTTAGACAAGCAACACTATCCTAGGAGTTTACCAAAACTCATTCACTAGTCTGGAAGAGTTAATGGTACTGCACACAATCTACATATTTAAGTACAGTACATCAGTGTCAAAGCATGACTCATTTAATCAACATATAAGCAAAGACTGGATTCTAATGCTACTAAATCTTCACAACATGACAGATTTTAAAACAGTTATCTGTCAGCAAATACATGATGTTACCAAATGATTCTCTCACACTGATCCCAAATATACACTAACTCACGGTGTGATTCTAGACAAGCACCACTATCCCTATGAGCTTACCAAAACTCATTCACTACAGTGCAAGTGGTAAGGGAACTGCACACAATCTACATATTTCACGACTGCAATTTACTGTCAATGCCTCACTCAATTAATGAAAGCATAAGCCATAACTGTCTTCTAATGCTACTAAAACTTGACAACCTGACTGGTTTAAAACAGTTATCTGTCAGCAAATACACGATATTACCAAATGCTTCTCTCACAGTGGTTCCCAAATGCACACAGACTCACTGTGTGATTCTAGACAAACAACACTATCCCTTACACTATATCAAAACACATTTCTTCATCTAGAAAGAGTACTACATTTTAGTATGGAAACATAACATAACTCATTTCACAAATTCATAAACAATGACTGGTTTCTAATTCTACCAAAATATAAAAACTGCACGGTTATCTGTCTACAAACACATGAAAAACACAAATGCCTATCACAGAATGGTTTCGACATGCACACACATTGTAGAGAAAAAAAGTACTCCCTACACTTTAGCAGGAAAAATACATTACTCTGATTAAAATCAAAATAGTCTACAATCATCCCCTCACAATTAAATAACTCATTTTTCAAGTTCTTTTGTAGATTAAGGAGTATATCAATCACTCACCATATTTTCTTTTACAGAATCTCTGCACTGTGCACCTCTCAGCAAAAGCAAAGAATGAAAAAGTGTCTCTTTCATTTTCCACACATATACATGTAAACATCAAATCACAATCCTTAGCACATAAACTTAAAAGCAAACACACATTTCTATTGGTTAAACATTTCAACCCTTTCCAACTGAAATACATTTCAACCATTCCCCCAATCTGCCTTCTGCCTGTTACCATAGAAACAGCTCATGGAACACTGCACTGAGCTCACAGGTCACAAGTTCAGCACACAATGTTCCTACACAAGGCAGAAGGTGTGCTTGACTTTTCAATATATCAGATTATCATATATAATGTTCCTTACAATCTGTTTTTGTTAACCAATAACAATCATACCTTTAAAAAACAAAAATATACACCCAGTGTAGAAAGTTGTTATACAACCAATGATTTCTTGTCTTTTTTGTCCAAAAACGTTGCCGTGGATCTGCGCACCCACCGCGAGAGAATCCGTGCATTCAATGCGATAGGATGCGCGCACCGTGCGCGCATTTCAACGCTTTTTTTTTTAAAAAGGGGGGCCACAGGGGGTCCTTCTGGGACCCCCTAAGCAGATCTAGAGGGTCACAGTATTTCCACTCGGCCCCCTTTATATCTTTTACACACTTATTCCATTTCCATCTTCAGCCTCGCTTCTACCGAGGCAGAAAATGGCCGCCAACAGTTCCTGGTTTCGAATGTAGAGAGACGCTCGACAGCCAATTAGCATTCAGCGTGCGATCGGGAGGGTGCGCGCTCGGTTCGGGGAGGGTTCGCGTACGGTGCGGGTAGGGTCCGCGGATCCTCCGCGGCCATAGATATCACTAACTTTTTTACTCCTAATTTTCTCAGGAACTACTGAACAGATTCACACCAAATATGCAAAAGGCACGAGTCTGAACTGAGGACTACCTCTTTGCCAAATTTGGTGTCATTCCGTTCAGCGGTTCGGGCTGTAGCTGCGACAACAGATCCTATGGGAAATTGCATGGGGAAAACGCGTTTTGGGACCCCCCTTTTTTCTCGGCCCCCTCTTGACGAATCACCGCGGAGCTGGCCAAATGTTTGGAGAATTTCGCGAGGATTCGTCAACCGGCGCCAAAGATATTCCCAACAGAATGTTGCGGATTTCCTATGGAAAATAGGTCCTAACTATAACTATCTACTGGCGACCGCCAGTAGATAATATATATATATATATATATTCACTTAAAAAACCATAGGTTTCACACATGTTATAGTTAGGTGGATATTTCACTCGCAAAAAACCAATCAAATTCCCCCGTTATAGTCAGTTCAGATAACTATAACTCGTGCGACCGCAATCCGCTGCTGATGATGTAACATATTACATCACTCATGACATGGTCAGTGGCATCACTCATGACATCACTGATGACATCATCCTTGTGATAGAGTGGCGACCGCGCGAGTTATAGTTATCTGAACTAATTATAACGGGGGAATTTCATTGGTTTTTTGCGAGTGAAATATCCACCTAACTATAACATGTGTGAAACCTATGGTTTTTTAAGTGAATTTGCAAGGTTTTTTAAATGCTAATTCCTAACTATAACATGTGTGAAACCTATGGTTTTTTCAGTGAATTTGTACAGGTTTTTAAATGCAAAGTTATGCATGTATGTATTATATTTTTTATATATTTATTTTACAATAAACTACGTATTTTTTGGGGGGTTTTCACCGTGCGCGCATGGAACGCGCACCCCGTGATTTTTTAAAAAAAAAATAAAAAAATGTTTTTTTCTGCCTTCGCGGTCCTTCAGGGACCCCCTGACAAAGGCTAGGGGGTCAGGAACTCTCTGCCCTGCCCCCGTTTCATGTTCGCCACCTTCCTTTTTCACTCTCGCACTGAAAACAAACAAAATGGCGGCCGACACTTCCTGATTTCGACCGATTCGAACGTTGACTAACATGTAACCACCAATCAGAATTACGCTCGCGCACGTTAGGGGGCTCGCACGGTGCGTGCACGGTGCTCGCATGGTGCGCGCACAGTGCGCGTACTGTGCGCGGCTATAGATATGTATGTGCTTTTAACTGCAATTTTCTCAGGAATTACTGAACAGATTGACTCCATATATGCAAAAGGCACATCCCTGAGCTGAGGACTACCTCTGCCGAATTTAAAGTAATTCTGTTCAGTCGTTCGGGCTGTACCTTGGACTAAAGGTCCCTATGGAAAATTGCATGGGGAAAACGCGTTTTGGGACCCCCCTTTTTTCTCAGCCCCCGCTTGACGAATCCCCCCGAGACTTTCAGGGTAGGAGCGGAGCAGAGTGCCCCACCTATTTTGAAAATTTCGCGAGGATTTGTCAACCGGCGCCAAAGTTATTCCAAATAGAATGTTGCGGATTTCCTATGGAAACACGGTCCTAACTATAACTATCTACTGGCGACCGCCAGTAGATAATATATATACATATATATATATATCCACAGCTTCTGTTTCTCCGTCGAGGCTGCCCACTTCTAGCGCCTGCCCCAAACAGTAAAGACACGAACCTCAATTCCAGTGCAAATATTTATTGAATATCTTGCGTGCTAGTCGCCATAACGTTTCGGCTCAGCCTGAGCCTTGTTCACATGTATATATATATATATAAATTCACTGAAAAAAACATAGGTTTCAGGGGCGTTAATGGTAGCTGGACATTTCAGTCATACAAAACCATTGAAATTCCCCTGTTATAGTTAGTTCAGCTAACTATAACTCGCGTGCCCGCAATGCACTGCTGATGACGTCACATATTACATCACTCATGACATGGTCAGTGACATCACTCATGACATCACTGATGACATATGTGACGTCCTCAGCAGTGCATTGCGGGTGCGCGAGTTATTGTTAGCTGAACTAACTATAACGGGGGAATATCAATGGTTTTGTACGAATCAAATGTCCAGCTAACTATAACGCCCCTGAAACCTATGGCTTTTTCAGTGAATTTCCAAGGTTTTCTAAATGCTAATTCCTAACTATAACATGTCTGAAATCTATCGATTTTTCAGTGAATTTCGAAGGTTTTTCAAAAGCTAATTCCTAACTATAACATCTCTGAAACCTATGGTTTTTTCAGTGAATTTCAAAGGTTTTATAAATGACAATTTTTAAATGTATTAATTGTTATATTTATGTTTTTTGATACTGATTTACTATATTTTTTTAAACTATTTATTTTTAGATATTGTATTTTTTAAATTATATTATAATTACATTATTAATTAAATTACAAAATATACTTTCTAAGAATAAATTACTTTAGTTTAAGTACTTTGCAAATAGGCAATAGACTTTTAAGTACAGTAGTTGCAGTTGTTGCAATGGGCAACACAATTTCAAACCCAATGCAACATTGAGCTCAATGGGAATTTCTAGTTAAATGCAATTAGTTACTTTATGGATTACTTTTCTAACCACAGGACTGGATCCTAAATTCAGTCCTGGGACATCTCCTGTAAACAGTTGAGTAAAAGCGTTTTGGTCATACTAGTGATTTTTATGGAATATTATTGTATTTTAAAAGTTGACACTTAGAAACTTTTCTGGTGAAAACCAGACAATGGATTAATATGGATGGAAATAAAAGTTAGTGGTAAGTACGGTTGGAATTACTTTTCAGGGTCAGTGCTGGGCTAAAAGATGCAGCACTGGGTTCTCTCCTGATAACAGTTGAGTAAATCGGAATTCGTTGTTTGGATGATTGTAGGTGAATATTTTAGAGTTCCAAAACTCCGCACTTAGAAGAATTTCCAAGTGAAACCAGTCAATGTTAGCTTACGGAAGGAAATTCAAGTTACTGGTAAGTACGGTTAGAATTACTTTTCAGGATCAGTACTGGGCTCAAAGATGCAGCACTGATGTCTCTCCTGATAGCCAGTGAGTAAAACGGAATTCGTAGTTCGGCTGATTTTAGAGGAATATTTTAAAATTCCAAAACTCCACACTTAGAAGAATTTCCAAGTGAAACAAAACAATGTTAGCCTATGGAAGGAAATTCAAGTTACTGGTAAGTATAGTTGGAATTACTTTTCAGGATCAGTTCTGGTCTCAAAGATGCAGCACTGAGGTCTCTCCTGATAACAGGTGAGTAAATCAGAATTCGTAGTTCGGCTGATTTTACTTCGTTCCAGTATATATAGAGCCACTTTCCTACACCATCCCCTCCCTTCACCACTGTGCAAACACGCCCTATGGCGCGTTTTAAGTTGGGGAAATTATTCTCCTTCAAGCCTGAGGGTCCCTAGAGTCCAACTAGCCCACTAGGTACATCCAGTAAGCGCCACAGAGCTGCGTTACAGAGAGGTGTAAAAAGGGGCATGGCCTCTGAACACCTGTCTGCAACGCAGCTCCCTGGCGCATTGTCAATCATTCCATCCATCTATTGTTTCTTTTGCAAGTGTTGTCAACGGAGCACGCTGCGTGAGGCGTAGTCTGCATCTGCAGCCTGTAAGACTGCGTATAGCATTGTGTAAGCTTTCCTGCCCACGTCATGTGCTAGGATACACTGAAGGCCATGATGAAGGGATGTTCCTCCTGTCCCACTGCCCCCATATGTGTGACCTCCAGGAAGCAAAATTTAGGTACAAAATGCCCCAGCAACCAGCCCTTATACATCCTACAGCTCCTGGAAGACGCTCATGACACCATGATTATAAAGGCCACCCACACAGGACACCCCTGCCTCCTGCCATGGTAATGGGTCATGCACCCCCAGTAGGGCTCTCATACTGGCTGTGATCCAAAATGGCATTTGAGGGGTGTAGGGTATAGGCTTGCACCTGGACTGCACATACCTACTCCAGCAGAGCTTGGTGCCAAACACCAGTCTGCCCAGATCCCTGGATGGGCCCCCACATCTCCCAGCTCTTACTGGATGGCTCCACTGTCTCCCAAGGTGTCACCCACCAGCCATCGCATAGGCTATTGTAATTTTGCAATACAGTTCATGAACACGCACCCCTACATCACCCTCCTTCAATAGATAATGAAACGTTTGTATGGATACCCGTTTGTCGGTCCTGCCCAATAATAAGTCAAAGACAAACCCCAGTAGGTCTATAAAGAATGCTTCAGTCAGGACCACCAGAACTGACGCAAAGAAATATAAAAGCCTGGGAAGCACTTACATCTTGTCTATGGAGCCCTTTCTCATAGTCAACAGGGACAAACGTGACCAGAAGCACAGGGACTGGTGTACCAATGTCAGGCTTCTCCTGTGGTTGCCATCTAGGAGGTCCCCATCTGTGTGGTACACATTGACACCAGGTATCGAAATGTCTTGTACTGGCGGGATAGTCAACCAGACACAGGCTCCTATGCTATGCTATGTGGATTTCTAAAGTGCATGGCTACCCTTAGGCTTTCTAGTGCAGGCTAAGACATATTGTTGCTTTGGGACAATTAAAGAAACACAGTGGGGGCTTTTAATGTGGATACAGACATGCTTTTATCCTTGTACTGATCTATGATTCATTGTTTAGGCCTCTTAATTTTACGGGGATCGTGTTCAACAGTTTGGGGATCAGATATGAAAAGGACCTCTCTATGTGCTTGCTTTAATCTATGTACGAGAAAAACACAGGACTTCCCTAAGTTAACTCAGAGGTGCATCATATCCCTGAAAAGGTCTAGTAGGTCAAATTGCACAGGTGATGTGTTCTCATGATCACGTAGACAGACCAAAATGTCATCTGCTTATAAGGAGATGATGTTCCAAATGGGACTCACCATTATGCCCCATTTCGGGCCTCTCATCAACAAGAATGTAGCCAAGGGTTCCATAGCTAAGGCGAAAATAATGGGAGCCCTGGTCCATGCCTCTGTCAATCCCAAACTGCCGAAGGATATGACGACTTGTTCTCATTCTGGCTCTTGGGGCTGTGTAGAGTAACCAAACCCATTCCAGGAACACCGGTCCCATCCCAAGGGCCTCTAGCACATGTAGCAAATAGGACCACTTGAGGGTATCAAATGAATTTTCAAAGTCTAGAAATACCACCACTGGAGAGCTTTCTGCCTCTTCAACTGTGCCCATAATGTGACACAGACGGCATGTGTTATAATAGGTTGCCCTGTGGAGGATGAATTTACACTGGTCAGGATTGACCAGTGTCCGAATCAATGGAAGTAGCCAATTAGCCAGCACCTTGCTTAAAATCTTATAATCAAGGTTGAGCATTGACAGAGGGCGATAGGAATTCACCTCTCAGGTGTCTCTGCTCAGTTTGGGCAACACCATAGTGAGGGCTTTATGGAGGGAGAGTCTGGCATTATGCCCTATTGGTGTGCCTTTTGGTAAACTGTCAGCAACTTGGAGGCAAGTGTTGCCATAGAAATTGAATAGTATTCTACCGGAACCTGTCCATTCCCGGGACTCTTTTGCAGTCCATCTAATGAATCACTACCTATATCTTCTTGATTTTTAAGGGGTGTTCCAGTTCTTGAAATTGAAGTGACATCTGGCAGGGAAGAGTAGATTCCAAATTTTGTTCCGTATCTGGTCTGGTGGGGGGTCTAGAGGACGGGAGTAGAGTACTTCATAGTATTGGACAAAGTCCTCAATAATGTCTGCTTTAGTGTTTGCGATGTCTCCATCAGAATTACGATCCGCTCTTATGAGGTTCCGAGGCAACAACAAGGCAACAAATATCACAGTAGCCATGCCAGATGGCACCCCATTTGTCACCATCACTATACTGGTGAGCCAAAGAGGATTTATAGTCAATGTTGCTCAGGAGGCGCATCTCCTCCGCACATTGTTTCCGAAGCTTAATTAGCTATGCACGAGCCTTGTGCAACTGATGTCTCGTGGCTTAGTAGGAGTATTCCACTTCCCCCAGGTGACCCGTTCACCAGTTATCGTGTAGCTGTGCTGCTGTTGTTCACTGTCTGAAATGTCTGGTCACCTGAAGACCCTCTGTCACCAGGAGGGGGGCATTGAGTGGCCAATGTCAGGGTATGTATGCAATTGAAATTCTCTCCTCATATGTTCGGTGTCCAAAAGCAGGGCTGGTCTAAATGTGTGAAGGACGTCTCCCTGGAGCATAATTGATGCATACAGGGAACTTACTGATAGTGGTCGCTCACCCAGTGTGCCCTCTAATAGCACATAGTGGCTCTCGGGATCAACTACAGGCCTACTCTTCACATAGGGCAGCCCCGGAGCAATCCAGATCAGGGCCTCATGTGCATAGGCAGATTTTCCAGTGCCAAACAATTGTCCTCGGAAGACCATGTATAGTTCTGTGGTAGTGAGATGTATCTCTTTGAGAAAAGCAATCTGAATATGCCTACTTCTAAGGTATGCATATATTCTGGGTCACTGTATTTGTGTTGCCATGCTTCTGATATTACAAGTTAGGAAATTGTATGTGGTAGCCATAAGCAGTGTGTAACTTCCACACCGTGTGCTTGGATGCTAATAGGCATCATGCCACTGAATCCCCAAAAGTGTGATAAGTGACAAATACTTGCCATCGGTGCAACACAGTCCTTACGGAAGTGTCTGGAGGATGGAGCCAAGAACTGTGCACCAAAAGAACCTGTGGCAAACTGGTCTTCCTGAGACCTAATACAAAGTATGTAAAGTGTGGGGCACTTAACACATACAACATGGAGTGAAGGGAGACCCTCTTCCTCAACCATCATCATCGCAAAGAAGCTCAGTCAGGTGCACTCACCCTCAATGGAAAGTTATGGAACTGTTGTCCCTCTTTGGGGTAAGATTACTGGCCCAAACATGGAGTACCCATCCAAGGCAACTCAGCACGTACTCCTGGTCTGTATCAGGGGTCAAAACATGGACTCTGTTAACATCATGCAGGCAGACCTGGGGACTATGGTGGATTCCCACATCAGACCAACCCAGCAAGTAATTTTCTAGCTGATCCTAGAAGATCCTGCACCCTCTTGGAACACAGCCATGTCCAAGCCTCCTCTGGTAAGGGGAAGAAATGCATTGTGTTATCATCCACAGCCCTATGGTTGGTGAGAAAAAGTAGGGCATATATCTGTTCCACGGCATGCAGTTGCACCTTTATTGCTCCGAAAGTGCTCCAACATTGTTTTACCTCCACCATGTAGTCTGGGTATGCTGAGATGGTATTACTATTGTATATCCAGGGACCTTTAGTACAGAACAGTTGTAACAGTAGATCCCTGCCCCTGTAGTTGAGCAGGCATGCTATCATGGGACATGGGGGTGGTCCCAGATAAGGGGGACAGACAGGAATTTCCATGTGCCCTCTCAAGGGAAAAAACAACTTTGGGATCTGATTGGCTAGGATCATGGTGGTCATCCAATCTTCAAGGAATAGGTCCACGCTGGGCCCACTGTGGGAAGTGCAGGAGACGGATATTATTCTGCAAAGAGCACCCCTCAGTGTCTTCTGCTCTTGCTTTGAGATCACATGCCTTGGTCTGTAGGGTTGTCAGTTGAACCTGTACAGATACAAGGGATGGTCTCACACAAGTCAAGGAGGATTCTGCGTCATCTACTCTCTCCATGGGTTTGGTATGGTCAGCTTGCAGCAGGTCAGTCTCAATCTGGATTGCCACATGTTGCACCTTCATGGTGGTCTTCGAATCTCTGATAGTTTGTAGCACCTTGTCAAACATCCCCATATGCTTCTTAAGTGTATAGTCCAACTGGCAGAAAGGGTCCACCGGAGCAGGGGAGGTCACCAGCATGGTCATGAGGGATTTCCCAGTTGTAGCCTCCCTCGGTGTCTGAGCACCTGTGATGGAGTGGAAGCACTTTCCAGTCAGCGATGATGCCCGGGTGGTGCCGGTGGGCACCAAGTGAGACAGTAAGGTGGGTGCGGCACCATAGGTAAGCTAAGAAACAAGAATCAGTCAGAGCATGCGTCCAATATCCATTTCCCTAGCAGCACCAGTCACAACTCTTGACATTCAATGTAAACACCACTACATGTGACACAAATCATTAAAATAGGGATTGGTAGTGAAGCGCAAGGAGGAGGTAGAGTTAGACAGGGAGTGACAATGAAGCATATGTCAGGAGGCAATCTTCTAATATGGATAGGGCTGGAATGTAATACATCACAGCAGTGATGTAAGCCACAATAATTACTATGTTTGCACTTCTTTATATTCTGGGATACATGCTGCAGAGGGAGGCTCTTCTAAAAACTTTTTGCTAAGACATACCAAACTAAGGACCTCATTTACAATGAACTGGCATAGGGCAGTGCTGCAAATATTTTTGCAGCATTGCCTGTGCCAATTCGAAAAGGCAGGAATGCATCGCATTTACAAGATACAGCGCTTTCCTGTCCTTTCTCCCTGAACACAGTTTGGTGCCTAACACCAATACAGGCCCCCTTGAACCACGGTGCAAGGATGTCTGCATTGTTGGCATGATTGTTTTTGTGCAGGAAGGAACACTCTCATGCACAAAATGAAAAACAATCCATGGAGGCTTTTTCCTCTTTCTATGTGTGCTGAAGCATGCAGCACACGTAAAAGAGGAAAAAACAAGGAGAAATAAAGATTTTTTCCAACATTATGCTTCCTCTGGAGAGGTGTACACTTTTGACGCATTCCCAGGTTTACAGATCCCTGTAAATCTGAGAATGTGTCAAAAGTCAGTAATGTTACTTGGGAAAACCTGCTGAAGTGTTCATGGAACGTCCCCCTGACGCAGTGTAAAGCAACACAGCAAATAGCAGTGAGTTGCCTTAGACCATCCTTTTGAGGCCATGAAAACCCAAACAAAGTTGCCTCATAGAAATGGGTCTGCACTCTGCACCGCCAGAGGGTCATAAACAATGACACAGTGGTAGCGCAAGGAGCTTGTAAATAAGCCCATCAGTAATCATTTGACTATTGTATCTCTCTCTTGTTAACTTTATTTCTGCCTATTTAAATGCATCTTTTATTAAGGGCGATTTTTACATTCTGTGTTTGAAAATACCACTTTCAGAAAGTAGGTATTTTCTTGCTGAGCCATTCAGTGTGCCTCGGCTAGGATGTCTATTGACTGCCTGGCTTCGCAATGACAGTGGCTGGGGTTGTGTAGTGGCTCCAGATAGTCTGTATTAGTCAGCGCTAGGCTGAATGGGCCTGATCTTTATTTGGAGTGGTGGGAGGAGTAGCACCTGCACCTGAACAGGGCTGTGCCTGCCTTCCACAATGATGGCTCGGCCCCCTTGTGGTGTGTCTGGAGCCAGACTCACACTGACAATGGAGGTGGTTGTGCCCTTGTAATGTGCCCCCCAGAACTGGTTTGGACTGGGCTCAAAGATCTGGGCCAGGAGAGAACAAAGAGATTTACTGTATAAAAGAGGGGCCTAGACCCCAGACTTTTGGATCATCCCTGGAGTTCAAGAGGACCCTTTGCCAAGGAGAAGAGCTGGAGAGACTAAGAGAAGTACTGCCCTTTTGCTGTGTGCTGTGTGGGGTTGGCCTGCTGTTGATGTTTCTGCCAAGGAAAGGAGAAGGACTTTGCTTTGTTCTGTGTTTCCTGTGCTGAAGATTCAGGAACACAAAGACTTCACCCCCAATCCCCTGAACTCTGCTGCTGTGTGTTCTGACCAGCCAAGAGGAGCCTGTGCTTGTTTTGGACCTCTGGAGGTTGTTGCTGCTGTTTGGGACTGGAATAAAGAAGAAACTTGAAGAACTGCAAAAATTGACTCATCGCTCTTCTTGCAACTGTTTTTCTGATGCATCACCACGGCACAAGAAGAATTTCCACGCATCGCCATGCCACTACAAAAACCGACGCAGCGCCACTTACCCCTGCATCGATTAACTATGCATCCTGGATTTCCACGCATCGCACCTGTGTGACAAGTTGTTGCGACGCATCACTTGCCCCTACAGACCGAATTCGATGCATCACTTCTCCTGCGTGCAGCAGAACTATCACATCGCCTCCCCAAGTTGTAAGGAACTGACGCATCTCATTGTTTTCGACACTTCTTCACTCTGCGGCTATTTGGCCCTGTGAATTTTAACGCAACTACAGGTACTTTGTGTAGAATTCACACATCCATAGTTTTCCATGGTACTAGTTATTGAAACCTTTTGATGTCATATTTTTAACTGTGTATATTAGATGTTTGCCATTTTGGTCTTGTTATGTTTAGAATAAGATATTTTATTTTTTAGGTCTCGGCTGAGACAGCGCTTTAGCGCTGCTCTGGCGAGACTTATAGTAAGGGAGTTTTGGAAGTGCAAACAGTGGCTTTTCAGGCCTCCAAATACAGTGCATGTGCGCCGGGCGCGCGCACCATTTGGCAGCCTGAAAAGCACTGCCTGATCACTTGCTTTGATGTCCTCAGTGAGCCGCACGGCCACTGAGGACATCAAAGTGCACACCATTTGCCACCCCCTTCTTGCTTGTTTCCTTTGATCCCTATCTTTCCCTTTCTCCATCTCACCCTCTCCTTGCCTTTTACAACTGCGGCCCGCACCAATGTGCCCGCCCCCACTCCCCCCTCCCACTCCCTCCTTGTTTAGTTTAGTGGGCACGGCCGTCTTTTACACGTTATGCTGGGGAGCCGTTTTATCGTTAAACAAAGGAGCAGTATCCTGAGGGGATTACTTTAAATGCAACTTTTTTTCCGCAATGTAAGCGACACTTCCAAGTTCCCCATCCGGAATTCTGTGTTGTTTACCCAGAAAAAAACAAAGATTTTTCCCGTCAGTATTTGATGTACATGTCATTTTCAAACTGTACGTGCTTTGTAATTAAATAGTGATTTTTTTTTTCTTAGCCACAATTTAAACGTACATCGTGTTTGAGTTAGAAATGCAAATGTAACCTAATCATTTGTAAAAGTGATTCAAATACAAAGCGCTACACCAACGATGTATTTATTTATTTTTAGAAAGTGTTATATAGCGCTAGTTCTTCTGGGAATGCATCCATTAAAAAGCAGAGGGCTCTGGATTGGGCATGAAGGGGGCGTGCGGGCATGCCTCCAGCAGCAGCGCTGTTCCAGGGCAGCGCTGTGAAGTGGCGCTGTCTCTTTGTCACCCGCCTGTCTCGCGCCGCAGTAAACGGCAGCTCTTTGTACTCCAGGCATTCCTGTGGATAGTTTATGTTGTGAATCACCCCGTTCACAGGCAGCTCTCGTAGGTGGGAGTGGCAGCTCGTTCCCGGGGTTTGCTTGCTGTGTGCTCTCGGTGTGTTTGTGTGCCTTTGGTTTCTGCAACATTTTGCTCTCCCCTTCCCAGCAGAGGCGCAGGAGGCCCGGACGCGTGGACTCGCGTGACCGGACGAGTAGGCGCCTCACCTGCGCACAGTCTGGTAAGGGCTCTGTCTTTATTTCACACTACACTTGTGGCGTGGGTGTCTGTAATCTCTGCTTGCCCGGGCTCTCTGATCATGCCATACAAACGGGAGAGGCTGCGCGGGTCGCATGGCACCAGTGTCACGTCTCCGTTGCATGAAGAAAGAGACTGCCTGTGTATGATTGTCTTAACCAGGTTACACTGGTCTAGGAAAAAGTATGCTAACACTTGGCAACAGTGTGAAAGTTCTCATTTGTGGCAAAGCTCTACACACACTGCTTTGAAAACAAGTTTACCAGATGTCATTGAGTACATTATGCTCCATTCCTGTGCTTCAATGACCTAGGCATTATGGGTGTTGTAGTCTTGGCTGATTGCCGCTGCACCTGTTGAAGCCCAGGGCTGGAATGTGGTGTCCCCCATTACATGGCTGTGTCTGGTGGTTCCGTTCGCTAATGCGTGATTCTGTGTGACTCCTCCCCCATCACATGTTGGCAGTCCATACAGCCTGTCCCACCCTTAAGATAGATAAAAGGAGTACCATATAGTTGGGTAATAATAGACATCTGTTACATAGTGCCAAGAACCTGAATATGTGCTAGCAAGGACACATGCCATGTTATTTCATGCTATGGTGTTATGTTTTGGGGTCCTCTGTAGTAACGCGGGCGCAGAGGCATGCCATGGTGAATAAGCTCCGAGGCTGGAATGGAAGCTTTTAAAAGTGAGGAGGGCAAGAATAGCGGAGTCCCCTTCCTGCTCCGAGTGACAGGCAGTAAAATGAACCCCCTTCTACCACAATATCCTCGCCTGATTTTGAAACTGCCATTAACTTCACAAACACCAAGGGAGGGGTTTAATTTGGGGGGATGGGTTTTAACGGTTTTGTTTCTAATTATTATTGTATATTTAATATGTATATGTTTATGACGCATCTAAAATGGTTTAACCTCACTGCTTACGGATGCTCATTTAAACTAACCGCAGCATTCAACACTATGTAAACAGTTGTTTTGATTCCGTCACAAACATACTTCCGAGCTGCTGTGTGTGACCCAGTGTCACGTGACACATGCAGTGCGCTCTTCCATTCACCACAGCAGCACGGCGAACTCTGGGTAGTTGCACATCAGCATGAGTTATATCCCTGTGTGTGACGAGCTACGGGTACAGACCTTGGGTTGGACCTCATGCCATCAACGTCAGAGCATTCCATCCTCTGCCTCCTCACTATGCATTGTTGTTCTCTTTCTATGTAGCCTACTTGCATGTAGATAGCGCTTACTTCCACTGAAGGGGGTCGAAGCGCTTCGTGGTGAGTAACATGTTACTCCAGAAGAACTCAAGGTCAGTGTTGGTTATTTTGGTGTATTTGTGTTAGTATTGAGCTTTCAAGGAAACCATTCCAAGCGTTTACTCCAGTTTATTAGCAGAGGTATCAGAGCTAGAACTAGAAGTGATTCCTAGCGCACTCACAGAAGTGTAGCCTGTTACCCCTCCCGCTCAGACAGGCTCACATCCATGCAACAGGGCACACCGGTGTGTTCACTACCAGAGGAGTGTCTTCGCCCCCAGGCTGCAAGAATACAGGAGGCACATGTGACCTCAGAGTTTGAGAATTCTAAACGATGGGCGTGGCCATAGGAAAGGGAATTCCGTGTTGTCAAAGAAACCAGAAAGCCTGGAACAAAACACCTGAAGCAAAACTGAAGTAAGTAGATAGAAACATGCTAGGGACTCAACAGACACATTTACAGCTAAGAGCTCAATTTTATCTTTACATCCGATAGCAACAACAAGGACCCCTTGTTAGGTGTGGCACCTTCAGGCAGTCTTGAATGTTTACCCAAAACTTCTTTCCAGAGTGCTGGTATTTTGAAATGATACATACAATGTTAAACAAGCACTGGTAAAGCAAATTGATCTGGCCTTGACAAGCTTAACATGCTTTTTTAATGTTACATTAAAAGTGATACATTAAATAACAAGCATTTGCAATGCAATAGGTCTCGCGTTACTGAATGTTTGAGCTATTGGTGTTGCATTATTATTACCAATGCCAGTAGCTCAAACTTTAATAATGCGAGACCTATTGCATTGCAAATGCTTGTCTAAACTGGTGTGCTGTCCATTTCTGATTTATTCACTATGTTAATGTGAGTGTTGGTACAAGTACTTTACACATTGCCTTTGGGATAAGCCTGTCTGCTCGTGCCAAGCTGCTAAGGGGGTGAGCAGGAGTTATCTAAAGTGTGTATTCCCCTTACTCTGACTAGAAGCATTGGACCCTATTTAGACAAAGGTACCTAACTCTGCCAACTAGAGACCCCCATTTCTAACATTGGTGGTCAGTGGTGAGGATTTGAACTTGTATTTGTTCTTGACCCACAGTGATTGGTGTACATCACTAGTTTAGTGCAGACCACTACGCAACCACATACTGTGTTTTATTTTTGGTTCTATTTTTGATTGACCCATGTCTCAAAAAGGTAAACCAGCAAGTGAGGTTGCAGAATTGGAGTTTGACATTGAAATATTAGGTAGTTACAGAGTAGAGCAAGTCAAGAAATCCTGCAAGAGCTTTGGATGTCCATGAGGAGCAGCTCTAGGAAAGAGGAGCTGCAGGAGGCCTTAGGGGCCTACTGGGAGGACAAAGAAGCTGGGGAGACAGATGATGCAGATGTGGATGGGGGTGTGCCAGAAGGTCGTTTCAGATCCCAGGATTTGGCTTTTGGGAGAGCAGCCTCTAGGGCTGGCAGCAATCATTCTCCCAATAATTTGTCTCTGGAGGAAATGGAGGAGAAACAGAGGGCCAGAAATCATGAGTTGGCGGTCATGAGGCTCCAGGCAAAGGCAGAGGAGACCAAGAATGCTTATGCATTGGAAGAGAAAAATTGATCTTGGCACATGAGCTGAGAATGAGAGAGCTTGATGAGGAGCTCAGAAGGCTTGAGTCCATGAGTGTCTTAGCTAAGAAAAAGAAAATGTGTGCAGCTCATGCAGTGAGCTTGGCTAGGTTGGAGGTGGAATCCAATTCAGATGAGGGTAGCAAAAATTCAGTGTCTAGTGCTGAGTGAAAAGTACGCACACCCAGAGATGTGGCGCCTGACTTGAAGGAGGGGGCTGACATACACCAAGGGGTTCAGGGTTATGAGGTAGTTCCAGTGGTGTGCAATGTCCTTGAGGTGGATTGGGGAACTGGCACAGGGGTTCATATTCCTAGTAGTGGGTGTTACACTCTACTAACTCTAGATAAGAGTTGCAGGAAGGTCCCCCTTCCTGTACATAAGCAATCTTGAAATGCTGTTTTGTCACTTCTATGTGTGCTGCTTAATGCAGCAAACATAAAAGTTACAAAATGTCTTATTTTTTAAAGATTGTTTATGTGCAGGAAGGGTCACCTTCCTGAAAATAAACAACCAAGGCGTTTTGCTTTTTCCTTGTGTGCTGCACAAGGCAGCACACATGGAAAAAGCTAAAATTAGGAGAAATAAAGCCTTTCTCCTCGTTTTGCCAAGTTAAGACCAGGTTTTCCCTGGTCTTAATTTTGGCACTGCCACCTATTTACGCTGCCCTTGTAAATAGGGGGCAGTGTCAAAATCAATGAGTGTTGTGGTGGAATGCCCACCGCATTCACGCTAAGCATAGCATGAAAGGGGGCCTTATTTACAAGGCAGCTTTGAGCCACGTTAAGTGGCGCAATGCTGCCTTGTAAATAATGCGAAGCCCCTGTCACAAAAGGGGAAGTTCCCATGGCGATAGGGGTATGTAAATATGCCCCATAGTTTTTTTCTAAAACTTACTAGAACAATTTTTGTACAAACATATCTTTAAGCACTGATGTTAGAAAGGTGCGTATTGTAATACTTAGAATTCATTTTTTAAGTTAGAGTTTTTTTATGTGGTGGTGGTCGTTGAATGTTTGCTTTTGTTTTGAGATTTTGCATCGTGATCATCGCAAGGTCATTGGGAATTTCAAAAATTCAATTAAAAAATATTTAAGAAATAAAATTAACAAAATGTTGGGCTTTTGGGTAGCTCTGGCTTTGGGTGAGAATGTGTATAAGACAGCTACTGATAAGACTGTATGCAGAGTTTCAGGTTGCTTAGAAACACCCTGTTCCCTTCGTCTGTAAAGTGAACTCCATCACTTTTATAGACTCCATGCATGTTAAAATGCAGGTTGTTGTTGTAGATAAAGCCCATGTTATGGTCTCTCAGAAAAGCAGAAATAGTTTTATTAACGTGTTTCCTGGCTTTGTCAATCAGTGGACAGAATAGATTAGACCACATCCATTTCTGTCTTTGGAATATGCTAGAGTGCACCAAGACAGTGTGAGGGAAAAGCATAATCAATTCATCATGGGAGATTTCAATTTCTATCTGGAGGATGCCTTAGACCCGGATAATAAAAGAATTATGGTTCTCATGTATGGAGGGGGCTAGATCAAAGGGTGGTTGGACCATCACATATTGTGGGACATACCCTGGATGGCATTTTTTCTTATAACTCCGGTTTTGTCATATTGGAAACTCTGCCGCTTCCGTGGACAGATCACGCTTTCAAAAGTACCTCAGATCCAGGCTGACCCCAAGCTAAGGGAAAAGATTGCCACCTGGGCATGGAAAAATATAGATGGGATTGAGATGGGCAATTTTTTAACCTTAAATACCCCCAGCATTCCAATAAATGTAGACAAAGCAGAGGAGATTTACTCCAGGTGGATTGAGAGGGCTTGTGATAAATTTGCGCCAGTTAAACTTTTTACTCCAAGGCGGGCCCAGCCCTCTGCCCCTTGGTTTTCTGACACTCTGAAAAAAACACAAAACTGACTGCAAGAGGCTTGAGAGGGTATGGAGGAATGGGCACAGTTAAAATAATAAAGAAAAGTAGAAAGAAAGCCTCACCATCTACAAGAAATTAATAATAGAGTTCAAAAAAGCCTACTTTGCTGAATTGTTTAGGACCATCGCTAAGCTTACGATCCCTACCAAACCCATTATACACAGCAGTCCGGCATTGAGCGACTCTTTAGCCTCCTTCTTTCGGAACAAGGTGAAATGGATTTTCTCCTCCTTCTCCAATTTTCAAGGCGAGGTAGGGGAAGCAGCAATCAGCCTCGATTCTAGGATGAGGTTGGCACCGGATAGACTAAAGAGTTTTAGTCCACAACAGACTGAGGAGGTAATAAGCTTTCTGCGGGCTCCCTGGTTGGGATCGTCTAGTGATACCTGCCCAGTGGCAGTACTTAAAAACTGTCCCGAGGTCATTGCAACCACACTTACCCCAGTGTTCAACACCATCATTGACTCGGGTAACTATCCTAGGAGGTGGAAATTCGCCTCTATCCTTCCCTTAATAAAAAAACCCAGTCTGGATAAAAATGACCCTAATAGCTACAGACCCATATCCCGTCTCCCTCTTCCGGCCAAATTACTGGAGAAGGCCAGAAATAGGCAACTAAGTTCTTTCTTTCAGAGAACCAAGTCACCCGACCCCACGTAGTTTGGGTTTCGTACAGGACACAGCATGGAACTGACCTTGATCAAGGCCACTGAGGAGGTTAGAGTTGCGGTGGACCAGGGAGGGGTGGCTGTCCTGATTCTGTTGGACCTGTCGGCAGCCTTCGACACGGTTCATCACGGGGTGCTGATGGACCGGCTGTCGAGGGCGGGGGTGGAAGGCACTGCCTGGAGCCTCCTGAAATACTTTTTGGCTGACAGAATCCGAACAGAAGATCTGGGGCTTGATAAATCCAAACCTTTGGCCCTCCCTTGCCGGGTACCTCAGGGGTCTTCCCTGAGCCCCACACTTTTCAACATTTATATCAGCCTATTGGCGGCTTTGATAAGATCCTTTGTCCTGCAACTCACTTCCTATGCTGATGACACACAAAGTGTGTTATCCATACAGCGAGGGTCCCAAGTGGATATGGCCACGAGGTGCCATGATTGCCTGAAAGACATTGCGGGCTGGATGGCCTCGAATTGCCTTAAATTGAACGCAGGGAAGACCGAGGTCATGATATTCGGGAACAATCCTAACATCTGGACTCCGGATATGTGGCCTGAAGCATTGGGGAAGCCACCAGTCCCCACGTGCATGGCAAAGAATTTGGGCGTGATCATGGACCAGAAACTTGATTTTGGGGATCAAGTTAGTGGAGTGGTTTCGACATGCTTCCATATGCTTAGGATACTGAGAAAAATGAAATTGTATCTTCCAGCCGATGGTTTTAGGTTAGCAGTCTCAGCCCTTATTTTGTCGTGCTTGGACTACTGTGACAGTCTGTACCTGAATCTGAAAAAAACCCATCTGTACAGATTACAGTTGGTACAAAACGCGGCAGCGAGACTGCTAACAGGCATTCCAAGGTTTGCCTCCGTACGAGAGGCACTCCGGCAACTGCACTGGCTGCCGGTATCAAGACGAGCTCAATTTAAGGCTCTGTGCTCTGTTTTTAAAGCATTGAAGGGCAGTGGCACAGAGTTCTTGAGTAGGTGCTTCGAATGGTATGTGCCTGGGAGAGCGTTGCGCTCCTCCGAAGGCAGTCTAGTTGCAGTGCCACGAATAAAAATGGCCAGTTGGGGAGGAAATAGCTTTTCATACTATGCAGCAAAAGCCTGGAACAGCCATCCGGCGCATATCAGGAATGCCGAGGAGCTCCTCTCTTTTAGAAAGGGGATGAAGACTTGGCCATTTAGGGAATAGGCCCCTCATGCTCCAGGGAGTCAGTGTGCAGTGCCAGGTCACCCTTGGGTATAAGTGCGCTTTATAAGCTCCTAATAATAATAATAATAATAATCAAAGGTGTCCTTCATTAGGATTTCCAGTCCTAATCGAGTTAATGTGCCTATGTCTTTGCCACCACAGTGCACAATCATGAGGTCAGGAGCTGGTGAATCCAAAATGCTTTTAAGCAAAGGCACTAATGTGTCCTTAGCAATCGCAACATCATTGTAAAAATCATAAATACTTTGAAATAAGATGATTAATTTATTTTTAAATATATAGATGACAAATACAACAAGTGGTGCACCATGCAGATGTAATGCTCTATATCTAATTATGCAAACAAAAATACAGGGACGTTATAGTTTTGAAATAGAATAGAAAAAACCCTTGGAAATTAACTGAAAAAAAACAAAGGCTACCGTAATAATATAGTTAGAAAATAGAATTTTAAAACGTTTAGAAATTCACTGTAAAAAAATAAAGGTTGCAGGCACGTTATAGTTAGGCTTACATTTCATTCATACAAAACCAGAGAAATTTAGTAGTGATAGTTAACTGAGCTAACTATGACTTGCACCCCCGCACTGCACTGCTTATGACCTCACATATTACATCTCTCATTACAGGGGACCCATATCCTTTGTAGATGTATGTATGACCTGGCAACTTGACTCCTTTCATACTGACCAAGTAGCTAGATTCTCACCTTGTCACTCTATACACTCCATGAACGTCCCTACATGTTCCTTTTTTGTTTCTTGGACAGTAACGGTGTGTTTGAGGGTGTGTTTGCCTTTTGAGGCTTACATAATATATTTAGTCCCTATGGATACATGTATATGTCGTTCAGATACCATTCCCACTCATACGTAATTGAATTTGTTTACCGTTAGGTTACGGACAGTAACTGCTTTTTTACTTCTAGTGATGACGCTTATATGTTATGATTCATGTAACTGTCTAGCGTTCTTTAGTGACAAGGATATACGGGCATTCTGCACGTCTCCTTCATTTTTCAGTGCTGGATATCACCGGGCTAGTTTTTTTTTGTGACATACGTGGAATTATGGATGTCACTCTATGGGATCGTTAGCACTTCCGGGTTGCGCAGACCATGTGGACATGGGAGGTGGTCACTTCCGGGTATGTACTTAAGCTTCGAAACCGAAGCACTCTTTTGATAACTGGTGAAAGAATATCCTGACAGTCATGCTTTTGATTGTGATACATATTTGCTAAATTGTCTAATCTCAGAGGTGGGGGGCTAGTGTCAATGTCTTTTGGTTTTTAGCAAACTGTAGTTTTGTTAACCTTGTATATACCATAGCCTTTAATATAGATGGAAAAACTCTAACTAATTAATTACTCAATCACTCTCACACTTCGTAATTTTGGCACAAGCTACTGATTAACAGCATTTACTTGAAGTTACTGCAACTTGCAACATACTCAAGCTTTTACGGAACCTTACTTAGTTAATCTTCCAATCTTTGCTATTGGCTTATGTTTATAGTAATAGTCATTTCTGGTGTTTTCCTTTTCCTTTTCTTGTATACAGAAGCAACCCTGTTTTATTTACTATGGGGAAGTGAGAACATTTACTTGAGGTATAATCTGCCCTTATCCCTGAGTTGTGAATTATTGAAACACAGTGACACTGCAACGAGTAAAATTTGTGAAAGGTGTGTAACTCTTGAGATGGTTTAAAACCAATTGAGCTACAAATTTACCATGTGAAAAGCTATTAAAGATCGGTACTGATTATCGATCTTGGATTTTGAAGAATTCAAATAAACCAGAAAATCTTCTGAAGAGAATCCTTGCTCCCTCTTTACTAGCGTGTACACAAATGATAAAATCTTTTGGTAAGATTACCCTGGAGTCATTAATAATTTTCTTACTTCCAGGCTACTCACACACTTGGATTGTTTCTAGTTTCTGTATGAGACACTCACTATAGCATGATGTATTTGGTGTGTGTCCTCTTTATAGTGCATTTTATATTGTGGCATCTTATAGCTCTCTTTCTTTACTCATGCGATCTATTCAAAAAGAGAAGAAACACGCTCTCGCGTGTATTTACAAATTACCTTACTGATCAAATGCACACTTTGGAACTTTTTATATTTTCCATTCAGTTTTGTCTCAATTTAGTCTTTTGGTGTTTCTTAACCTTAGAAAGTACTTATATTCTAGGTCTATACAACATCTGTTTCAGTCATGCATTTAGTATGTTATATATTCTTTGTAGAGGTTGTCCATACCGTGCTATGAGTGTTCATGAATGACTCGTTTTTCCTTTTTAAACTCATGGGTTTATTTTGATGTAATAGTTAGCCTAACCTGCCAACTCCTCAAAAAGCTTTATTTTAGAGGACAGAAATTCATATGTACGTTCTTCAAGGAGTTTGATAAGGAGACTTTGTGTTTGTGTAAACGGTGTCATTTCATATGCACAGGTTTGTAAACAGATCTAATTGTAATTGTTGTGTTATGCAGAACTTTATCAGGTTTTATACATATGTGCAGCCCTGATGAAGCCTTCTTTAAGGGGAAGCGCTTTTGCTGCGCTAGTTCTTACAGAGTAAGAAACAGGAGAAAACCCAATAAAGAAAAGAAACTAACCTGACAACCAGGACCTGTTTTTTCTATTACATTTGATTGTTGAATTAATTACATTCATGAATTGTTTATGTGTGCCTCTCTATTTGTCTATATTGAATGCTTGAGGTTGGTCAGCCTGGGCTAAAATTACGTTCCGTTTGCGGAAATTGCGATAATTTGACATTTTCGCGTTCCGCGGAAAGCGCGAAAATGTCAAAATTTCCGCATTCCGCAGCTTGGCGATAATTTGTTTCTTGCTCGCGCTGTAAAATAATACATTCTCGCGCGCGCAATTGCCTTACCTGAATCCCTGCGTTCGCCGACAAGTTTTCTTGATCCGGTCGTGTTGTCCATGAGATGTTGTATTGTTTTTAGCCATTTGCGCTGTCTCGCGACAGTTCGCGACCGCAGTGACGTCATGCGTTGCGCGATCACGTCTTTCTTCTCGCGATCATGCACCACGAGACAACTGAAAACAAGATGGCCGCGCCCGCGAGCAACCACATGGGTAAATTGGCGAGCCGCAACCATGCAGAAAATCTCACGAACATGCGGGAAAAAAACTTCCGCATCTTCGCGATATTTCCGCGTGTTTGCGATAATTTTTAACATTTTCGCGATAATTTGCGAAAGTGGATTTCGCAAATTCCGCCCACCCCTAGTCAGCAAGCAGCTCACCATTGAGGTGGGCAATGTACAATCACAATATACCATATAAGTGACAACTCCAGGTAGTGCGGCTGTCTAATCCCTGACTGCTTAGTTAGGAAAAAGAATTTAAAAAGTTTAGAAACTCACTGGAACAAAGCAAAGGTTGCAGGGATGTTATAGTTAGGCTTAGATTTTACTCATACAAATCCAGAGAAATTAAGCAGTGCTAGTTAGCTGAGCTAACTATAACTTGCATCCCCGCAATGCACTTCTTATGGCCTCCTACATTACATCCCTCATTACATGGTCAATGACATCACTGATGACATCTCAAATGAGCAGGGTCCTTTAATGCTCAGTGAGAAAGGATGCAGGGTCTTTTAATGCTCAAGGAGAGTTACATTATGTTATGTTAATTGTACTTTTAAAGTGCAACGATTACATGAGGTTTCATGTCGCTGGCAGGTAACTCTACAGAGTACAAGATTGCAGGGGGAGTGTCAGTGGGAGATTTATAGGTTAAATAGCCATGTTTTCAGTTCTTTCTTGAATATAAGGAGGTCAGTGGAGTGCACACCCTGCTTCCCTGTTTATTTGTATTTGACCCGGGGGATAGGGTCTGTAGACGGGGTCCCCGGGGACTCTAGGGTGTGGGGCGGGGGGCCATGAGGCCCCTCCCCTTTTTTAAAGTGTTTGTCCCCAGGTGATGAAATCCCAGGGACCTATTAGGGCTCAGGAGGGGGCTGCATTACCCCATCCACTTTGATTTAGGCCCCATGTTTGGGGTCGCTGGGCCCAAGAGGGCTCGGTGCTTGGTACCAAACAGTTCCTTCCCTTTTTATTGTATGTGGCCCTTGAAGCTTATTAATTCTCAGGGAGAAGGGAGGCGAGCCCTCATTTTTTTATTTATTTGTATTTGGCCCAGGGGCAAAGGGTCCTTGGGGCCTTTTATGGCTTGGGAGGAAGGCTGCATGCTCCTTCCCCTTAATATATATTTTTTGCTCCAGGGTATGGGATCCCAGGGACCAAGAGCTAACTCGATGCTGCGCACGCCAAAGGCAGTTCTGGTATGGGGTTAGCAGTCTACTGGGGGTTGACCGCATCACATATTACAACATGAGTGATGTAATATGTGAGGTCAAAAGCAGTGCATGGTGAGGGAACGAGTTATAGTTAGCTCTAACTATAACTGGTGAATTTCTTTTTTTTTATGTTCCCTAAACATTAATGTTGTCACTGACATAATCACCTATCTATAAAGTTACTTTAACTTTCAGTTTTTTTCAATGAATTTCTAGTGTTTTTTAATGTAAAGTAATGTTTTATAACCATATGCAAAGCCAACCCCGCCCACTGTTCTATGTTTAACTCAGTCACAGTTGCAGTCGCCACTGAGTAGTTATAGTTAGGACCATGTCTCCATACAAAATATGCTTTTGATTTGCTAATAACTTTGCTGCCAGTTGACTAATCTTTACAAAATGTTCCACAAAAAGGTTAGGCCAACACAGCTTCTTCTTGGAAGTTTTAGAGTGATCCATTATGAAGGGGAACAAAAAAATGGAGGTGAGTTTAAAATGTGTTCTCCCTTTGCAAATTACATAGGAAAGTTGAATAACAATACCTCAAAAATGATTGAATACAATTACACTAAATCTGGAATAAAGCTGGATCATGTTCCAAAAAGTGTGATTTTTGAGATTTGGTTTAAATCTGGTTATTATGTTTTATTTTATTTTAATTAAGGCTCCAAATTTATTTTTATAGAGCTACACAATTCTTCCACGGAGGATTTGTGGATCTCCATGGATCTGCATAGCCAAAATGTAAACTATTCCGTCCGTCATCTTGGGACACAGGGACTCATGTCTCAGTTTCCTAAAATGAATTTTAAAAAACATAACTGGGCATGCTAGGTGTACCCTGATCACATGGGCCATATGGGGGGCTTCCAACCTGCCCCGTCAAGGGCTGAAATGAAAACAATATTAGGGGTGTTTCGAGGATCCATGGATCCTCTGGGGGCCCAGGCATGGCCCCCACATGTAGATTCACAGAGAGTTAGTAAAACCATGTGCCACCAAAAAACAGAAGAATGTTCGCTACCCAGGAGCGTAGTCGACCAGGCCCTGCGCCCAACCCACCACCATCAGCAGTGCGGTGCAGGGGTTGGGCACCCACAGGGCATTGGATACTGGGTGGTGTGCAGCTGAAGCATGTGTGTGGTGGGGGTTTGGGTACCTGTGGGATTTGGCACTCATGGGAAATTGGGCACATCAGCCAAATCCACACCACCTGTGAAGGGTGTTAAACGGGGCATAAGAGCTGGATGGGTGCCCAGCGGGTGTAGGGCGAAGGTCCTTACTTTGGGAACCCATCCAAATAAATCCTAATTGGTGTTTCATAGTAAATCTCAACATAATGCTTTGAGTTGGGTTCCGCTTACAAAAATAATGCAAACCCAGTGCAAAAGGTTAGTAAATCTGGGCATAACTTTCTTACAAAGTGTCACTTCACTTCCTCTGTCTCTTTCCCCTTCCCCTTTCTCTCTATATATACAGACAGGCGTGCAGGTGTGGCTGGCACGGCTAGCGGGTGGGGGGGCAGGCACAGGGGGGATGACGGCAGGCTGCATAAAAAAAACAAGAATAAATAAAACTTACCTTGCTTCTTTACTGATCGCCTGTGTCCGACTACAGGTCAGAACAGGAAGCAGGCAGCCAAGCTCCCCCCCCAAGCTAATCACAACACTCCAATGTAGGGTTGTGATTGATCTGAGAGCCTTGACACAGCTCTCAACCATGGGCTGGAGGGATGGGCATGTTCTCCATGCAGGCAGGGACTCTTGACTGTTTTGGGCAGCCCGAGAGAGCCGACCAAACAGTCACTGCGCACTCATTAGAGGGCAAACCACTCCTCCCCTGCCCTGCTCCGTAAGCAGAGCAGCCCCGCCCAAGTGCACGCCAGCAAAAAAAAAACATAAAATGGTAATAACTGAAAATGATTACCATTTTATGTTTTTGCATCTCGCACTGCGACAAAGCAGTGAGCGACGCTTCCCCTTCCATTGTGGAGGAGCCGCCACTGCAGGCACGCACGTGTGTGAACCTCTACAACTCACATTTCCACAGAAAGGTGCAAACTTGTAGTTTCACTGTTCTAACTTTTTCACAGATCAAAAGCCGTGCTGCTCTCCTGACCGCTGTAAATCCTATCGAAGAAAATAGCGTATTTGTGACGGTCTGGAGCACAGAACATGAATATGTATGCATTACTAATGGGTACTAATAAAATGGTGTTTAGAAAACATCCTGGGATTAAAAGAATGATATACGGCTCAGAGTAAACTGCACATTAATATTGTTTGGAAACGTACACATCTGCGAGCAAACTGGTTAAAATCATGCAGAGAACAAAAATAATTTACTTTGTGATACCTTTCGATAAACCATCTTGGTTGGAAAAAATGAACGAACACTACCATCTCCTGGGCTAAATGATTATTGCAACCTAGTCAAAATGCGGTTCTGTAGTTGCTTGGGATGCGGTCAAAATAGCAATATGTGGATCGTAGGGTCTGTGAGAAAAATCGTGGGCTAAAAATCACGTAAGGTTTGGTTTCAGATGCTGGTGACATCGTCGTTTTACGTCGAACACTGAGGCAGTGTGATATGTCATATTATTTGTAATACTAATAATTGATAAATCGAGGCTGGTACCCCACAAAGGCGGCCCTGTTATTGAGGAACTGAACATGTAGACCACTTAACATACAACAGACGAAAAAAGGAAAATGACGAGTAAGGGTGATCAGAAAGTCAGGTGATACGCGATGAGACGGAGAGGACTTGGTAGAGCATTCCACAGGCTGGCTACCTGACTGAAAAGAAAGGGACACCGTTTTGGTCCCTCCTGTAATAGGAAAGAATACGTTTAGCTTAAAAAGCAAATCTAAGGAGAATAGGAGGAATCCACTGTGTGGATTTAAGCTGCAAAAGCTGGGTCTCTGATGATGAAGAGCACAATGAAGGAGCCACAGGGCCAGATTTACCAGTTTCTCACGCAGTGCAGTTCAGCAGTCGCAAATGCTGTGCTGTGCTGTCTGAGAAGAGCAGAGCAGGAGAGCGTCATATTTACAGAAATATGGCAGTCTCATCCCCTCTTCGTAACACCGGCACAGAAATGTGTGGCAGTGCGCCACAGACACACATTTGAAATGTAGTGCATGAGTATCTCCGTGAGTCTAGCACAGGTTTTGTACTGAAAGGATTCCCATCCAGTACAAAATACTGTGCTCAGACTAACTTTAAACTGATTCCTACTTTGTATGTGGACTGTACAGTGCAGCACACATGCAAAGTCCGAAAAGAAAGGAGAAATAAAAGCATTTCTCCTTCACAGCGCCTATCTGAAAAGGGAACTACTTTCAGGCGCTAAAGCTTGTCTACTTTTTAAAGTAAATAGTGCTTAGCTTCGGATACCTTGGGTGGTTGCGTAGGAACGCCGATTCACCACCCTTGGTATGCCCCCTTGGCGCTAAATAATATAAAGCTGCTCTAAGCGCGGCTTTGTGTTAATTTCAAATAATTTTCCAGCGTAAAACAGAATTTGTGCTGGAAAGTAAATAGGTGAACAAAGATTTTGTGTTGCTTTGCATCCCTTTTGTAATGAGTAACAGCATTAAATCTTAGTAAATAGACACCATTGTATTTTAAACACAATGGCCCTGATTCACAAATTTAAACCTACGCTTTTGTGTAAGTTCGCTAGTTTATTTGCTCACTAACGTAATATTGTGGCAAATAATATCGTTGCAAAAAATATTATGTCAAAAATATCATTTATCACAATATCATGATCCTATACTTATATTGGTAAGTACTAAAATATTGCAAAAAATATATAATTGACATTAATACCATACAAAACTATACAAAAATATGTTTTATATTTATATAGAGTTCAAAACAGTAAATGTTGGATATTTTAATATACACATTAAATGACATGTGAATTAAATTAATTCCACTAATATTTATTACAACATATACAAATATATATAAGCCCAACAACCCAATACAGTACTATAAATTACTATTAATAATTTTTCAAAAAAGATTCTAAATCACTTAAAATTGCAAACTATATTTTATAAAACTAATATATATGAATACTAGTAACAACACATACAATTAACACATCAATTAAAGCACATTAAACAATTAAAAAACTGTATTTTTAGCAACTATATTACTGAAAACGGTATTAAAAACATCGATATTATTTAAAACAACAATATTTACCACAAAAAATTATATTCTTGACAATTTTATTTGTCCATCACAATATCAGTGCTTACATTGAGCAGGTGGTTTCCTGTGCTCGGCACAGGCACTTAGGGGCATATTGTCAAGGACGGCGTTAAAAATTATCGCCGCTTTAGTGGCAGGAAACTGCCGCTATAGCGGCGATAATGGGCTTGATAATATGCCCTTGAGAATTCCCACAGAGGCCCATGTTCTGGTGTAAACCTGGGCTTCTATTGGAATTCTCCAGGGCATATTATCAAGCCCATTATCGCCTCTTTAGCTGCAGTTTTCTGCCACTAAACCGGCGATAATTTTAACGCCGACCTTCATAATATGCCCCTTGATTTTTAGCGCTGGCGCTTGTGACAGTCTTCCACATGGTGGTACTGTCTGCCAATGGTATGAGCACAGCAACAGCTGTTTCTTAATTTAATATACATTAACAATCACTAATGTGTGCAACACAAGCCATTCATGTAGCTTTTGGGGCCTTGAATAGAATGACTTGTCACACTTGTAGGAGTGTGATCGTTAGCAGTTGGGGTGGTACTGTAATTCGCAGCACTGTCAGGGGCAATGGATGGTGCAAGCTGCCGTGTCCTCCTGACAAATGCCCTGGCACTTATTGCTTTAAAAACTCACCACTACATGATGTATATGTGTCCCGAAAATTAATTTGCGATATCTATGTCTCATGATATGTTTGTAAACATGCATTTTGCCAATGCAGCTTATTCTGTTGCACTTTTCCGGCTGCAGCACAAGCCGCAATGGAAAATTGATATTTCTGACCGCATCATAGGCAGTTCCATCCTCATTCGTCGAATGGAACAGCCGACCAATAGTCGATCGGTTTCCATTCCAAAACGATGTTGGTTGGACACTCATCCGACCAGCATTATAATCAGTGCCTTAAAGTGAATAGTAAGTTCATGACTGAAGAAATTCCACAGTCGTGGCTGAAAACTCCATACATGAAAAGATAAGACAGGACTATCTTTTTATGTGCGGAGTTCTCTGCCTCTATTGTAGATTCTCTGCAGATGTAAAGTTACTGGTGCTTTGTATTTTGTGAGAAGCAGAAAATAGTAAACTTACAAAAAAGTTTACGCTTACCTTTGTGAATCAGGACCACTGCTTTGCTCAGTAGGATGCGAGTGAAGCTGAATTCTAAAAGATGAATCATGAGAACACCTTGGAACATTTGCTGTCAAGTGTTTCACATTTATGCAGGTGTAATTTTCAGCATTGTTATGCGAAATGCCTGGGTTTATGCCTCTGCACCATATTGTGTAATTCAGACCCCAATCATATAAAAATCCTATCATGGAGAAAAGGAGGAATGAAAATGAACTGAACATGAGTTGTGATTGTTCCCCTCATAAAATTAATGCAAAGAATCTTTTCTTGATTAAAACAAATAGTGCATTTCAGAAAATAGCTAATAATTGTGAAAACAAATGTTTCTGTATGTTGTGTAATTTGTGCAAATAAAAAAAAGGAAATCTGCATAGCGATGCCTAAGGGGGGGGGAGAATACATGATATTCCAATAATCAAATCTAGAGAGGATTATTGCTCATAAAACAATTTCCTGATACTCAGAAGGATAAGAGCTGACGTTTTTGTTCATCTTCAGATAATGGTAACATTGTTATTGTAATTTTGACTTGTAGAGCGCTTAATACCTGCAGGTCTCTAAGCGCTAACATGGTGAACTAACTCTTTTAACTAGAGCTATAAGCATACACTTTGTTATCCAAATAAACTAATATTTAGATTTACTAACAGCTCATGCAGTGTAGTGCAGCAAGGCAAGTTGGGGGGAACTTTCTGCACAAGAATTATCTTTAGATGCATATTCATCTTTGCATGTGTGTTGCAGAATGTAGCACACATGCAAAGAAGAAGTAAGAAGCAGACATAAAGATATTTCTCCTTGTTACACCGGCGTCTGGTAGGTGCACCATTTTGCTGTAACCCCAGGTTTAGAGACTATGCGCTGCTTTGCAGTACTTCATCTTTTCAAAGTTGCACAAAGCCAAATCAGGCATTGGGTGGCTTTGTAAATACCAAAATATATTTTGTGTCGGGGCTGCACCAAAAAAGTGACACATTACGATGCAAAATCTTAATATTTCAGCCTTATGTACCTCACCATGATTACTGGAGATGGGAGAAGAGCCAGGTCAGAGTGCAAGCAACTGTTGGCCCATCAGTTGCTAGCATGGTTCAGGATTAGTGCTACCGTCTTATCGGTGTTCAGTTTGAGCGCTTTGAGTCACAGTAAGAATTCCAGAACTGAAAGGCAATTCTAGCAAAGGTCTTCTACCCTCATGAAATGGCCATCCCAGTCTGTAATGAGTTGTATGTCATTCATATAGATAATTAAAGCGGATCTAGATGATGCAATCATCCTGGCCAGTGGAGTCACATGGATGTTAAAGAATATCAAACTCTAAAGGATCCTTACAACACCATTTGGTTTAGTTGTTTAGTTGCAGAGTGAGTTACAAGTAAGTATATGAAAATGTTGATGCATGGGTCTGATCATATAGGTAAATTAACCTAAGGCTTAGTCTCTCATTCTGTTTTTATGTTGAAGTATCTGAATCAAGTTTCGGCTGTTAAAAGGTATATTAATAATAAAGACATTGATAGAGCACGCAGCTACCTCGACTGAGGTGTCCTGGCACTAAAGTGGATAACAATGTAGCCATGAGGGCAAATATCTAGTCTCTACGGCTGAACAGCCAGGTCTTCAAGGCCTTTCTAAACTCCTGTTCGGAGTGCATCATACATAGTTGAAGGGGCAGTTCAGTCCAGTATTTGGAGGTTCCCACCTCGAATGTTCTGCCCCCATTCTCGCTTTAGCAAAGCGGGGGATGAAGAGATAGCATTTCAGGTTGGACCTCAGCGATCTACCCTGCTGGTAAGGGTGAAGTCTCTTCCTCAGATAATTGGGGCCTCTTCCTTGGAAGGCCCGGAAAGTAAATGTGAGAGCTTTGAATTCAACTCTCATGGCCATCGGGAGCCAATGGAGTTGTCTAAGATGGGGGGAGATATGGTAGCGGAGAGGGACCTTGCGGACCAGCCTGGCTGCTGCGTTTTGCACTATCTGTAGCCTACAGATCAAGCAACTAGGCAGACCCAGATAAAGTCTGTTGGTGTACTCAAGATGGGAGGTGACTAACGCCTGCACTACAGTTTTACGATCTATCTCTCACAAGAAGCCGATGAATATTCTAATAATTTTCAGCTTGCCAAAGCAGGCTGCAGATACATGCTGGATATGGGCGGAAAGGGATAAGTCTTTGTCCCATCGGACTCCAAGATTCTTGTCTGAGTCCTTAGGTACAGGAACCGTTCCCAGTTCTACCGGCCACCACAGGGCCGCCAGGGGTGGGACTGCTTAATTAAAAAACAGAACTTCCGTCTTGTCGGCATTGAGCTTTAAAAAATGTCTACTCATCTAGATGGAAATACTTGTAAGGCAATCTCTGAAAGAGTCAAAGCATGATGCCAACACTTCACCGAAGGAGAACATCAGTTGGGTGTCATCCGCATAGGATATCACCTTGATCCCTGTGTTAGCGATGAGTTTCGCCAATGGTGCCAGATAGATATTAAAGAGAAGTGGGCTCAGGGTCGAGCCCTGAGGCACCCCCCATCTTAGAGGTTTAGCAGCAGTGGAGAAAGGGTGGAGAAAGACCTGTTGGTCTCGGCCATTGAGGAAAGACGCAATCCAGTCCAGCACCGTCCCACGGATGCCAATTTGCTTTAGACGATCAAGAAAGATGGAGTGGGACACTGTGTCAAGCGCTGCTGACAGGTCAAGAAATACCAGCATGGTCGCAGCACACCCATCCACCACCCAACAAATGGAATCAGCCATCTCAATCAGTGCGGATTCAGTGCTGTAACTAGGGCGAAAGCTAGGCCTGGGTGAAAATTCCGTTCCGCTCGCGGAAATTGCGATAATTTGACATTTGCGCGTTTTGCGGAGAGCGCGAAAATGTAAAAATTTCTGCAATCCGCATCTTACCAGAAATTTTTTTCTTGCTCGCGCTGTAAAAAAATACATTCTCGCGTGCGCTCTATTGCCTTACCTGAATCCCCGCGTTCGCCGACAAGTTTTCCCGATCCGGTCGTGTTCTCCACTAGATGTTGGATTGTTGGTAGCCATTTGCGCTGTCTCGCGTCAGTTCACACCCGTATTAACGTCATTTGTCACGCGATCACGTCATTCGTTGCGTGATCACGTCTTTCTTCTCGTGATCATGCACCGCGAGAGTATGAGATGATTGAGATCTCGAACACGTCATTCTCCACCGCGAGCGAGAGCGTGAGGACTCGGGCACGTCATATCAAACGCGAGCGGGTGGGACAAGTGAAAACAAGATGGCCGCGCCCGTGAGCAACGGCATGGGTAAGTTGGCGAGCCGCGATCACGCAGAAAATACCGCGAACGGCCGGGAAAAAAACTTCTGCGTCTTCGCGATATTTCCGCGTGTTTGCGGAGATTTTTAACATTTTCGCGATAGTTTGCAAAAGTGAATTTCGCAAATTCCGCCCACCCCTAGCGAAAGCCAGACTGCAAGTCACGCAGTAGCCCATTGGAATTAATGAAGGTAGTCAGCTGCTGATGCGCTAATTCCTCTAAGATTTTTGTGGGGGCCGAGAAAAGACTAATGGGCCTGAAATTACTGGCGACTTCTGGGTTAGCATTGGGTTTCTTCATTATGGGGAGGAGGAACACATGTTTCCAGGCAGATGGAAAAACCGCTAGCCTGAGTGAGGAATTCCAGATGGCATTAAGGGGGGCGGGGGGTTAAGCCACTCTGCCAGTAAACTGTAATGTCTAACTGGTCAGGGATTACTAGGGGACCCGGATTTGCATTTCTGAAGTTCGGCCAAGGATGCCTCAAGGAGAATCATAACGAACTCAGAAAACACTGTCCGGTTCTGGCTATGGCTACAGAAAGCGTCCTCCCCACTAGGGTGGTGAGCTGCAAGGAATGAAGCATAGATCTGTGATATTTTCTCCTCAAAGAAATTCGAAAGATTGTTGCACATCTCCAATGAAGGAACAACAGGGTGCAGAAGTGCCAAGGGGCTGGTTAAGGATTTCACAACCTTAAGAACTTCCCTGGAGGAATTCATAGCGTTGGCAATTCGATCGGCCAGGAAATCTCTTCTTTTGATGATGAGAAGTTGGTGGTATTCTTTCAATGCCACTCTATACCCAATTTTATCCTCCGTAGCATATGATTTTCTCCACTTACGCTCCAATCTTTTACAGTTGCTTTTTTTAGCTCTAATGTCCTCTGTGAACCAAGGAGAGGAGGAGGTTACTCTAGAAGGGCTAACAAGCTTCTGTGGCGCAGTTTTATCCAGGGCCTTCATGAACCAGGCATTCAAGTTTACAATGCTGTCGTCAAGATTATTCGAGAGGAGGGGCTCAGAATCCTTAAGAAGAAGGTTTAGTGTCTCAGGGGAAACCCTACTCCAGTTTCTCCTCAATTCCTTAGTGAGAGAGGTGACCCTGGCCCTAATGTTCAGGTGTATCTGGAAAGAGACCAGGAAGTGATCCGACAAAATCACCGGGGTGGGTATATTCACTGTAACCTCTTGTATATTCGAGCAAATAAGGTCCAGTGTATGGCCCGCTTTATGCATTGGGGAGGAAACCAGTTGGATCAGGTTAAAACTCGCCAGAGACTAAACCAAATTTGCGCTATGAGACCAGGAGGGATCATCAACATGTTGGTTAAGGTCACCTAGGACTGTAAAATAAGAGTAGCGGGTGCTAGCATGGGTGATAAAGTCTGCCAAAATGGGGATGGAACGATGGCAGAGGGCCTGTAGAGAAGATGTAGAGGATGTAGCCTTACGGCTAGAGCAGTCGACCTCAGAGCTGGGGAACTGGGTTCGAGTCTCGGCAATGACGCTCAACATCCTGTGATTCTGGGCAAAACACTTAATCACTTAATCTTCCTGTGCCTAACAAAAATTAATCTGTCCATCTGTATTGAAACTGGTGCTCATGTAAAGTGCTCTGATACCCGATTTCTCTGGTCTAGTTCGCACTATATAAAATTCTACCAAAAAAGAAAAAAAGAAAAGGTGCCCCGCAGAGCAGTCCGAAGAGGAAAGTTTAATGCAGAAGGGGAGTCCTTCAATACTGCCTATCTACCCGAAATTGGTAGTTGACTTCACCCAGATGTCTTTGGGGATAATCGCCAGACCACCCCCCAGTCTGTTATCTCATCTATTTGCACAGACTATGCTATAGCCCTGAGGAATAGCTAAGGCAACATCCTGGTTTGAGTCTTCAAGCAGCCACGTCTCCGTCAGGAAAATAAGGTTCTAGTTATTGTTCACTAGAGATTGGTGTATATCAAGGGCTGTTTTGGCAGAGACCTGCCATTAGTAATGCAGGCTTTTAAGCCCGAGGGCTTACAGGACTTTAGAGGGGATGGACGCACCTCTTATCCAGCCGAGGGGTGCGGCTGTGATTAAGTGAAAAGTTGCAGCAGGGGCAATAAAAAGACCCATCTAAGTAACGAAGTAGCGTGAACACCTGGCTTGGGCAGATGGAAGGTCTCAATTCTAGGAGCTCATCTCTGTCCCAGCCACTCAGGTATTCAGCAAAATTTTGGGCAGCATAACTGGCCCTGGCCGTGGTCTGTTTGTGGACGGGCGTAGACGGGCTTTCCTTTGGCGCCTCACCGGCACGCTTGCTGCGGATTGGCGCCATTAGCCCTGAAATAGTCAGGAAGCAGACTTGATGGAGGGAGACGAGAACGTCTCACCTCCAAGATAGAGGCAAAGAATGGCCCACAGGAAGTGAGGTAAAATCGGGAAGCCCTCCTCCCCGGAAAGAAACTCCTGTATTTCTTAGTCAGGCAATCCTCTCTTTTTCCTCCCAGGACAATGCCAAATCTACTTCAGACAGACGTAAAGAGTTCCTCAATTTAAGGGCTGATCTTCCTCTACTTGGTTCTCATTTTGGCTTGCTGCATCCTTGTCAATTTAAAGTTACCAATAAGAATAAGACTACTACATACGAGGACCCGATTAAACTGAAGAGCTTTATTAATGCTTGCAAAATCGAAAACATGGATACTTCAGGATCAGGACCCTCTTCTGCTCCTTAAGTGATGTTCTTTTCATGTTACCTTTTCAACTTCATTAATCTCTAACTTTGAAAATTTGAGGGTTATATGATTATTGAAAATAATATGTTTAAACTTTTTGTTACCTCCATACATAGTTCAGGGACTTTGTTTCCCTAATTTCTCATGGTTATTACTGTAAATTGATATTGATTATTAATCTTTCTTTGCTTCAATGTAGGTTCATCATTTGTGTTGTGGTCTTCCCCATACTCTGTAGTATGTTTTGTGCTCCTCTCCTGTTCTCCTCATGGATCCCCGACGTACCATCATTTCCCTGTGGCCTCATTCCCCTCCAATCTTCCCTTGGATCCTACTTCTCATATGTATGTTTTATTCATTTCCCTTTATGTCATCATTGAACTATTTTCTACTTTACAGATTTTTCTTTCTCTCTTGTTGCCTTTATCTCTCATTTTATTTTTCTCTCCTCTTTCTCTTTTTCTCTCATATCTAGTTCATGTTGTTCTTTCCCTCATGATTTTTTGGTACATGTATGGCACGATAAGGTATATAATACTCTTCTATCCTGTTTGGCATGAATTGCTGTATTTTTTATTATTTAAAAGTTGTCTATGTCTTTGAAAATAGTTTCTTGGAACGTCTGGGGTTTAAACTCTCCTATTAAAAGGCAGCATGTTTTATCCCATTGGCAACGTCTTGGTGCTAATATAGCACTGATTCAGGAATCACAGCTCACAGAACATGAATCTCTTAAACTTAGAAGAGTTTGGGTAGGTGATGTTTTCTTTTCCCCCAGTGATGGTAAAAGGAATGGTGGTGTCACACTGTTTCATAAATCATTACGTACTAGGTTGGTTTCCAAATTTCTGATGAGGTTGGATGATGGCTGTACACTAAATTGTCGATTGTAGGAATTCCAGTCTCTTTATTAAATATATATGCCCCCACGATTAGCGACTCCCATTTTTGGTCTGACCTGAATCAGACTCTTGCTAATCACTCTGACGAAAATGTTATACTAGCTGGTGACTGTAATCAGGTATTTGATCCTTTTGTTGATCGTAACTCTAGAGTAACCTTTATTCCAAATAGCGCCCATAAGCTTTTTGTCCAAACTATCAAGCAATGGCAGCTTGTAGACAAGTTGTGTCTCTGTACCCCTGCCTTATGAGAATATTCTTATTTTTCCCCTGTCCATCAAACCGAATCCCGTATTGAATATATTTTTGTTTCCGATAATATTTCACAATCTCTGCAGATATTGGGTCAATTTTAATTTCGGATCATGCTCCTTTTTCCCTTCAATTGGATCTTTCTCTGCATTCCCGTACTCCGGGAAGATGGAGCTTTAATAATTCACTCCTCTTGGACCCTAATTTTACTTAATCTTTTGAAGTATTTTTTCAAGATTACCTCCTTCTTAACCAAACTGAAGGCATGTCCTTCCATGTTATTTGGGATACCTGTAAAGCAACAGCATGTGACTTTATTATCTCATATGTGGCTAAGAAGCGAACAGCATCGCGCACTCATACATCTGACCTTTTAAGCCAAATAAACAGACTGGAACACTCCTTTTATACCTCCAAATCAAAGAATGCTTCTCTGAACTTACTCTTGCTAAACTACAGTTTAATACAGAGTCCACAGAAAATGCTTCATTGTTATTGTTAAAATCCAGTGCGAAGTTTTATGGTGGTCAGAATAAGATGGGTAAGTTATTGATGTATTACCTTAAAATCAAAAATAACAAATTCAATATTGATTCCACTATAGATGTGGACCAAATACCAAAATACTTGGATTCCGAGATTTTGAATGAATTTGCTCTATATTATAAGTCTTTGTATACACCTGAAAATGAGGCCTCTGATGTGGATATGTCTCAATTTCTCTCCTCTATTCATAGGCCTGTTGATGAATGTATTGACCTTTCACTGTTGGAGAATGATATTTCGTAGTCAGAATTACACATTGCACTAAACACACTAAAAAGCATAAGGCCCCAGGCCATGATGGCTTCACTACTGAATTTTACTCACACTTTGCTAAATTGCTTCTTCCCAAATTGTTAACTTTAATTTTCTTTTTCTTTTCCTCCGGCTCTTCTTCAGGTTCCTTCTTAGATGCCTTAATCTGTCTTATCCCTAAGGAAGGTAGAGCCCTAATTTCTGCAAAAATTATAGCCCAATATCATTGGTCAATGTTGATTATAAAAAAATGTCTAGGGCTCTAGCCCTAAGACTTGATTCATATCTTCCTGATTTGATTGGCAAGGAACCATCTGTCTTAGTTAAAGGAAGCTATCTCTCAGATAACACGTGTCTCTTCTTTGACATAATCTCCAAATCTCCTTTTAAAAATGAGTCGGTTGCAGCAATTGCCTTAGACGTGAAGAAAGCATTCGACCATATCTATTGGCCCTTTCTTTTACATACTCTTTGAAGGTTCAGCTTTGGTTCCAAAAGTATCTCCCTTATTTATTTTCTTTATTCAGCCCCAAGAGCTGCAGTTTGTGCTAATGGTCTTATCTCCTCTTATTTTCCTTTGGTGAGGGGTGTACGCCAATGTTGTCCGCTTTCTAAGTTTCTTTTTAATTTGGCACTCGAACCTTTTCTTTCTGGTATACGTCAGAACCAAGATATTATGGGTTTTGCCTTTAATGGTCTACAGATTAAATTTGCTGCATTTGCGGACTATGTCCTTTTGTTCCTCTCCCAAACAACCTCGTCTCTCCCAGCCTTTTTGCTTGAGGTTACTTCTTATTGCAAGGTCTATAGTTATAAGTTGAACAATAACAAATGCAAAATACTGCCTGTGACTAAGTTTACCGTTAAAAAAGAGTTCTCCATATCCAATTTCAAGTGGAGCCCTCAAGACATTAAATATCTTAGTCTGTGGTTCACCCCTTTTGTTTCTTTTTCATTTTCTTTAAAGCTAGAGAAATGCTTGCACAAACTAACCACTTTAAATACTAGATGGCACCCTCTTCATCTTTCTTGGTGGGGTCGCTTGGATACTATAAAAATGATGCTAAATCCCATTATTCTGTAATTTACTTCTAATCTCCAAGTATCCATACCTCTTCAACATTAAAACAAAAAAACTCTATTCTCATCTCATTTCTTTGGGAATCATAAAAAAGCGCACATGTCCTTGCTTAAATTAACTTGTCCAAAGTCAGAGTGTGGGGTTAAGTTTACGGTTTTTATCAATTACCACAAGGCTTTTCTTTTGCATCAGTCATCTAGATGGCTCTCCGATTTCACGTTACCTGGTCCATTATGGATGAATGTGGAGAGATCCTTTCTCCTTCCATTCTCTTGTAAAGAATTTTTATCTTTTACCCGCAAGCCACAATCTCTCTTTACGCCTATTCTTAAGCACTTGTATAAATTTGATTCTACTTTAAATAATAACTCTTCAGATATTGATACACTTCGTAATTCCACCATTTGGCACAACAAATTTACATTTATTAATAACAAACCCTTGAATTGGAAAACTGGGAGAAATAAAGGTTTAATCTGGGTGCACCAACCTTTTGAACATGATACCTTCTGGCCATTTTCTCAAGCTTCTCAGCAATTTGATCTGTCCCCAACATTCGGGAATAAATACAAAGGGGCAGATTTACAAGCCCCTTGCGCCACTTTTGCGTCACTTTTAACATGGGAAAAGTGACTCAAAAGTGGCGCAAGGGGCTTATAAATATGCCCCCAAGTGTTGTATAATGCCCTTTGTGCCTCTTAGGAATGAAGTAAATGTCTAGTATCCTCAGTGCCATTTGTTGGTAACTTTGTTGTGCTACTCTCCAAGAGCATCTACTATTTATTCCTACTTGTCTGCATCTGGTTCTAACAGACTCAAAACAGGTGGAATTGGCCTGGGAGTCTGACTTTGAGGTTGAGTGGCCAGTTCTTTCTGGGCTAAAATTTTTACTAAGATTAGAAAATCTTCTAGGGCAGCTAATACCACGCAATCTCTTTTTTCATATATAACAGACTATTATTGACTCCTGCTCTTCTGCATACAATACATCCAGACACATCGGACACTTGTTGGACATGCTCTTTGCCATAAGCTGGTTTAAAGCATTTACTTTTTACATGCCCTCTTGTGATGCATTATTGGTTGCAGATATGGGCTCAAATCAATTCAATCTTTCATACGGAAGTTCTTTTTTCTATTCTTAATCTCTTTTTAGGGAGTATATCTGAAGCTTGGACTTCATCATTTTGTGATATTCGTATTCTATATTTATTATTGGCAGCAGCTTTTCAACAAATCACTAAAAATTACAAGGACTTCACTAAACTATAATTTCAAGCTTGGTGGATTGCAGTTTGCTATAATCACAGGCTGGAAACTAACCACGTCTCCCCAATGTCTCTAGCTTTGAAACGTGAGATTTTGTGGACCCCCATTACTCAATTTTTACATGATAGTGCACAAATGGGCATATCATCGCTGGCCCCGCTTAGCGCGAGTTTTCACGTGCCATCTATCGCTGGAATTGATCGCCAAGCTAGATCTGTATTAACAACGCTTAGCGCATTGGCGATGAAAATTCCAGCGATAGCGGGGAAATGGCCCAACATCACTGGAAAACTAGCGATGTTTACTTGTAAACGGCGATAACCTTGCTGATACGACCCTGTGGTTGTATCACCATAATCCACCCCCAATGCTATGTATACATAAGTCTGGATTTTAGCAGATGTTAAAATCCACTGATAAAGGCCAGTCAGCGCGATTTTATCCATCGCTACGCCGGCCGGGCCAGTGTAGTTGATATCGCGAAGCTGCCTTTGCGATATTTATCCTTGGAGTTCTGTCAGGCACACCTACTTTGCATCTTATTAGCGATGCGAAGTTAGGCGTGCTGGAAACGGGCGCTAAGTCAGCAAAAAACGCGCTAGCGTGTCCTTGTTGATAAAGCGATAAAGTTATTGCCGATTTTGCCAGGAAACGGACGCTAAAGCGGCGATAATTTTATCGCGCCCCCTTAATAATATGCCCCAAAATTCCGTGGCACGCACACCGACCCAACAGGAGGTTCTTAAACCCCCTTGATTTTCCTCCTATTCTCACTTAGCATAACTTACTTCAATGTTGGATAATCCAATTTTGTATTTCACTTATTTGTGATATGTTTCCCTAAATATGTTTGTATTACCAACCTCCTCTGTTTTTTCATTTGACCTTATTCTTGTGTTTTTGTTATAAGATAATTGTATTATTTCGTACTGTATAATTTATGGACATTTTTCTGTAACGTATTGTTCCTTACCTTTTTGCCTTATTATGTTTTTAATAAACGTATTTTTAAAACTTAAAATTATAAGCAGAATATAATATCACAGAGAGAGCAAGAGTTCTCTTTTAAATCAAATTCTTTGATCTTCACCACTGAGGTAAAATCTAATTTGGTAAGAGGAGAAGTGTTTGTTTTTCATACAAAGAAGGGTAAGCACATTCAATATATGATTCAGTAGTGACTGCTATTAAAATGGTTCACAGATCTTCTATACAGGAAGAATTCTGCTAGTGACTGAGACAGTTTGCTCTGGTTATGAATTAGGAATGACATTTTGGATAAAGAAATTAATCATTTGGAATATTTCCTTGGACGTAGTAGAATAATAAACTATATGATTTCCAGCATGTGCTGCTTTAGCGGGTTAGCAAGTTTTTATTAATCTTTTATATAAATGATAGCCAGCAGAGTAAATTGCTTTCTATATATCCGCTGAAAAAAACAAAGGTTAAAGTGATGATATAGTTAGTTGAAAATGTCACTAAAACATACTATTTTAAGCTCAAAATACACTGAAATTTGGCAGTTAAAGATATCTAAGATAACTATAACTGCGCCCCCACAGTGCACTGCTTCTGACTTCGCATTTTGTATCACCGATGACATGCTCAGTGACATCATTCATGACATCAGCCCCAAGGCTCAAAAGTCCTCACCGGGTTCCTGGAGGCAGCCCCTGTTTTAGCTGCATGGCAACCAGCAACATCATCTTTGTGCTGGGCAGAAGCAGCCTTTTTTTCTTGGCTCTCACCAGCAGGAGTTAAGTACTGTTCCCCTGCCTTCCCTGCCCATGTTAAAGGTAGGCAGGGAGTTTTGCAGCTGGTGAGACTGCCCTGCCCCATATATGGACTGAGAGAAGCAATAATGCACTGGCTGCTTGCCCCCTGGATAGTATCCCCGGGAGAGTCTTCAACCGGTTCTGGTGGAATGGGGTCTGGGGGTTCATAGGAAGTTGGCACAGTGGGGGCTCACTCCCCCTGTCCCCTATTAAAATATAAACAGTCACAAAGCCCTATTCTCTGGCCATCCCTGGAGTAATTAAATAAAATACAAGTGCCTGCCATTTCATTTCCATTGTGGTATTCCTGCGGGACAGGGAGGTAGAAATATATATTTTTTTTAAATAAACTCCTGGACTACCCATAAGGCCAGCTGTTCAGGGTATCCCTACCTTGCTTGTACAGCACTAAAGGTTAGCTGTTCCTAAAGGAAATTACGGCCTATTGGGCTTCGGACAGAGTGAAGTTAGGGGGAGCGAAAAAAGGTAGGGGATAGAAATTCCATTGGTCTCAGGATTGATGTATATTAAAGGGGAATTTCCTTATTTGGAACAGTTGCCCTCACACACGTGTGAGGGTTTCATGCTTCATCATTGGGCGTTTTTGCTCCTGATGGGTTCAGTGCTGCAATACCCCATGGGCAATAGAGGGCTCTTTGGTGGAGAAAACACCATAGTGGTGAGTACGGGTGTGCGGAGCTAGTGAAATAGTGAGTTAAAAATACCATGGTAGTGCACAAAAAGGCTTTCATTCCTGGGTCCGCCGGGTAGAGTAAAAACAGAAACCAAACTGTGATTTTCCACTAATGAGAAAATATAGGGGGATATGTACAATAGTAGTGGTGGAGTAGGGCATTAGTCATCATGGCTTAACGCCTCACTCCGCCACATCTGAAACACAAGGCTGCACCATATTTACAACAATATAGTGCAGCCTCGTGTTTCCCCCTGTGATGGCACTACACTTAGCAGTGTAGCGCCAATGCAGGAACCCTTGCACCATAGTGCAAGGGTGTCTGCATGGAGGGGAGCATTGTGTATGTGTAGGAATATCGCCCTTCCTGCACATAAACAATCCTGAAATGCCATTTTGTCACTTTCATGTGTGCTTCTTAATGCAACACACATGAAAGTCACAAAATTGCATTTTGTTTATTGTTTTAAGTGCAGGAAGGGGGACCTTCCTGTACAGAAACAATCCATGGAGCAATGATGCATTTCTCCTTGTTTCGCCAACTTAAGACGAGGTTCTCCCTGGTCTTAACTTTAGTGCTGCCTCCTATTTATGCTGCCCTTGTACATGGGGGCAGCGTCAATATCAATGGGTTTTGCTGTGGAACGCCCACCGCAAAAACCACTGCCCACCCCTTTCACACTAACCAGAGTGTGGAAGGGGGCCTTATTTACAAGGTAGCGCTAAGCCACGTTAAATGGCTTAATGCTGCATTGTAAATAAGGCTAAGTAAGCCCCTATCGCCAACACAACGTCGATAAAAGTGACGTTGTGATGGCGATAGGGGCTTGTACATATGCCTCATAATTTGGTTCAGATAGTATGTGAACGACATGTTTTGGTCCAGAAGGGATCATCGACGTTTCATCAGGACCAGGTATATTGTGACTAAATTGTTAGTTTAAACAGAAGTTGCCTTAAAAAGATAGGGAGAATACTTCCTGAATCTTAGCCTTAGAAAGGACTAATTGTAATGGTATCAGAATAAATATGGCTATGTCATCAGTCACCGAAGAAAAAGGTGACAATGCCTAACGCTTTCATGGGTCATTGTATGTTTTTATTACCAATAGGATGCTCTCTTGAGCGCTATACTTACTCTCCCAAACACTATTTTTTTTTTTTTTTTTATAAACCTTTATTTACGTCAACATGGTACACAGCTATTCAGCCGACATCCCGGAGGTCCGGCAGCACGATGAGAATAATACGTAGGAAGGTCCATAGCTATACATCAGGAGTAACAAAGGTTTAGTTTTATTGTAAACCAAAAGATAAAAACACAAGCAAGGCAGAGCATATAATAAGCATGCGCTAGTTCTCAGCCGGGGCGAGGTCCCACTCCCATCAGCGGAGCAGTACACCACGCCAAAGAAGTGAGGGGAAAGCAGAGGTACGGACTCCAGGTTATGAACAGTTTTACGTCCAAAGTTGGGAGTAGAGCTAGGGGGAAAGTTGCACATCGAGCATCTCAGTAACCGGGGGCACACAAATATCTCCCCTATAATGGTTCCATTGCCCCCATATCTTATGCCATTTCTTAGGGCGACCTCGGGCACTCTACACCGTTTTCTCCCGGAACATGCCCCAGTCCATATTTTCCATCCATGTTACCAAGGTGGGAGGTCTCTGGGATCCCCACAGCTGCGCGATATCTTGCTTCGCCACCATATTCCCCAGGGTCACCCATTGGGTCTGAGCGGCATCATAGTCGGTGGGACCCCAGACATTCAATAGGCATCGTCTTGCCTCCGGGAAGAGCGCGATACCCGTGACCTCTTCCATCATGTCATGAATTTGTTTCCAGAACTCTACGATCTCCCCACACTCCCAAATAATGTGTAGAAAGGTGTCCAACATCCCACAGCCTCTCTTGCATAAGCCATCATCAGAGAAACCCATATGAATCAGGCGGGGCCCCGTGACATAAACCCTGTGAAGTATCTTAAGCTGCACCAGCCGCAGTCTAGCCGGGATCGCAACCTCCTTCGGAGAGGAGATGGCATATTGCCAGTCCTCATCGTCCAGCTCGAGACCATCCCGAGTCCATTGTTCTCGCACATCAAGGAGGAGGTCGGTCCGAACATTTACAAGCTTCTTGTAAATCAAGGAGATTGTACTCTCCGGCATATGACCATCCAGAATCCGATCCTCCAAAGGAGAAGACTCAGGCACGACCTCCCCCTCGGCACAGACAGATAGCAGAGCGTGACGCACCTGGGCATATCGAAAGTATTCAGAACCCCTTAATTCGTACTCCGTCTCCAGCATCTCAAACGATTTCACCTTACCCTTAGTCAGCAAATCCCCAACTCTAGAAATCCCAATTAGGTCCCACTTCTCAAACCCTTTCGTGTGCCATAATTTCCCCAATATATCGGATTCGAAAAGCGGAGTAGCCTGGGTAAGTCTGTCCTTCTAGCCCAACGAGTTTGTAACCGCCTTCCACACACGCACTGCCGTCTTGGTTGGTCCCGTGAGGGACCCATCCAGTGATTTGGAATACAGCGCCCTAAGATAATTACCCCCGCGCAACAACCACCGATCCATAGCAAACCCAGGGTTCAACGCCGGACCATAAACACTGTGGTTAATCGCTCCCAATTGGGTAGCCCAATAATATCTTCTGATGTCAGGGAGTGCAATCCCCCCGTCATACCATGGAAGGGTCAACTTTGCAATAGCTATACGCGGTCGACCATCCCATAACAGCGAGCGCTGGAGGCTCTCCACCTCACGAAAATAACAGGCCGGAACTAACTCTAGGGTGTTCTGTAGGGCATAGAGAAATCGGTGAAGAGACATCATTTTAAACAATGCGGCGCGGCCTAGGAGGGAGAGCGGCAGCCGCCTTCAACCCGCAACGTCCCGTCTCAAATGTGACAACGGAGGGAGTAGGTTCTTCTCGTATCGGACAGAGGGATCGGTGGAAATATATATCCCCAAGTACAGAAAGCCCTGCTGGGCGATCTGGATGGAGCAATTCCGCGGGACGATAGGGGTGTCTCCACTGAGAACATATAGATGCAACTTTCCCCAATTAATGGCGAGACCCGAGTTTCTACCAAAAGAATTCAAGACGTCACAGACCACTATGAGGGATTTCCTAGGTGAGGTCAAGTATAACAAAATGTCGTCTGCATACAAAGAAATGCGGTCCTCGTGGTCTGACGACCATCGGATCCCTTTTATGTCTGGCTGCCATCTAATCCATGCCGCCAGCGGCTCAAGGGCGAGGGCGAACAATAGTGGCGACAGAGGACAACCCTGCCGGGTGCCCCTCCCAAGCTCGAACCGAGATGACGCCCTACCGTTCACCGCGATTTTAGCCAAAGGTTCCTCATAGAGTAGCCTAATCCAGCCTATAAAACCCGGTCCGAAGCCAAATTTTGTGAGCGCTGCCCACAGATACGGCCATTCCACAGTGTCGAAAGCCATCGTGACATCAAGTGACTCCAAGATGGCCGACTCCCGCAGCGTCCCAACCCTCGCGAGCATGCCATGGAGTCGCCTGAGGTTCAACGCAGTGTTGCGGTGTGGGATAAACCCGGATTGGTCCGGGTGGATCAAGTCCCCAATGACCCTGATCAAACGGTTAGCCAACAGTTTGGCGAGGATTTTTGGCTCAGCGTTGAGTAGGGAGATCGGCCTATACGATCCACATCTGTTCCGGGGCTTGCCATCTTTGTGAATAACCACTATTGTCACCAGACGTTGGTCAAATGGGAGACACCCATGCTCCCGCGCCTCTACAAACATATCTCGCAAATGCGGAGCAATCTTATCCGGCCTGAGTTTATGCAACTCGATCGGCAAGCCATTCGGGCCCGAGGCCTTGCCCGGGTGAAGCGAGCGGATAGCAACTGCAACCTCATCCGCGGTGATGTTACCATCAAGGTCTTCCCTGTCTACGTCGGAGAGACAAGGCAGGGCAATATCTCCCAGCAGGTCGTGCGAGTCTTCCTCCGGCTTGTCCGACACGGACGTATAGACCATACGGAAGTGGTCCGCGAAACACTGGACTATCCCGTCGGGTTCTGTGACAATATTCCCGCCGACCGTCACTATTTCTGGCACAACTACATCATACAATCGCCCTTGTTGTTCCCTGCTAAGAACCTTAGCCGCATTTGTCACCAGTGCTTTATATTCAGACTGTTTTAATCTCAACTTATGCAGTGTTTCCGCCGTAACCTCGTCTTCCAGGACTGACTCTAATACCACTATCTCAGCCTCGATCTGCGCCACCTCCGCATCTCTCCGACGTTTGACATCCGCTATCAAGGAGAGGGCCTCCCCTCTCAGTACTGGTTAAACGCTTCCCACAAAGACACCGCGGAGGTAACCGAGCCAAGATTCTCCGAAAAGTAGAGATCGACCGCTGTCAGCAACGCGCTACGAGTCCTAGGGTCACGGAAATACCAGGGGTTAATCGGAGCCACCCTACCTGCCGCTCCACGGCCAAAATCCATACAAATCCACACCGGCGAATGATCGGAGATGCCCCTAGCCATGTGCCTAGCCTAGGACACCAAGGAAGCTTGGGCAGCCAAGGTGAGAACATAATCTATTCTAGAGAGACTGCCGTGCGCCCCAGAGTGAAAAGTGTACTGCCGCTGAGCGGGGTGCAGCAGCCTCCAGCAGTCAACCAGACCTAGTGTATCAATAAAATCTGGGAGCCATCTCTGCGCCCCCCGGGGTCCCTTGGCGGATGTCTGTCTAGTAATCCGGAACCAACTGTATTAAAGTCACCACCCACCAACAACACGCCCTCGGGGAGATCCAGCATAGCCCTCCCCAAGTCAGCAAATGTGGCGGTCTGCAGGCCAGGAGGGACATAAACAGAAACCAAAACCAGTGTCCTGCCCTCCCACCTCCCCGCAACAGCCACAAAGCGCCCCCTCTCATCGACAGTAGTAGAATCAATCTCAAACGGCAGCGAGGTCCTAACGAGTATTCCAGCCCCCCGAGATCCCGAGGAAAACCCAGAGTGCGCAACAAATTTATAACCCTTTCTATTGAGAGCATGACACGTGTTGCCTATCAGGTGCGTCTCCTGCAGCAAAACTATGTCAGGAGAGCACCTCTTCAGAAATTGCAAAACAATCCCCTGCTTAATACGATCCCCCAAGCCATTAACATTCCAACTAAGTATATTCAAACCCCTACCCCCCATCACAGAATGGCAAGAGACCCCCGCCCCCCCCAGAGAACAGCACACGAGACTTGCATTGCGATACCTTGCAAAATGAAAAACAACAACAAACACTCCAACAAACCCATACCACCCCCCACCCTGCACCCCTGCGTAAGCCTAAAAAGCCCCCCCAACTTGCAGTGTGCCTGTCGCCCTAGCAGAAGCTAATCTACAAGAAGAAACCCCGTAGGAGGAAAGAGATCCCATTGTACCCTCGCCACCCCCGGACAATAGCTAGCAATGAAAACAAATCAACGAACCACTGTCCTGAGCTTAGCCAGAATGTTCAATCACCGGAGTCCTCACTCTTTTGCGACATGACCACCTTCCGCTCCGCCAGCATGATCCCCGCTAGTCCGCCGCTGAGGCAATGTGTCGAGCCATTCCCCAACCTCGTCTGGCAAGACAAAGAAAAAGGTTCGCTCTTTGTACTCGACGCGCAACTTGGCTGGGAAGAGCATGGCATACTGCAGGCCCATCTCACGTAGCCTCCTCTTAACCCCCAGGAAACTCTGCCGTTGCTTCTGCACCGCCTGGGTGAAGTCAGGATAAAAACTCACTACAGTGTTCTGGAAAGTGACTGGCCTGCAGAATGGCATCGCGGTCCCTGAAATTGAAGATCCTGGCGATGAGCCGTCTCTCGGTAATTCCTGTGGCTTCCCCGGTCCGCTTGGCGATCCCTTTTGCTGGGCATAGCGATCCATATTGTTAGTTTGAGTGTAGCCCCACCGCCTGGTATTCTTGGGCTTCTGTTTGTCGGCTTCCGATTTGGCCGACATCCTCAACACTGGAACAGTCAGCGTCAAAGACAGGCCGCTCAGCCACACAATTAGCACGAGGTCCGCTGGATCCGGGACCCCGATTCAAGCCCATGCATGTGCAGGCCGAGCTACAGGCGACTGTTGTCCAAGACACTCGCGGGCCGAGGCACGCAGTTGTAGAAGAAAACGAAAGTGAAAGTGAAAACAGCCCCCATCCGATGGTCTGCACCACACACGGCCGCTGTTGTTCAATTAGTGTCCGGGCCCATGCCAACGCGAGACCCGGGCACCTCCCGGGGATAGGCCGCGAACTTCCACTTGTCACAACTTCGGTCTCCGGTGTACAATTTCAGTCAGGACAACGACGCTCGCCTCAGCAATGGTTCATCTCCAATATTCCGGATATTTGACACAGGATTTTTTCAGGATAGTTGCCGGAGGGAACGAGGGTCGCGGGAGCTCTGTGCTCACGCAGCCATCTTGGTCCCGCGCTAGGCTCCTCCCTCCCAAACACTATTGATGCTCCTGAACCCTTCCTTGTTACGTCACCTGACAGGTTGCCTATAGCGTATGCCTGCTATTACCATAGAGGCCTACCCCTTCACTTCTTAAGGGTAAGTGAGACACCTATCAACATGTTTTTCATATCTCCTGGACTCAAATATGATGAGATGAGTACGCTTGATCTTACTTAAGATGATATTTGTGTCTTTGGGCATTCGGTCATTGATCTGTTACTTAAGTACCCTTCCTAGATGAATTACACAAGCTATGATAGAGTCTCAACCATAACATAGTTAGCACAGACTTATTCTTCATGTGATACCTTCTTTTAGCCACTTTACTTCCCTTGTGGCTGATACATACTTACACAAAAGGATTTTCTTTTATCGCTTTCAGGTTGGATTATTTTTCTTGGGTGACTGATGACATAATAGTATTTTTTCCAGCACCATTACAATTAGTCTTTCTAAGACTAAGATTCAGGGAGTATTCCCCCGGCCTTTTTAAAGCAAATTTAGTTTAAACTAATAATTTCTTCCCATTATACCAGTTCCTGATGAAATGCGAGGATCCCTTCTGGACCAATAGGGCATGAAACATGTCGATCCCTCTCACTGCACATACTATTTGAACCAAACTATATTTCCTCATTAGTGGAAAACCACAGTTTGGTTTCTGTTTCTATCCTACACGTCAGACCCAGGAAATCAAGCCTTTTTGGGCACTACCAGGTATTTTTAACTCACTATTTCACTAGCTGCACAAACCCGCACTCACCACTATGGCCTTTTTTACAAAAAGATCTCTGCCAAAAAGCCCTCTCGCAGGGCCCGTGGGGTATTGCAGTGCTGAACCCACGTGGAGCAAAAATGCCCAATGATGAAGCATGACACCCTCACAGGTGTGGGAGGGCAACTTTTCCAAACAAGTAAATTCCACTTAAATATACACCAACGGAATTTCTATCACCAACTTTTTTTTGCTCCCCTTCCTTCACTCTGTCCATAGCCCAATAGGCCAGAATCTCCTTTAAGAACAGCTACCCTTTAGTGTAGTAAATAGGTGTTCTAGGGAGCATGGGTAGTGGACCACATTTATCCCCTCCTGGTCCCTACTTCTGTGGTTTGTGTATCCCTACCCTGCCCCTTATCTCATTTTAAAAAAAATATTTTAAAACAGGTGACTGAGGGGCATATTTACGACAGAATAGAGAAGTGTGGTGTTAAGCAAACATTGCTACTGCCACCCTTCTCTATTCTGAAACGCAGTAATGTGCCGTATTCACAAGAATGCAGCGCATGCCTGAACTTCCCCTAGCACTGGCACTGAATTAAGCTGTCTAGCGCCAATGCAGGCACCCTTGCACCATAGTGCAAGGGTGTCTGCATTGGGGGCAATGATTGTTTATGTGCAGGAAGGTCTCCCTTCCTGCACTTAAACAACCAAAGGCCTTTTGCTGTTTCTATGTGTGCTGCACTGTGCAGCACACATGAAAACAGCAAAATCAAGGAGAAATTAAACATTTCTTCTCGTTGCCCCTGCTTAAGACCAGGTTTTCCCTTCTCCTAATTTTGGAGCTACCCCATATTTACGCTGCCCTTGTGAATATGGGGCAGCGTCAAAATGGGTGTTGCAGTGGAAGGCCCACCACAACACCCATTACCCTCCCCTTTCACCCTAAGTATAGCTTGGAAGGGGGCCTTTTTTACAAAGCAGCGTTAAGCCACGTTAAGTGGCTTAATGCTGCATTGTAAATAAATTGAAGCACATATCGGCACAGGAACACCACTTAAAGTGACATTCCTGTGGCGAAAGAGGCTTGTAAATATGCCCCTAAGTCCATTTTTCATTTTGCAGCCAGCCAGTCAAAGCACCCAATCTGAAAGCCAATTAATAGGCTTGATTTTTTTATTTTCAGCTGAACGGTCTAGATATCGATAAAGGGTGAGCCTTCACTTCTCAGAAACTACTTAACTGATTACACAAAATCAGAAAAATTAAGCTTTCTGGGTACAAACCTAGCTTTCTGACAAATTTGGTGTGATTCCCTTGAGCCGTTTTCAGTCCTCACTTGTTGATCACCACAAATCTTTCCAGGACAGAGATGAGGTGGATGAACTTTTTTTAAACGTTTCATGAAGATTCGTAAAGATTCGCTGAAGCAACAGCCACACTCTCTGTCAGGCTGAACCACAAAAATCACTAAATCAACCTGTGTTCAACCCTCTGTGCATGCAAACAGTAATGACATGAAAACCCAACATGATAAAAATCCCAAACAAATTTAGAAAAATAGAGCAAATTTAATAAATGATTTTATTTCAACATGACAAAAAGCCAATCAGTAGCAATGGAGTTATGTTTTTTTTTTTTTAATTTAAGACAAAAACTTTTGCCTAAAAGATCAAAGCACAAATTGCGGACATCTAGTCGCATGAAGCTGGGTCAAAGCCGAAAATTATGGCAGACTGCAATGAAGCACAAGTCAGATACAAGAAGTGGATCGGGCACGGGCAGCGCTTACCTTCTGACATACAAGAAATTTCAACAAAATTGTTAGTTTCCAAGGAGGAGGTGTCATTGTCGGGGAGCCACTGTATGAAGTCAGGACGATTTCCACTTTCATACATAGATGCATATTTATAAGCCCTTTTTTGTCACTCATGCACCATGCAACGTAGTGCATGAGCAATGCAAATTAAAACTAAAAATTATGAAGCCACGTAAGGCCACCTTGCGTGGCTTCAAAAATCTCAAGTAATTCAATAGAGTGAAGATTGCAGCGTTGCATTACTCTGCGCCAGGGAGGTGTTTCCATGGGTGTTTGGTGGGTGTTCCACTCCAACATTCATGGATTATGAAGCATTCGCAGATATACCAAAAGTTTTAGACCTGGGAATGCACCAAAAGGACACGCCTCTCCAGGTGAAGCATGTTGAGGAGGAATATCTGTTTTCTCTTTCAATGTGTTCTGCAATCTGCAGCGCCCTTAGAAAGATGAAAAAGCCTCAGGAGATTGTTTTTGTGCAGGAAGGTGTGCCTGCCTGTGCAAAAACAATACTCTTTACAACACAGGCACCCGTTCATCATGGTGCCTGCATTGGCACTAAGGAGCCAAAAGGTGCCAGCACCGGGAAAAAGCAGGAATACACTGCATTGCCTTGAATATAACACATTCCTGCCCTTTCCTTGTCACACAGTGCAGCACAGCAAGGTGACTTGCTGTGCTTTGCTGTTCTGTGTAACCTTGCCAAAAACATGGCCCTTAGTGTCTTTTTTGGAAGTTCAAAATCTCAAGCAAGACGAGTCTGGATGATGTAGTGATTGGAGCTCCATGAGGATGGATAGCCCTTCTGTGAAGGACAGCTGAGCAAGATTTGCTTATACTGAGAAGAACGCAGTTGGATCTATTGTGATGTCATGTCAACCAGCTATACACCTTGGGTGGATAAGAGAGTAGGTTAGTTCTGGTCTCAAGTCTCAAGTTTTAGATTTTGGCTATTTGGGCATTTTTAGCACTACTCACAAGTGTCACGGGCTGAGGAGACACGACATTGATGGTTGAGACTCACTCAGGCTGGGTCTAGGTGCGGGTTCAAGATAGTTGAAGCTCTTTCTGTCCCTGAGGATCTTATCAGGAGGCCAGTCAAATAGCCCTTGGAGTCAGTCTGGTAGTTCTGGGTTGATAGAGTGGAACCGTGTTCAAGCAGAAGTGCAGGGCTGTAAGGGGTTCAGGCAGCAAAACAGTCCTTTCAGGTGCAACAAAGCAGTTTTCTGAAGTAAACAGAAGGTCACAGCTGCACACCATCCCCTAAGAGTTTCCCCAGGTCCAGAAGTTAATTAAAGAATCGGTCTGAGGGCCCTAGAGGAGAAATTTCTAGAGAATTTCTTTTGAAGTTCTTGAAATTTCCTACCTCCCCTGACCTCGCACCAGCCTTTCTACCTGAATAATGAAGTGGTGTGAAGTCCTTTGTGTGGAAGCAGAGTATAGCCCATTCGTTTTCAAGTGGGGTTTTGCCCATCTCTGCCCCCATCTTGCCAGTCAACAGACTCTCAAGCAGAACGTCTGCTCGAGAGGTCTTGCTTTACACAGAGGGGCATATTCACAAGGTTCTATCACCGAGTTAGCGGCCCTTTTTTTTATCACAGCCAAAGTGGTGATAAATTAATCGCACCATTCACAAACTGGTGCTAACAGCTGATATCACCAATTTACCTGCGATAGTAGCTGCAAAAAACTACGCCACGGATGATACCGGCAAATAATGCTAATGAGATGCAGAATAGGCGTTCCCCTGCAAAAACACGCGGAAAAACCACAACACCACTTTCACAACGAACTGTCAGATCTGCGATGCAAGTCAAAACCACGCGATGAGCCGCGGTAGCAGCAGGTATTTAACACCTGCCTCAAGCAGGTGTAAAGACGGACGACTCTGCACTAGGAAATGGAGCCCCACACACAGCCACACCCGAAGAACAAACAACGCCATGGAGCTACTCATCATGCAGCTCGGAGCCCCAACAGGACCACAACCCCCACCACCACCCCCCAGAACCTCCACCACCCCAGGACCTCTACCACCCACTGGACTTGGACCCGCCCCCCGCACCACCACAGAGACAGCTCAGAGTAAGACAGCGGACCTACCGGAAACATACCACTCTCACAGACCTAACGCCCGCAGAAGTGATTGCCCACTACAGGCTCAAAAGGGCAACCATCCTCCGCATCCTGATCCACATTGCCCACATGCTGATGGTACCAACACAGCGGACAACCAACATCCCTCCGCAGACAAAGCTGCTGGCTGTGCTGCATCTGTTGGCCTCTGGTACCTTCCAATTAACAACTGCCAGAGTCGGAGGGGTCTCACAGCCAGCCCTATCAGTTCATCACACCTGTCATGGATGCCATCCTCAGCTTCATACCTTTACTTCCCCAACACTGCGCAGGAACAGCTGGAAACAAAGCAAGGCTTGTACGCCATAGCCCGATTCCCGGCCGTGTTGGGGGCAATCGACTGCACACATGTCCCACTTGTGCCCCCTGTGGATACTGCAAACCACTACCGCAACAGAAAGCATCAGCATTCCATCAATGTGCAGGCAATAGTGGACCACCGGGGAGTCTTCACCAATGTCGTCGCCAACTACCCATGCAGTGTGCATGATTCCTTCATCTTCCGACAGTCCATCATCAACCAGCGCTTTCAGGATGGCACATATGGAACAGGACTGCTCGTTGGTAAGTGCCAAATCAACACATCATACACCCCAATGCCACCAATACACAATGCACAACTGTTGGAATGCACTCATGATCAAATCACATACAACATGTCAAACTATTCGACCACCTACCAGACACAACAACACCACTCCATGGTTATCCTGGGCTACCCCTGCACCCAATACAGACATTACATGGCACCACAGCCACACAACAGCTTAACGTGTGGAGATGCGGAATGCAGCCATGTGCGAGGATGCATGTGACCCGTGAATGGGAATGTACACAACAAGAAGTGAGGCATGGATGTGCAGGACAGACATGGCTATGCAAACTACAAACATGTCCATGCAGACCACAACTGCTGGTGAATGGAGAGTAGTGAGCAGTGGAAGCAACAATGTCACCCCAGGCCGTGGAAGAGATAGCGGAAGTGTTGCACGCTGCATCCCCCCCTGTGTGCGTGAGCGTAGTGGGTTGGCCCTGAGTGCACCAGGGATGCGAGGGGTGTGGTGACAAACCCCGATGCGCAGGGCGTGGCCCACTCCCGGGAAGGCCAACATCACTGACAGTGCAGTGCATGCAACGAGGCCGATGCCGTGAGCAGGGGGCCTGCGACCCTGCGCACCTGCTGCACCCCAGGACGCTGATGCACAGACCAGGCCTGCCCACTCCAGCACCCCAAGGCTGCACTGCTCACCTGCCGACACCATTGTGTGTTGAAGAGGGCCCAACACATGCCGTTGCAAGCTCCAGGCCCCAGTCACGTGTGCTCAGCAGCCTCCTCAGACCCTTGCTGGCCCCCCCGACCCTGGCCCACATCACTCCTTAATTATTGACATGCTCCACCGGTGTCCTCTTCGGACCAGTAGTTCCCACATGTGGAACAGTGTCCTTAGTCCTGAATGGCAGTGACCCCAAGTCCGTGGCAGCGGCCACAGCGCAAGACTCCCTTTGATCAGTGTGGCATGATTGCATTAAGCAAGCCTGGGACACATGATGCCACAAACCCTGTATGCCATGAGTGACCGTCATCGGCCAGCACAACATTATTGGTGTCTGAGCCTGTGGCATGGGGGTTTTCATCAGTAATGGGCAGGTACGTACGGACTTGGTGTCTGGCCTTCTGGCCTGGGTCTGATTAAGGGCCAGAACCCTTTATTGTTTATTAGTTTACAGCGGTTTGTCACTCGCAAGGTTCTTCTCTGACTCCACGTGATCGTAGGAGTTTTACACAAAAAAGTTTTTTGTACTTTTGAATGATTTCATTGGTCTAGATAATTGTTCTGTTCTGTTGAACATGACTGATCAGGACACTTTTGCCTACACCGATGACCATATTCAAAAACTTATAGACACTCCCTCTCCGTTTGCATCGATACCCTTGAGCACCTCTGCAAAACAGCAAAACAAGTCTGATAAGCTTATCAGACTTAAGAAGAAACAAATACGGACTGATCTGCATGGCCATTTCTTGCTCGAACATCTTAAAGCAGGGGCGATTCCAATGGGCCTCCAAATTTGTAATATTCCAGTAATATTCACGGAAGACCCAATTTACAAAAAGGGTTACAGTTTCATTGAAACAAAGTGGAGCAGAGAACTTATGGTCCTCACGGTGGAAACAGCTCAACGATTGTCTCAACAACAACTTCTTGAAATTTCAACATTAGAGCAAGGAATAAAGGATAATCAATCAATTCCAGATGCAAAAGAATTAATAACCAAAGTTGAAAAAGAAATAGCTGAGTTCAATGACTTTACCATCAATCAAAAATCGACTAAATTTGAAAAAGATAAGAAAAACTTTTCTTTAGAAACAATGTATCCTTATTTGCAAACCGATTTTTATTCATGCCCTGACTCACGAAGATTTCTCACCAACTATCAAGGACAGGCGAAAAATAAGTTTATTTCCTTCTCTGACACATCTTCATCGTCCGGTGGTGAGACTGACACTTCAGACGGAAATCAACAGCAAAATCGAACATAAACTAACCAACAACAACCTACTTTTTTAGGAAATGACAACAAGGCGACAATATTACAAGACTTAACATTGTCACCTAGTTTCAATCTGTCTGACGGTTTACTTTCAGATGCAGAACATTCAATCCTGAAAAAATGCCTTTCTTTTGTTCCAACTAAAAAGACGGACCTAGTTAAAATGAAAATGGAAACTATCGAATTTTGTAGAAAAATACACCTAAAATCCTTTTTTATGGAGAATGATTATTCAGGCAACTTGGAAGCTACGAGCTTCCGTGAAAAATCAACCTTTTGTCCACCTGCAAACAAAGTACCGAAAGAAATAATAACTTTTGAAAGGACAGTGTTGTCTGCAATCACAGAAATTGAAAACAGTAAGGACATTGTCAAGTATAACATCTCTAAAGCCGAAAAAGAAGCCATAACTACATTGAAGGCTGATGATACTATAACAATAAAACCGGCGGACAAAGGCGGGTCGATAGTTATCATGAGCACTACCAACTATCAGACGGATGTTTTAAGGCAACTTCAGGATCTACAATGTTATCGTAAAATTCCAATGGATCCCACCTTAGAAATCAAAGGTGAACCTTTGACAACTTTACAGAATGCGTTTGATAAAGGGATCATAGGTAAAAAAGAGATTGGCTTTATGAACAAAAAACATCTGAGGATTCCCCTCCTATATGTCCTCCCAAAGATTCACAAAAATGAAACACATCCTCCCGGACGCCCCATAGTGTACGGGTGTGGTGCTATTTTGGAGCCGATATCAAAGTATGTCGATTTCATCTTAAAACCTTTCTTGTCGGAAGTACCGGCTCACCTTCAGGATACAACTGATTTATTAAATAAAATTCAAACATTGGAATTTTCACCAGATAAACAACTAATGGTCACCCTAGACGTGCTGTCATTATACACTCAGATACCAGAGGAGGAAGGACTAAATGCCATCGAAATTTTCCTGGAAAAAAGATCACGACCAGTATGAGTCCCGAGTGAGTTTATTATGCAATTGGCAAGGTTTGCTCTTAAAAATAACTACTTTAAATTTGAGCACAGCTACTATTTACAGATCAAGGGGACAGCCATGGGCTGTCCTTTTGCGCCGGAATTATCAGTACTGTACATGGCGCAGTACGAAGAACGGTTCATTTATAACAACAATCCTTTTTGGACTCAGATATCAATGTTCGTTCGATACATCGACTACATTTTCTTGATTTGGAATGGAACTTCTGTTGAGCTCACAGCATTTCATAATTGGTTAAACCAATGAACACCTGACATTCAATTTAGTTTGAAGTTCAGTTCAAATACTATAACATTTTTGGATGTAGAGGTGTACAGTTCCCAAGGCAAACTGTTGACTTCATTGCACACAAAATCGACTGATAGAAATAAAGCTCTTCAGTACACACGCTATCACCCACACAGTTTGCGTGATAATCTCCCAGTTCGGCAGTTTCTTCGTATAAAATGCAACTGTTCAACAAAGGATGAATATATGTTTCATGCAAATAATCTTTTGGAAAAGCTAAAAATACAAGGTTACCCCCAAAAATTGTTAAAACAAGCATTAGAACAAGTTTTGTGGACACCAAGAGAAGTCCAGCTACAAAAAAAGATCAAAGCGCCCTCAGATCGGTTGGTTTGCATAACTACTTTTTGTTCACGCACCAATTTTCTTAAACGTATAATTAACCAAAACTGGCACTTAGTGCAGAAAATACATACTTCATGGGAAAAACCTCTGTCCGCATTAAAAATGGATAAAAGCGTGGGAAGCCTGATTGTTCGCGCTGCTGTAAAAAGAAAAAAACACACAGCAACACCCTGAGGTCACAATTGAGCCTTCCACCCATCACGGGACACCACAAATGTGGAACATGCACATGCTGCCCGCAGACAATTGAAGGAGCCCTCTTCACCTTTAAAAATAATAATTGGAAACATGATCTATTTACCAACTGTAAAAGTAAGAATGTTGTGTATGGCATTTTATGCCCTTGTCCAAAGTTATATATTGGAAAAACTAATCAGGAAGTCCGCCAACGCACTACACAACATATGTCCAGGATTCGGAAAAAGGTAGCCAATGCACCTTTGGTGAATCACTGGACGTTGAAGAATCATAATGCAAATGATTTAAGATGGACTATTCTCTCCAAAATTGAAAACTACCCTCAAGGTGGAGATGTAAAGAAACAGTTGTTGCAGAGGGAAGCCATGCTTATGGTAAAATTTAACACTGCGGTAGATGGGCTAAATGAAGTTGCCGAAATATATAACTTGTAACTCACTTTGGCTGAAGTTGAGACGATATGTGTACACAACTGGCTTACAGATTATGCCACATGGAATATGTTTTTAATCAATATGCAATACTGTGTGGTGCATAAGACCTACAATGTACCATGATGTTTAAATAGCATGAAATTATGGAGATTAAGGAACGGTAAATAGACCTTGTCATGAGTGAGGTCGGGATTCATCAAATACTGTATTTAAATATATACATAATTGAACAAGTGACTATGATATGGAATATGCCTTTCTGAAATTTACACTCACAATGTACCATCTGATGAGAAAATGTTTAACAACATTGGTATATACATTTTTTAAACAGCATGTACTGGTGGCAATCGTGGAACGATAATGGATTTAGTTACAAATTAGGTCAAATTTTTAACCAAAGGAGCTTTTGGAGTAATACAGCCATGTGTCCTGTTAGTGGCACATCTGAAAGATTGCATTTCCTTTCGCAAAACTTTTTTTAATGCAGGTTTTTTTTTTATTAAGTTGCCTGGAGGATTGAAAATTACGTGATCGCATCACAAAACAATCGCTGGGACGGCATTAAATACGCCAGTCTGGCGTTAGGGTGGTGATCGTGGAATGGTAAACTAATTTACTACCACCGAGACCAAGGTTCAATCGAAACTGAGTTTATATGCGCATATATATTTGGCTCGGTGATTACGATATATGGTATTTTCCTATAATGGTTTGGTGCATACACCCACAATGCACCCCGGTTGACAAATTTATTAAACCAATGCTCAACAAAAACGCTTGGATTGAGATCCACATAATAACAACCAAAATAGTGTAGATACCAGGGATGACTGCAGAACGACAACGTTTTGGCCATGAGTTAAGTTAAACTCTATCAGAGGAGATTTGAGTATTGATAGCCATGTGCAAAACCTTTTATTTGATAAAGTTGCTATGATCATGTGATCGTAACCCCGAAGTGACGACATATAACCCCTTCTGTGCTCATGACGAGCTCAGCTCGTCATGAGTCACAGTGGAGCTGTGCTCATGACGAGCTGAGCTCATCATAACGGCCGCGGCCCGCCCACGTGCGATTAATTCCCCACCTGTGCGGGAGAATTTATCAGTGGGCGGGGTCGTGATGAACTCAGCTCATCATGAGCACAGCTCCACTATGAGTCATGACGAGCTGAGCTCGTCACAAGCACAGCGGCGCTGCGGCCCCCCCCGCACTGAGGGGGAATTACCCCCAGCAGGGAAGGGGTTAAATGTGCAAGGTTTACAATCGGGCACACAGCCTTGAGCTTGGAGGACTGGTGACCGGACGCAGAAGCAAAGGATAACCGCGAGGTGAATAGGTTTAAACGGGCAACAAATTGCACTTTGTTTTGGCACTAGGAGCTGGGATTCATTTTACAAACAGAATCTCCTCTCACTCTCTTTGCAGACTGAGAAGCACTCACGGCGGGAGAGTGAAAACAAAATCCGGTCCTCTTTTAAAACCATGGCTTTAACGCAAGGTACATTGAACTGACTTGGCTTTATTGGTTGGGTTTGACTTGATTGGTCCCGATTCAAGTGTCGTTCATTCTTCTCTTTCCTTCCACTCTGCGTCCCCTTACAGTGGGTTGTTGAAGTTATAGTTGCTGGTTGCTGTTGAAGTTTATAGAAGCATTAAAAAATCAAGGTAAAACAAAGTCAATCCTTTTTTTAAGGATGAATGTCCTGATGGCATGCAGACAGTTTGATTTAAAAAAACTCTCTTCTCCACTTTGGATTATTTAGTGATATTTGATTCGAGGCTGGCAGTGGTGATATCGCCAAGTGGCAGATGGTGTGCCAGAAACAAGAATATAAGGTAAACTGGGATGCCGAGTTAAATGAAGTGCGAGTGTGTAGAGTTATGCGATTGATTGGTAACATATGCACCTTTTCTTTTTACTTTCTAGCTCAATTTCCAGGTCCTGAGGAAAACACGAAACAACTTCTGGGTTTGAAACGCGTAGACCAGTTTTTAGGTCCAAACAATTATTGCACATGTATTGATAGTATCAGGTCTTGCACTCAATATAACTGATGAATTTAGTTTCAAATGACCTGAATTCAAAACTGTTTGGCCTTAGTGTACCCTGAGGTTCTATTGTACTTTATTGTTTTATTTAATTCTTTTCTTGGGTCTTTCTAATTTCTTCTTTCTTCCTGTCTGATTTAGGGAATTTGAGCTTGCTCATGTTGTGAAAATATTTTAAAATTTGTATTTGAGATATTTTGTCTGTGTTTTGTAATAGTCAAATGTGATGTTTTCTGTGGTCTTAAAAATACGTAAGTCCTTCATGAAAATAATAACATGAATTGTTTTTTGTTGTTAACAAAAAAAATGAGATGAAAATATACAAGGAAAATTCTCTTGAAAATAAAAACTATTGATTTATTTTTCAATCACGTTGAGTGGCGCGCGTGATTGCTTTGAGTGTTGTGGAAATAATTATCAGTATTGGCAGTATTTTTGATTTATGGCCTGGGTCTGTGGCATTCGTATATGCGCCATGTTGACGGACACAGCTGGCATGTGCCCTCTGCATCATGCCCTGTCGGTAGGCCCCCCATTCTCCCCCGTGACACTCCGCGGAAGGCACATATGACACATACAAGACCCTGCTATGTCCTCATGAACCTACCCAGTCTCTTGCGTCCCGTGTTGGTGGGACCGTGTCGGCCGCTGTGCATCTGGGGCTACTAGCCCTGTGCGACTCGAGTCATTCCCTCTTGTAGTTCTGACATTGCATTACTGTGTGCCTGATGACTGTTGGAGTTGTTGCCAGCACCAGCTACTCCCTGAGGGCAAGCTTACATTCACCCCACACACAGCCAGCACAGGTGTCACTGTATTGGTGGGCCTGCCATCACATCCTGCCAAAACAAGTATTGACTCCTTTCTCCCTGCACTGTCATAGGTGATCAAGGATATGCCCTCTGCCCTTGGATGATGACACCCCTCCGAGACCCGAACACACCCGCCCAGAGGCAGTACAATGTGGCACACATATGCACCAGGGGCATCCTTGAGCGCACATTTGGTGTGTCGAAGTCACGTTTCAGGTGCCTGGATGGTACAGGTGGAAAGCTCCTGTACAGACCGGACATCGTGTGCAAGATGATCGTCGCATGTTGTGTGTTGCACAACATCTGTGTTCGCACCAATGCCCCATGGATCCCAGTTCCTGAGGTACTGGATGATGATGGTGACGATGGCGCAGGTGGCCCGCATCGCACTGCAGCTGCGGCAGTAATGGCCCGTAGGAACTCCATCATTGACACTTACTTCTCATGAGCACGTCACATTGTGGCCGTCCATGGCAATCGTGGTATAAATGAGGATGTCCAATAGTGATGCATGTGTGATTAAAACATATTTGCCGGTAACAGGTTGTACTTGTACATTGTCATGTTCCATGTCCCTGCGGTTTCAGGTGTGATTTGCCATGGTGTGCACATTTGCGGAACCTGCACTGTTCTGTGTTCTGTTGTGGAGGGGTTGCTGTTTGTACCGGGATGTTGTCAATGTCGAGGTGCACTTCTTCTTATGTGCATATGCTGTACGGTGGGCGGGTCACTCCTGCAGCTGTGTTTTGTCTGCCACTGGTCTCTTTCATGCGGTGTGCCGGTCAGTTCTGTTCTTCCACGGTGCTTGGATGTTGTGGTGTACATGTTGTCCTCAGGGTGCATCCGTGGTACTCCGCTGTTGATGCTTTTTTTCTGTGGCATTTTCCATATGCTGTTCTTGTGCTTTTTCCCACATTACGCTTGTGTATTGCTGCTCTCGCACTGGTTATCACTGTTTTCTTTTCGTGCTTTGGCGCATCGCATGTTTTTTGGTGTTGTGGTTTGTGTTTTTATCTCTGTCGAGATGGTTGTATCGCGGTCATTGTCCGCAGTTTCGGCAAACTATTGCATGGTACTGCCTTGTTGTGAATTCCACGTTGACACAGGGTTATTTTGCCGCGATGAGCTGCGATGTTGAGAGTTGCGTTAAGCTACTCTTGCGGTAGTTATCACACGTTCTTGTGAATATACCCCAGAGTCTTTTGACATAATAATGCTGCATAAACATGGCAGGCAGACCCGGTCCACCTACAGGGGTTCATGTGCTTCACGCCACCAGTAGTAAAGAGAGGATTATTTGGCCACTTATCAGGAGGGCTGGCAATACATGTATCCATAAGCAAAGTTAGTGGATCCTGCCTCAAAGGACACCATTGCAGTCAAGACCACCTTCTTTCTTAAGGCATTCCAGGATGAAGCAGAAATAGTCAAGGCCTCCATCCACCCAAAACGCAAAGCAAAAGACATTTATTTGACCAATTACTAAAGTGCATAAGTAAGTCGGACACACCAAACTTCATCCTCTTGGGGGATCTGACCCACCACCTCCTAGGTAGTCACTGGAGGATGAAGTGCAGTGCCAATCCTTCTATTGGAACATACCGGCACAAAGTGGGAACTGCCATGGGAAAATGAACAGCAAAAGCAGACACCTACTGTCCTATATAGAGCACCTCAACTTCAGGGCACTTAACAGATATTCAGAGAGGATTCCACTCCGGCGGCTACCTTCTACTCTGCCTCAACTTGCTCAAAACTGGATTAAAACTTTGTCAGTCTCCCACTGTTCAATTGCATCACTGCATTCTGCTTAGGGGACAAGGATGGCAGCGACCACCGACCAAAAGAAATACACCTGTTAGCAACTGCACCCCCATTTGACCACCCAGAAGAGGCCTCGGACCGCATTAGCATGGTCAACGTTAGGAGATTCAAATTTGCGATGGCAAACATTGAGACCCTGTCAGCATCAGGAATGGAGTTTTTACAAGCACACACAGGAGCATCAAACAGTCACATAATCGATTGGGAATGCTTTACTGCTAGTCTGACAGACCTACACCATCACATCACCACAAACAAACCCTCATCAGGACCCCACCAAGTGAAGCAGGATCATGATTGGACAACAGATACAATTACAGCAAATTAAGAGACATAAATAGCACTCTAAGATCTCTGCGACACAGCCCGTGGAGAAAAATCCTCCACACACTCCTACGACAGCAAAGATTCTCACTCAAAAACCTGAATTGGAAATTAACAAACTGCAGAAGGACAAGATTCGGGCAAAGTTACTACATGACATCAACTGCAAGGTAATGCGCCTTCACCAAGGAAGAATTGCATCTCGCATTTTGGAGGAGGCCTGGATACATTCTCTAAGTGACCACTTCAATCACCAAATTGGGCAAAAAGGTCTAAGGGACCAATTTAACCACCCCACTGTGCAAAAAGCAGAAAGCCAGGCATCCAGAAAAATGGTAGAGTACTGCAAAACTGGAGACTTACTAGAGATGGACAGCGTCATACCTACCCCGGACATAGCGAATGCACAGGAGTATGAAGCCATGGTTTCAAGTATACACCTGATAAGGCAACAAATAGTAAAAGGAAGGAAAGGGCCCCAGGTCTGAATGGCATGTCACCAGTGTTTTTCAAACACAGGGCAGATGACTGGGCTGAAATCCTTGGCCCTCTCTTCCAGGAAGTCAGATCCCTTGGCATAACTCCAGTATCATGGAAAGGTTCAACGATCTCTCCAGTCAACAAAAACAGAGATGAGTCTCTACCACAAAACTACAGTTTGGTGGCCTTAATCAACAATGAGGCAAAAAATGTTGCCGGTACTGTGCAAGCAGAACTTACAACTTTGAGCAGCGGAGAACACAGTAATTCCATTTATTCAGACAAGATTCTACACAACTTCTCGCAAGACAACAAACATACTGGCCATTTCACTTTTTATAGATGTGAAAAAGGCCTCTGAACTCCTGTTCCACCTTTGCTTCATTGACTGCAGCGCAGCCTTTAACTATGACGATTGGGCAAAGCTGTGGGGTAAGATGGTTCGCTGGAAAATTCCCCAACCTCTACTAAACATGTTAATACTTCTCCACACGGACACATGGGTACAGGTGAAATTAGGAGCAGACACACACTTTTCTAGGTGAGTACTAGCAACCAAAGGCCAGTAGCAGGGGTGTGTGCTCGCTCCCACCTCATTTAATCTATTTTTGGGTTACTTCATGCAGGAACTCAACATCATCAACTCCCACATGCCAAAGCTGGGAGGAAAGACCTTAACCAGCTTCCTGCATGCTGACAATGTGGTCCTGGTCTGTCACACTCAGGTGGGTCTGCAACATCTCCTCAAGAAAATGAGGATTATGCTACGGAGAACAGCCTGAACATCAACTATGGAAAAACACAAACAATGACCATCAATTATAAGAGAAAAAGACCACAGATATGGCACCTGGGCAATATACAAATAAAAGCAACAGTACCTGGGCATCGTTATCGACCAAGAAGGTCTATTTGCCTGACAGAAAGAAGTAATAAAATAGAAAGGGCTGGTGATTTGAGTAACACCAAAAAACCTCAAATCAAAACTGATGGGCCCACTTTAAGTCCCCTTCTCAGGATTGCACAAGCCAAACTTCTTTCAACAATCAGCTATGGCAGCGAATCCATGAAAGGCAGAGACATCAAGATACTGGGCAGCACTCTAGTCAATTTTACAGAAACACGTTCAGCCTCCAAAATAACACCTCACCAGCACAGATACAGCTGTAGTTTGGCCTATTATAACAATCCCTGGCCAGGCATGGAGCTTAGATTATCTGCTGGAATAAAATCAGGAATGCCTCGCCAAACATCCTGAACCAACTATTATGGCACAAATTGCTACAGAGAGATACATCTTCCACAAGAAGCTACCTCCAGGAGTCAGGATAAGGCAACAACTGACCTGTCTAATTTATGGATCAAGCGCATGCACCATATAGGCTTAAAAAAAAACTGGTAAGGAAAGCAAAAAAACTAATTTCACTTGTGGAGGACATGGCAATTTTCTCAGCTCTAGCTCACGCCTGGATGACCTTAAATAACTAGAGAGTTCATGCACTTCAGAAATATTTTAAGCATGTTACCCTAAATCTATTAAAACAAAATTCCTGGGGCACTGCCTGGGATTACTCAGGTGTGCCTTGAGCCTTCCACCATGGTTGAGGGACTGAGCACACACTTTCTGCCACTTACATGGCAATGCAACAGAAGGCCTGCTGCACCTTCTATGTACCTGTAAGGAGCAGCTTGTCAAGGCTTCTTTTAACCAAAGAGGGGTCCGTTCCCAGAGGCAAGCAGTGCTTGCCTGTTTTAGGCCCAAGGACCCTCAGCTAAACTGTGGGCTGGTAAACTTTCTCATGATAGTGGGATAAAAATGCATCTGGCCATGGAATGAAACATGTACATGGTTGCATCGGCCCCCACTGTTTCTGAGCCACAAAGCATTGGGACTCGACACTCACCAACCCTGTACTAGGTATGAGAACACCAATGACAGAGTGAGCATTGTTAACAATGCTATCTATCCAGTCATCATGCCAGGAGCATTAATGGTCAGTTTATATAACTTTATCACACAACACTTCGCACTAAGTAAAAGCCACAGAATAAGTTGCCTAACATTTCTTAGAATATTTAATATACACATTTTACTTCTGTATATCTATGGTTTTAATGTTGTTTAATTTTTGTTGACAGGATCTTATCTACCCTGCACTAGGAGGGGGTAAAAAAGGACAGTGAGAACTTTGATAACAATACACTATCGATCAATACTATCTGGACAAGAGCCTTACTGGCTGGTTTAAACAACTATAGCAATTTAAATTTAGGTAAAGTTTAATGTCAAGTTGCCAAATATTTTAAACATGTTATCTTAATATGTATATTTATGGTTTTAAAAATCTGCTTGATAGCTTTGCACTGGTTTTTATTAACTATGCAATAAACTTAGGGCCATGTTCACAAGGAGCTATCGCTAAATTAATGGCACTCTATCGCAGCCAAAGTCGTGATAAATTTACCTCCCAATTCACAAGCTGGTGCTAACATCCCACCGCACTAGTTTACCCGCGATTGCAGCCGCAAAAAACCTCGCCACAGAGGATCCCCGCAACTATCGCTAATGAGATGCAGAGTAGGCGTTCCAGTACCAACAGCCGCGACAACACCACACCTCAACAGTCTCAATGACCTGCCCGATCGGCGAAAAGAACACACAAACAGCGATAAGGCGCGTTAGCACCAGGAAATCTACACCTGCTCTGACCTGTTGTTAAATCAGATGGCAGCCAGCACCTCAAAAGGGAGACCAGCCTAGAGCCACATAGGAAGTGCAGCAGATGCCATGGAGCCACACATCATGCGGCCCGGACACCCAAGAGGGCCACAACACCCACCCACACAACGCCCGGACCACCCCTCCCTGGCACCCCCCCCAACAAAGACATGCCACAGCAGCTACACAAAAACATGTAGAAAATATTCTGCATGATGTCGCACAGTCACAACAGTTAAAATGCATGTGTCGTCACAGAAATGAGCATCACACATTCACTTACGAAGCAACAAATAAAACTTTATTCAAATGAACACCGAAATTAAATGAAGACACATGGCGGCTCCCTGCGGGACAGTCCATAGGTCACAGCCTGAAAGACAAAAAACATGATGAGAAGGTGTGTCCTGCACACATCAAAGGACAGAGAGAGAGCGAAGGAGAGAGAGAGAGAGGAAGAGAGGGGGAGTGAGAGAGGGAGAGAGAGAGAGAAGGAGAGAGAGCGAGAGAGAGAAGAAGAGAGGGAGAGAGAGAGAGAGAGAGAGAGAGAAGAAGAGAGGGAGAGGGAGAGAGAGAAGCAGAATAAGAGTGTGAGAGAGAGAAAGAGAGAGAGAGAGAGAGAAAGAGAGGGAGAGAGAGATAGGGAAGAAGAGAAGAAGAGAGGGAGAGGGAGAGAGAGAGAGGGAGAGAGAGAGAGAGAGAAGAAGAGAGGGAGAGAGAGAGGGAGAGAGATAGGAAAGAAGAGAGGGAGAGAGAGAAGAAGAGAGGGAGAAGGAGAGAGAGAGAGAGAGAGAGAGAGAGAGAGAAAGAGAGAGAGAAGGAGAGAGAGCGAGAGAGAGAAGAAGATAGGGAGAGAGAGAGAAAAGAAGGGAGGGAGAGTGAGAGAGAGAGAGAGAGAAGGAGAATACGAGGGAGAGAGAGAGAGAGAGAAAGAGAAGAAGAGAGGGAGAGAGAGAGATAGGGAAGAAGAGAGGGAGAGTGAGAGAGAGAGAGAGAGAGAGAGAGAGAGAGAGAGAGAGAGAGAGAAAGAGAGAGAGAGACGCCCCTGCGCACCCAGGCCACACTGCTCACCTGCTGCCACCGGTGTGTCTCCAACCATGTGCCGGTATGTATAGCAGTACACCAGGACACACATCTGATTCAGAGCTGTCATCCGAAACAGAGTCCAGATAAATGACTGGCACAGTTCACAAACTTGCACAAGATAACATTGCCTACCCGCCCATGCACACCCAGGCAGAGGCATAACAAAGGCACCCGCCACCCACGGAGCATGGCCGGCCATGCACACCGAGGCCTCACTGCTCACCTTCCGCCACCGGCATGTGAACTGGATGTCCCACCACATGCCGCTGCAAGCCACAAGTCCGGGGCCCATTGACATGGCACCCTCCACATCATGCAGCCATGCTCTGCAGGCCAACAGGTTTCACGTTTGGTGCTGGGTCTTGATTACTCCATGGCAGAGGACATACCAGTGCACCCGGCAACATCGCAGGGTGCACACCCGCTCAGTTTTGATTTGTTCAGCATTACGTAAATCAATTATGTGTCTTTTGCCCCACTGCTCAGCCCAATGGGTGCCACTAAGTCTGTGACCCGGAAGCGAGGTCACGTGGTGGTAGGCCCATGCTGCCCTCTGGCTCTGGCCTACACTGCGGTCCAGCAGGGCACACGAAACCTGATGTTGTGTTTCGATTTAGATGCCCGTACATAGGTTACCCTAAATTATGTCCTTATATAGGCACAATTCGCATTGCCCTTATTTAGGCATCGATTCCTAGTCCTTATTTAGGCGTTAGCCATGCAGTCCATATACAGGCATGGTCACCTACATCTGTCCATCCCATGTTACAACGAGTTCTTAGAAACCAAACCCTTAAGCCGTCCGGACTTTCTCTAGCTAGGATTATTGATTTCTCCAAGAACTCATCTATTATGCATGAACCACTATTCCTTAGGGGTTCATCCATGCCGTCTTACTCTGCCCGACTTACGTCAATGCTAGCATTCCTAAACACCTTCCGGGTATAAATACACCTTCCATACCATGGCAAACCATGGCAAGGCATGGCATGACTTGACTGTACGGTTCGCCACGGCAAGTTCGGAAGAGACCATATCCCGGCCTGATGCCCTGGCCAGATGCTGTCATCCCTGCTTGCAGAGAATCCAGCTTCCAGTGTTTTGACTCCCTTCACGGGGTGTTAGATTTTGAGACTTGGAAAGAGATTCCCACCTCTCTCATTCTAAGGTATGGAGCTGACTAGAACCTAGAGGGACTCTTGGCATACTAAACTTAGTATATACCATACTATAGAAAACAGCACCTACTTCTTACCTCGTACTACACTTAGGTAAGGTTCACTGGGGTAGAACTATTTAGAAGCATCAGACTAGTATTCACGACAAGTCTCGCCGAGATGTCACTTTGCGAGCGAGCAAAGTGACATCCCGGCGAGTCTTTTTCCTCGTTCGCCATCAGCAACATCAAGTTTCCAATTGCAAGCATGGAAAATAAACCTCCCGGCGAGATTCTCAACGTGGGGAGGTCAGGTTTCTCATTTCGAGTGGTCGCGTATGCTCGCGACCGCTCACGATGAGAAACTACCAGTCCGCGTTGAGAAAGCTGCCGCTTGAGTAAAAATCTACTCGAGTGGCAGAAAACGACAGCTCGCACTGTGCAAGATGCCGTTTTCAATGATTGCACAGTGCAGACAAGCATCCGGCACTGTGGAATAGTCGCGAACAGCGCACTACGCAGTTCGCGTGGTGCTACGCGTATCTCGCGTAGTGCAAAGTGCACTTTGCATAGCTACGCGTAGCGCTACTACGTGAACTACGACCAGGGTTAGTTATTTATGTATGTATATTTGAATATATGTCATAGCTAAAAGACAATGCTATTGCAGTATTATTTCTTCTTACTGCTTACGCTGTGCGTATTATATCTTGCTTACTGTCTAATGATTGTAGCAGCTCATATCTCTTACAAAAGAAACAAGACTGTTCAATAAATCCTTTTATTGAAACGCCCGTCTATATATTTCTGTGTAACTCTGGAGAAACTAAGCATGCACGATTGACTGAGTGAAACTGTTATCTATTGTTTCCACGATTCTGACATGCGTTCCGATTCTAAGGGAAACAACGTTGTCATGTTTATGCGGTTGTCAGAAACTAATCCCTTCTTGTTTATTTCAGAAGTTTCTAGTGACCTCTGAGTTAGCTGGCAAATACAAGTAATTAAGTTTAATGTACTCCATAGGAGCATACTGGGCTTAGTCCTATGCAACAACTATAGTGTATATTATTCCAATGCTCAGAGCCTATAAAGGAAATAGGAACTACACTACATGGCCCGGACCGCCGGGACGGGGCATTATCGCAGGTTGCCTACCCGCTCAGCAGCTTAAGGTGCCACTGACTCAGTGCACCCAAAGACACCATTTGGTGGCAGGGTGCCTGTGCCTGCCGCAATGCGCTGAACCCTGTGCAACCCCAGTCAGCACCACGTGGTGGTTGGCCCGTGCCATACGCAGGCCTGGGTTGCCACTAACCCTGTGCAACCCCAGTCAGCGCCACGTGGTGGTTGGCCTGTGCCGTACGCAGGCCTGGGTTGCCACTAACCCTGTGCAACCCCAGTCAGCGCCACGTGGTGGTTGACCTATGGCGTACGCAGGCCTGGCTATCCACTAACCCGGTGTGCAACAAAACTCTTGTGCCCTTCTTGATTGGCAACGTGGCGTCCGTCATCCAGTTACCACGGGCAGAGGAGAATGTGACGGCGTCTGCCCCTTATGTTGGCGGAGTCCCATGGCCTGTGACGCCTGTGCCGGATGGGTGTGGTGTGCGTGCAAACCTGCCCTCAGGGAGTGGCTGTGACATGCTGACAACTAGACCAGTGACCTACACACCACCAGCGATTTGCCTGCGACTGGGAGCAATGAGGGCCCCCCCACTGAGCGTAAGCGGAGTGGTCTGGTCTGCCGTATGCCGGACCAGTGCAGGGCTAGCCACAACGACACGTGAGCTCTGGGCGTGGTTCAGTCCATGTCCAGACAAGCTAATGAGTGATGTGTGTGTCCCTGTTGTAGTTTCCACGGCACCCGGTACACAAAATGCAATGTAGCACCCTCTGACTGGCATCCCACAGGATGGGCATCCTTGACGCAAGGGAAATCCCTGTCCCTACATTCATCCACACATGCACAAATGACTGATGAAAGACATGACACAGCAGTGCGTCAATGGATGTTTATTGTACATCCAGTGCAGTTATGCAGCTGGAGCGGTTCAGGCCAATGCCCAGCACACTACACAATATCCGGGAATGACAAGTCCTGCTGAAGGGAAGGGTGCGGTCCGCAGCCTTGTCGCCATGTCATTGGTTATCAATCCGGAAGTGCCAGTCCATGTCACTGTCCAAGGTGAGTGCATCAGAGTGTATCGTGGGTCAGTGGAAGGTCATGAGGCCATGTGTGGGACCAAGCAGAAACAGGCCAGGTGGCGGTAATGAATGCTAGTGCCTGGTCCTTCTGACCACAGTCCCATCCACGTCCTCGTCCCTGGGTGTGTGCGCTGCCTTACCTGTGGGTGTTGCAGAACCAGCTGCCGCACTGTGTGCCACTGACACATCAGGGGCATGAGTGGATCCAGCTGCCACACTGTGTGCCACTGACACATCAGGGGCCTGAGTGGATCCAGCTGCTGCACTGGGAGGCACTGACACACCAGGGGGCGGGGATGTGGATGGTGTGGGGGCGGCAGCATTCATCAGCGCCATGCCTTTTGGCAGCAATGCCATGGTGGAGGTCTGTAGGGCATGATAGATCGCAGCTACATTTCGATGATGTGCAGCGGTGGCTGCCATCCTTTCCGCCTCCATTCACCATGTCCTCCATGAGCCTCCGTATGTGTGCCAGCTCATGGCTGACATCGCTGGAGCCACTCTGAGCGGACAGCTGTTCTTCTCTCTGTGTCATGACTCCAGCGATGTCAGTAAGGGCTCCTTGGACACCATGGGGCGGACATAGACACCCAAGGATGGCGTCCAGTTTGCCACCATGATGCCGAAGCTCACCCGCACATGCTCAGCCATCTCCATCTGGCCCTCCAGCACATGGCATTGGAAGGCCTTGTGTTGTTCCTGGAGGTCTTGGGAGGGTGCCCGTACTGTGGGTTCCTCCTTCTGGGTGGTTTGGGTGGTGGGTGGGGTCTCATCAATGTAGCTGGGCTGCCCTGAGCTTGGAGGTGAGTGGCGGATGAGGTCAATAATGTCTTGGATGGTTTGGGTGTCGATGATAGCATTGTCCTCCTCGTAATCCATGAAGAGTGGCTGGCACTGCTCTGCAGGAGGTGTTGACGGTACCCCTGCGATGTGAAGGGGAGATGGTGTATTACAATGTGTCCACATGTGTGTAGACGCATGGTACAGGTTGACATTCAGACAGCATGGCATTGTACATTTTGACAGTCTGTAGATCTGGGCGATGACCCAGAGTCATTGTGGGTGTACACTGTCTCTGCTTGATTGTGCATGTGTGCCATTGTGCCCATCTCCACCCATCCCCCCAGTACCTGGTGGTCACTCACCCTGTTGCAGTTGTGTTGTGTCCTGACGAGCAGTGTCCGGTCCCCCAACTCCGGCCACAGTATCCACACTGATGACTGTCGACTCCATGTCATCCAGCTCGAGCTGTGGAACGGGATCCTCACCTCCGGTCTGCATTGTGGCCTTCTGGTTGGTGGAGAATTTCCCCTTGGTCTTCCACTTTATGTCATTCCATCACCTCTTGACCTCATCCATTGTCCGCTTGTGCTCTCTGACGGCATTCACCTTGTCGACGATGTCCCACCATATTGCAGTTTTGGTTCTCAGTGACATGTTGGAGGTGACAAAGAGTCGTTGATGGTGTTCTATCACCTCCGTGACTATGATCCTGTTCGCCTGCGGACTGAACTTTGTCTTCTTGTCCTTGACCTTCCCTGTCCCTGAGGTCCCAGGCTGGGCATCCGGGGTGCTTGTGGGGTTGCGCTCATCCTCTGCATCTGCTCCGGCTGCCTCCATAGTGCTTTGGTGTGGGACAGTTTGTGTGTGGGTGCTTTTTCTGCTTTTATGGAGATTTTTCCCACCAGCCAGGTGTGTGTTGCAGGCCTGGCACTGCTTATCACTGATTTCCTAATCGCGCTTTAACCCAGCGCAGGTTTTTTGGTGTTGTGGTATGTGTTTTTATCTCCATCGAGGTGTTTTTATCGTAAACATTGTCAGCGGTTTCGGCAGACTATCGCATGCTACCGCCTTGTTGTGAATCCCACATTGTCACGGGGTTATTTTCCTGCGATGGGCTTCTATATTGAAAGTTGCGTTACGCTACTCTTGCGGTAGTTATCACTCGTTCTTGTGAATATACCCCTTAAACTTGAAACCATTTTGCCAGTGATGACCTGTTAGAAATGGGGGTCTCTTGTTGGCTAGGGCTTGCACCTTTGTCCAAATAAGGACCCTACTTCCTAGTCAGGATAAGGTAGTTACACTCCTAAAATAACCCCTGCTCATCCCCTTGGTAGCTTGGCACAAGCAGTCAGGCTTATCTTAGAGGCAGTGTGTAAAGCATTTGCACATAACCAACAGTGATACAGTGTAAGCACTACAAAAGGACACCACACCAGTTTAGAAAAATATCCAATCCAAAACCATCTTCACTAAAAGATGTATTTTATCATTTTGAGTTCAGGCATACTAAACTCAAATTCCTACCATGCTCCCTGGGTCAGTTAGGATTATAGGATGATATAATCAAACTGCCTATTCTGGCCTATGGGAAAAAAAGGTAGCCTTGCAATAGTGAAAAACAAAGTAGGCTGTAATTCACTATCAGGATATGCCACATATCAGGGCATGTCCTACTTTTCACATACAATGCACCCTGCCCACAGGGGTACCTTAGGTCTACCTTAGGGGTGTCTAACATGTAGAAAATGGAAGGTTTAGGGACTGGCAAGTGGGTGCACTGCCCAGGTCAATATGGCAGCCCCAGGCTGCACACAGGCTCTGCAATGGCAGGCTGGAGTTACACTTTACGGGCTGTTTGCGTGGGTGGCACAATCCAGTGCTGCAGTCCACCAACAGCTTTTGATTTATGGGCCCTGGCACTCGCAGTGCACTTTACTAGGGACTGACACATACATCAAATAGGCCAATCCTGGAAACACCAATCCATAAAACATTTTACCACAGGAGCACTTGCACTTTACCACTGATGGGAAAAGTGCAGAATCATTACACCAGCAAAAACAGAGTCAAAACCGGGAGGTCAGAAAGCAAAAACTCAGTGGAAACACGCCAAAAGATACCAAGTCTAACACATGTCCCCTCCAGCTCAAAGTAGGGAGAACTACCCAACCTCCTAGGAGTTCTCTTCACTAAGGCAATAGAACCTGGACAGACCATGTGTGTTGGCGTGTGAGTCAAAACCGGGAGGTCAAAGTGCGAAAACTCAGGGGAAACACGCCAAAAGATGCCAAGTCTAACATGACCCATCCAGGCACACCTAATCCCCCTATTGTGGAGCTGTCTGGGAGAAATAAACATAGTGCAACTGCCAACTACACCCATTCATGTGACCCAGGAACAACATATAGGCACAAAATAGGTAGAGCTGAAAAATGGCAACTTTCTAAAAGTGGCATTTTCAAAATGGAACTTGAAATTCAACTTTACAATTAAAGAGGATTTTAAATTACAATTTCTTAGAATACAAACATTAATTTCCTACCTGCTCCTAATCAAAGGTTGACGCTTTCGAAATGAAGTAAGGTAACCCATTGTTATCCTATAAGAGGTGAGGGCCTCACAGTAGGGAAAAATGACTTTACAAGTTTTTCACTAGCATGTAAAACGTAAATGTATGTGTACAACATTTTAATTACCATGCACCCTTCCCTATGGGCTGCCTAGAGAATACCTTAGGGATAAGGTATATGTAATAAAAGGGCAGTTTAAGGCTTGGCAAGATGTTTATTTTGCAAAGTCAAATTGGGGGCCTGATTCAAAAAGCTAAACAAACATTTTTGTGTAAGTTTATGATGGTTTGTTTTTCACAAAAGTATTTTATTAGTAGTATCTTTACAACTGCAGAGTATTCACTCATAAAAAGATAGCAGAGTCACTTTACTAGGGACTTCTAAGTAAATTAAATATGCCAATCAGGCAGAAGCCAATTATACCATGTTTTAGGGAGTGAACACCAGCACTTAATAACTGATTAGCAGTGGTAAATTTTACTGAATCCTAAGGATCAGCAAAAACATTCTGAAAAATAGTTGTGTAAAGGCAAAACGTTTGGGGGGAAGACCACCCTAAGGCTGACAGGTCTAACATGGTCTTCCTATTGAATGTCTGTCTTAACTATAAGTAAGCATTCAATAAAAAAACAAAGATTAAAATGGCATCATGGGTAGGATAGTAAGATCATACATAGCTCACATAAAAAACTGAAATTCTATTAAAAAACAAGGATTGGAGTGTTGGTATAGTTAGGTGCTATAATGAGTTAAAAACTAAAATGGTACTATATGTACCTATGGGCATGTACATTTAATGCTACTTGTAGATCTGCAACACTAGTCCAAACATAGAAGGATTCCACTGAAGCTGATGTCCAGGAATAGTCAACCATGGACGAGACCTCACTAGGTACTTAATTTGAACTTTACCAACTTTCAAGTTTCCTGCTTGGGAAGCTGAGGCTCTCACTGAGGCCCTGCACTCCAGATAGCCTAAGATGACCAGCCCTCCTTGAGACCCAGCTGGCAGCCTGACCCACTGACGGCTTCATTGACAAGGATTTTCTACAAGAAAAGAACTAAGTCAGAAGATAAGCTTTCCAATTAACTGAACCTGGGACCTGTATCCAACCTGCGCTCAAGTGGGGTTGAACTACCTTACTATTCCCTTGAAGTAATGATGCACTTTCTCACAAGGAGTAGTAACTACTATCTACTTTACATAATAATCCACTTTCTCACAAGTAGTAAACCTAGAGTGAAGTTGGGATATTTAAAGTGTGAGGTTGTAGAGAATAACAAAAATGGCTTCACCTTAGAGAGAGAATGTACTGGTACTTAGTAAGTTGCTCTGCCCACACCTTGTTATAATGATGCAATTGGTCGATTGTTTCCAATATATAATGCATATCTTGCTCACAAATGTTAGATACTGGTTCAACACATCTCCAGGTCCAAATGTCTTCTATAGCCATGCTAAACATTTATTTCTAACAGCACTAACGAATTCCATTTTGTAATATGATTCAAATTTGTAATGATAAGGACCTAGAATGTAAAAATATCTTACCCATTTTGTATCAATGGGGTAACCCATTGATTATTGAGGCCAAGGTTCCTTGTGTCATTGACCAATTACCAATTGTATTACCTTTCATTGGTGGCATGAATGATTTTAATCTGAGGAAGAGACTTATGAGGGAAATCAGAAATTTTGAGATTTTTTGTTGACTTTTTCACTTTGTATTCCTTTTACTTTCAGGAATGTTGCTTCACCAGGAACCATGCGCTGACCTAGACACAGTCTCCAACTACAGAACCATCTCCTTCCTACCCTACTCGGTAAAGGTCTTAGGGGCATATTATCAAGACAGGCGATAAAACTATCGCCGCTTTAGCCGCAGAAAACTGCCGCTAAAGCGGCGATAATGAGCTTGATAATATGCTCTATGGAATTCCAATTGAAGCCCATGTTAGACGTGCTTCACATCTAACATGGGATTCAATTGGAATTCCATAGAGCATATTATCAAGCCCATTATTGCCATTTTAGCGGCAGTTTTCTGCCGCTAAAGCGGCAATAATTTTATCACCTGTCTTGATAATATGCCCCTAAGATAAGATAATCAAACAATGCTTCAAAACCATCTCAGCAACCACAAGCTCTTCAACTTCACACAGTCCAGAAGCATCTCCACCACAGCACAGAAACAACACATTACAATAATTATCAACAGCAAATTGTACAAGACTGCAGATGAGCACCATGGTTTCTGAGGGAATGGAGTGAGCATTAGCTGTTGCATATTACCAAATTTTAAGGAGGCTATCTATCCACTTCAGAGATGCTCCTTAGTTCTTAGGGGTGAAGAGTCTGAAGTTGACTGTGTGTGTACTCAAATACTACAGGTATCACCAGAAAACTAGGGATTATGGCATGTACAGGCCATTATCATTACATGCAGTGCAGCAAGGTTTCTTAACGTGTAGTGTTGTGTGAATGTTTGTGAAAGATTAACCCAAGGGCTGCTTGGTGTGCAGTGCTGTGTGAAGGCAGAGTGCAGGATAGTGAGAGGTATTCTAAAAATAGACATATCTTGGCAAGTGCTGGTCTGCAAAAAGATGGCTAGAGCAAATGCAGGCAACCTTGAAACATGCTGAAATTATCTCTGCACAGGTGCTATGAAGCGACAGTACCGGCAGATAGCAGAAACATGTAAAATGTGGCCAATTCTTGCACTCAATCTTTCAGGCAGGACAGCAAGCTGCATAGCTGCATTGCATTGTCTGAAACTTACAAAAATAGGCCCCTTTAGTGAATACTGAGGTTGTGTGAACAATGTGCATGTATTGCCATATGAAAACCAACAACAGTACAACATGGCGATATCCGCTTGTAGAAACATGTGTTCTACATACCTCTGTGTGGTTTAAAATTAAGACAAATACTCTCCGAATATTACAGAAATCACTTATATCATGAGTAATCATAAAATCAACAAACAACACCTCCTCAAGATCAGCCTGTCAATGATGGCCAACCTGTTGAGGACATCATCCTGCCCCTCATGGACAAAAACACCCTCCAACAGCTCCCAGACACTTGAAAATACTCCTTCAGAACTGGCAAGGGAAGACAATGTTGTTGTGTCTCCAGGTGAACCATAATGCACTGGACATGGACCATCAACTGATGACTTCACAGCTGAGGACTCTGAGGACCCCAAGCTGCTTTACAATGGAGAGTGGTAGGAGTCCAGCAGTGGATGGCTGATGAGGTCCAGTCAGGGATGGAGACCACAGCGGGTACTCTTGAAGGAGTGTGTATATCTCTTAGCTCTAATAAGGGCTTGATACAGGCTATCACAGACACCTACTCTTGTTTCTATGGGAATGATGAGTCCCTAACTGCCATCAATGTTGTCATGATGCAGAAGGAACAATACACCATCTTCTACATCTGACACCAGTGATGTTGTCAGGCAGCTGTGGGGCCCTAATACAATCATGCAGTCCCCAGAGGTCAAGATATACTCTTCATAGCAATGAGTGTCCTCATTTGCAGCATCTTTGCTTTATTGGATAATCACCAAACCCTTGCAGGGGCTACCATGCTGCCATACTGGTACTCACAAATGTTGTTGGGAACATGGGAGTAACATCTTCTGCCTCTGATGTGTGTGTGTACCATCTCTCAGCTGCCTTCCATTCAAACAAAAATAATTCCAGGGGATGCTGTGTAGGACATCATGCTACCCTCTTTGAATGCCAGGTTAGTACTCTATGTTTCTGCTGTATTTGATTTTGCCCATTTGTACCCCTAAACCCTATGCAACATCTGATAATGACAATGTTTACATACAATACCTACTCACATGTTATAATGTGTGGATAGGAACCTCTGGAAGAAAATAAATAATATTTTCTAAAAGCCTATTTAGATCTATGCGGTTGTTCCTCAAACGTCTACAAACAAATAGTAACTATATCTCCCAAAGTCTCATTGCCAAGCTGAAGAAGAGAGATGGCAACTTAATTGGACATGCTGGCTTTGTATGTGCACACACACCAATTACACTTGTGTAAAGTTATGACAAGCAATGTGTATTTTATCAATGTCATGCCAGGCTATATCAACAAGATGCATTTCCTTGATAGACACACAGTGAGAATGCTCTGACAATTCACACATACATTCACCAACTATAAATGGAATGTCTGAGGCTTAATATTCCAAAGCATCAATCAGCCAGGAAGCGTATCTCCTTGAAGGTCCTTAGTATGGTCTATAAGGCCTTGCATTGTAAAGGCTCGCCGCAGCTGAAATCTATGTCTCACTGCTACTCACCCAGGAGGACCCTGAGATCCTCCTCCCAAAAAAAACCTGATCTTTCCTAAGATCTGCTGGATCCGATGGGGCGGACGCTCATTCTCGGTGGCGGCCGCCAAGCTCTGGAACACCCTGCCCCCCACTATCTTCAATGCGGAATCCTTTCCAGTGTTTAGAAAGCTGCTGAAAACATAGCTTTTCTCAACATAGTTGGCTGATCTGACCATCTCTTCTCCTCTCCGTCTACCTAGCGCCTTGACACCCGCAGGTATTAGTGTGCTTTATAAATCTCTATCCTAAGTGAGGTCAAAACACTGTAACAAATGTCAACATCACTGTTGCAATGTAAAGATTAAACATAATTTTCAAATGTGAAAACATCACTAATAAAAAAACCTCTGTATGGTTGTACCAATAATAGGCAGCAAATACGATTCTCCTATTACCATGACTAGAGAATTTGGATTTCATTAAAGACACGGAGGCTGACATTATGCATATTTCTTTTAATGCAGTCTAAGCAGCCGTATATATCACAAAGTAAAAAGGTTCCAGAACAGAACTTTAGAAACATAAAATAGGCATAAACCAACAACAATCTGCCTCTTTTAAATGTGGTGAAGAAGAGACTAAGTCCACAAATCTTAATCTAACGATTCTCAAATAGTCAACTCGAAGGAAAATCATGAACAAAGGAGGATCCAAAAGTCAAACTCCACAAAATTATGAAAGGTTACCTGAAAAGAGAAAGAAGTAAATACCTCCTGAGAAATCGACATTATAAATCTTAACAGGTTATTGAATAAATTAGAAGACATTTCTAACAAAGGTAATAAGCATGAGCATTAATACACTGTAAGCCTCAGCCATCCAAGGGGAGATATCGGTAGGATAATGTTAGCCTCCGTGTCTTTAATGAAATCCAGATTCTCTAGCCATGGTAATAGGAGAATTGCAATTTCATTACAAGAACGGAGGCTACCATTATATATATTGGTAGCTTTGAAAGACTACATCAGACATGTGTTCAATAGGTTTGCAATAAAGTGCTAGCATTCGACCAATTGGCCGCTTTGAGAATATCGTCCAACTTACCTCCAGACCAGAGAGATTTACTGGCCATAGCACCTCTAAGTGAGTGAGCTTGGAATTTCTTTGTCAATAGCTGCTAAATTCATGACGGTTTTAACCCATCTGGCAATAGAGGTCGAAGTTATACCTCTATGGGGTTTAACAAATGATATAAGTTACTGGTTCACACCCTGTGCACAAAGACCAAAAATTCTGTGATCGTATTCTCTTATGCAATCTACCACACAAAGTTTTGGGCATAGATCAAAATGTGGATAAAAGATTGAATAAGACGTAGTCTTTGTTATTCTATATAGGTCAAATTTAACACCAAACATGTTATAGGATCTATTTGTGATTTCAAGGGCTTTAACACCAGAAACCCTTCAGCAGTAGATTAGGCATAGCAGTGTTACTAGCTAGATGGAAAGATTTTTCCTATTCAGGTGAGTATTATCCGGCCAGTTAGTGAAGAAATCTAGAATTAACTTAACGTCCCAGAGACTCTCGTATTTGGGTTGAGGAGGTCCTCTTAGATGAATAGTTTTCATTACTCTACAAACAATGACATTTTTACCTACCGTTTTACCGTTGACTAGGACATGGCCAGCGGAGATAGCCGATCTATAGCAATTGAAAGTTCTACAGCTGAGACTCCTTTCAAACTGTTCAACAAGGAAGTTTACTATGTCAACAATAGGTGCCTCCACGGAATCCAGGTTCCTTTTCAGGCACCAACGTACCCAATTTCTCCATATGTTGTTATATCTGTAGTGAGTGCCTTAGACCCTAGACTCTCCGAGGAGAGTTGCAGCGGTTGGCAAAAGTGCTGGGATTTCATTGGATCTCCTGACACACTCCAGGCAAGAAAGTTCAAACTCCCAGTCGGAATTAGCGGGTGACCTCCTCCATCTACGTCTGTTAGAAGATTTTCTTGGGTAGGAATTAAGAAGGGGGGTTGCAAGCTAGTTTTAGAGTGGTGGGGAACCAGGCCTGAGATGGCCAGAAGGGAGTTATTAGGACTAGGCAGCAGTGGTCCTGTCTTACTTTCTGTAGAACTCTCTGGATCATGGCAAAGGAAGGGAAAGCATATGCTTTGACTCCTATCCAAGACTGGATGAAGGCATTGACATCCAGAGCACCTGGGTCGGGCATCCAACTTAAGTATTTCTCCAATTGAAGTCTGCTCGCAAAAACGTCTATTTCTAGGGGTCCTCAAATTGTTGTTGAGAGACTTGAACACGGAAATATTGAGTTTCCAATCGCTGTGATCGAAAAGGAACCTTGAGTTCAGGTCCGCAGAGATGTTCGTTTTCCCTGGGAGGTGTTCCGCTCTGAGAGCGATCTTGTGTTCCAGACAGAACATCCAAGGATTTTTGGCTAAATTGGAGAGGTCCGCAGATTTGGTACCTCCCAAACAATTTATATAGGCTACCGTGGACATGTTGTTCATCTTTAAGATGACTGACCTACCCTGGAGTGAATGACTGAAGCTCATCAACGCGTAAAGACCAGTACTTCATATGGTGAGAGGACTCCTCTTGCGACCAGATACCACTGGTATTCAGATCGAGAAGGCAAGCTCCCCAGCCATGAAGGCTCGCATCTGACTCTAAAACAAACTCTGGTTTTGTGCCAAAAATTGCTTTACCATTCCACGCGTTTAGGTTCTCGAGCCACCAGGCTAGTTCCGATCTGGCTTCCAGATCTAGAGTAATGCGATCTCCGTACCAAAGGCCAGATCTTAGGGCTCTCGCTTTTATCCTTTGGAGAGCCCGATACTTTAGTGGACCCCGAAAGATGGCTTGGAAGGAGGAGGAAAGGAGACCCAGAAGTCTGGCTAGCTCCCTCAGAGATAGGTTTTCTTGTTTCAGGACATGTCTTATTTCCTTCCTGATTTTGGTTACTTTCTTTGAAGGGAGTAAAAGGAGACATCTAATTGTATCTACGGTGAAACCTAGAAACTCCAGGGTTCTGGAGGGAGTCAATATCGATTTTTCTTTGTTTATAATGAACCCTAAGCTTTCTAAAAGGTCCATTACGATCTTCAGATCTTGGACTATCTGAGAGTGATCTTAGGACATTATAAGGATTTCGTCTAGGTTTATGATTAGATGAATAACTCTTTCTCTTAAGGATGAGGCGATTGTTCTCATGACCTTGGTGTAGCACCATGGGGCAGAGGATAGCCCAAAAGGAAGGGCTTGAAACTGGTACAGGTGGTTTTTCCACATGAACTGGAGGAAGGGTTGGTGGATTTTGGCCATAGGGATGGTAAAGTGTGCATCTGTTAGGTCCAGTTTGACTAGACAGTCTCCCTCTAGTAATAAATCCCTCAGGAGGTGGATGCTCTCCGTTTTGAAGTACCTGTAAACCAAATATTTTTTTAGTTCCTCTAAATTTAGCTCGGGTCTCCAACCCTTGTCTTTTTTCTCTATGAGAAAGAGTCTGCTTATAAATCTTAAAGCTTCCAGTGGGACCTCTATTATAGCTCCTTTCTGAAGCAGGGAGGAGATCTCCTCCTCTACTATTTTTGGTTGGTCTAGAGTGAGCGGGATGTTTCTCAGGAAAGAGGTTTGTGTAGGAATTTCAAAAAAATGTTTAATGAAACCCTTGACGGTGCTTAATACCCATGGGTCTTGAGTAATCATTTTCCAATTCTGATAAAATAATTTGAGTCTGACTCCCAACTTTTGGGCAAAAGAAGGGGAAGGGGGAAGAGGTAGAGTACTCACTTGATGGGTTTTTATTGTTGGTGGATCCACGTGTTCTAATCCCTCTGTTGCGAGGACCTCTCCCTCTCTGGGGGTAGAATTGGGGAGGGTTGTTGGGTTGATAACCTCTACTGTAGCCTCAGAATCTTGAATAGGGCCTGTGATTGAAGCGGCCGGAAGAGAGGCCCCTTCTTCCGGGCTGACCAAAAAGGTTAGGGTTAAATACGCGCTTTATATTTTTAGGGCCTTATCTAAAGCCGTAAATGCGGAGACGTGCTTTCCCAAAGATTTTATAGGTCTTCACCAAAGAGTAAAAATGTTGGATTTTGAGAGGGTTCTCTGTCCATGTGGCTCCTGTGCCATATGTCCTCAGACTCGACAGTCAAAATCTGTGAATATTGGGACAAATCGACCTTGGATTCAAAGAAATTTCACCAATTGCAATAGTGATAATCTAATCTATTTTATCACATGTCCCTGCAATTTACGATATGTTGGTATGACAACTACAAAAGTGAAATTACGGATGCTGGAACATAAAAGCACATTCAGGTGTAAAAAATCTATGACTAAGTTAACAAGACACTTTGCAGATCAAGCTCAGAGTGCAGATGATTTCCTATGGACTGTATTGGAGAAACCTTTCATTCCGGTCCATATCAGTGACATATCTCATTTTTTATTCATACGAGAACAGAAGTGGATATATAAATTATCCAGTGATACCCAAGGATTGAACGATGCAATACCATAGGTCTCTCTTTACAGCCGACAATAATTACTACAATAATGTGTCAACATACGTACATTGAGCCACTCTATTTAGATCTGAGAGCAGAAGTAGAGAACTAAGTAATTAGTGCAGTCTTTTTGTGCATTATTTCTTAGCATTGATTGTCCAAACTAACTGCATCCTGGCTCTCTATCTTATATAAATTACCACATAAACATAATTTCCAAAACGGGACTTGCCAATACAACGCCTCGTCTGCCCTTCCCTTTTTTAAGGAAGTACGAGACAGTAGTCTTGGATATTACTAAATAAAAACAAAATCTTTTGAAAAGAAATATTTGCCGAGGTAGATATATTTTTTTATAACACCAGCAACAAAAAGACAAACTATCATAATAATCATTACTATCGCGACACTGTCACATACGCAGTTTTTAATCTATTGATACTATGGCAATGCCCACGCGTTAGATTACACAACCGATATAACACTTAGATCTGAATATATTGCTTTAACTTTATTGCTACTCGAGAGAAGTACAAAATACATCCGGTGAAGGTGTACATGAGGTGGAACAACTACATTTCCCGACATGAGTGACGTCATTATGTAGTTCATCATGACGTCTTTTCCTTGCGACTACTTAACAATAATGCGCTCCACCTGAGGGCTTTTCCAATAGATAAAAACTGCTTGTTTACCGTCCTCGTTACCTCCATTTGCAGCCATGTCATAACGTGAGGCAATGACGGACAGGTAAGGCTGGAACCGAGTATTTTCCCAAGGTTTATTCACGTTTGTAGGCTTTACTAGATCTTACATGACTCATGGTTTAAAAGACATTACTACTTCCTGTAAAATGTATAAAGCAGCGTGTGGAGACGAGTCGATAGATATTACCAACTACCAAGTCTCAAACGATATGGATACTTTTTCGTCAAGCGATAAGTTGACTTAGATGCGATCTGGGAGATATATATATATATATTCTTTTGGCTATGCATTCTATATTTTATAATTACTGAGTTAACGCGGATAGGTATTTCCACACTTTCTCACAATTGATAGTAGTGATGAGTTTCTAGCGATGATTTTCTAGTTGTGAGTCTTATTATTTTAGTGACATTAAATGTATGAAGATGACTGAAGTTCATCAGTAGGCCTTTCGCCTTTAACCGTCTGAGAGGTGAATATTGTAACAGATTACCTATTAGTGATACACTTGACAGATATTGAATAATTTCAAGTGAAAAAGGTGATTATTGACACCAACATATTTTGAATTCAATTTTTTTTGTTGTTATTTTGTCTTTTTTGTGTACCTATATGGACGCATTACAGGGCGGGGCCTCATTGACAAGAGCTGGTGCCGGGTGAGGTGAGGTCTATTCCTCGTTTTTACTGGTGAGCATTAAAAAAACGCTCCAAAACCAATAGCAACAATTGCATTTTAAGACACAGTTTTGATTATATTTGTATTCTCATTTTCTTCTAGATGTTCACCACATCTTGTAAATTCTGGGTATCAGAAAAAGACAACTATATCCCATCTCTATGTATTAATTAGTATATTTCTCTATACATACCCAACAGAATTATTGTAGTAGCGGAGAATGTCTTACAGCAAGGTCCTGAAGAAAGCCTGGGAGAGGTATCCCGTTGGCTGAAACATGTCGACCTAATACTAGCAGTGACTGGTTGAACTGCTTTTGCACTATACATAATCATTTTTATACAGGAAAGCAATTGAGACAACAGACACAGACTTTGATTTCTCTTGTTGATCCTATTTTATTCACACTATTGTTTGCACTGCACTACTTTCATCTGTAAATGACTTTGAAAAACTTTACATTTTTTGACCTAGCTTTAAGGTCTTTCTTTTCTCTCTGTTAAGAATCTAACGAGAGGATAATACTCATTAAAATACTCCACCAGTGATCACAAAAGGAGGAGATCATATGAGCTGTTTGGTAAACCCAAATGATGACACTGGTCACGTTTGTGAAATGATGGGAAACCAAGAATGCTATTTAGGTTCCTTTCCTATCCTTATTTTTCTTTCTTCTTTTGAGATTGCATTGTGAGTACCTGTACTCTTCTGTGCTTAAAATTTGCAAAGATTAACAGTGGCCTGTACAGACCACGGATTATCTTTAATGTTTTGTCAGAGTTCTCTGTCTGCCATGTCACTCAGTTTGGTATTAATTTTGGTCAGTACGACTCTTCTCCTTTTGATGAATATAGGCCCCAGCTAGGCCCGCAGGACACAAGGGTTCGCTCTCCTGCAAATGGAATCTACAAGGAAGTTGGCACGGAAACTGCAAAGTACAAAGACAAAGTTTATTAACCCTTAAGGGTGGTCCTACAATCCATACAACACTCTTCAGTATTGCATAGAGTAGCACACAGAACTTGCATACACGGCCCCCTTTTATACACAACAGAGGGGTTCATAAGTGGGTGGATACAACATGAGGCAAAGAGTATTACCTTTTATGGTCATTTTCGATACAGAATCAATATATGGGCGGAGCTAACACACTCCTTGAGCCCGCGAAAACATGGTCAAGCAAGGACTAACTGATAACAGATGTGGTCAAGTCTGGGCATGCGCCAGACGGACAAAGGAGCTATTTATAGACTGTTACTAGGCAGATTACAAGAGCAACTAACACGAAGATAGGACTCTTCTCGTGCTTCGCACGTGGAGGCATGACAATACAAAATGGAGTCCAGACTTTAGGCAACATAACGGAAGAAACTCGGTCCTAAAGGGGAATTCATGTCTTTAGTGAATGCTTACTCACATCGTTATTTCAATTTTCAACAGACGACCCTTTCAGCATTTACTGAAGACATCCGGTTTATTAGAATAATCATCGTATATATCAATCTTCATCATTTCTTCTATTTCTTTAGTCAGATGTTTCTGGTAAGTGACATTGGCAATAGCTTTCTTATCAGGAATGCAGAGTGACACACATAGGGAACAGAGTGAAGGACCACATTGGATACAAATGCAACAGGAAAACACAATTGCTACAATGATACAGAGACCAGTTAGAACCTTCCATCCCCATGTGGTGATCAATGCCCAAAACCATCCAGAAAAGGTCCAAGCGCCATTTTCTGTATGGATTTCAGCTGCAATTTTATGTAATCTGTTAATGGCATTATAAACTGATGGCGTGTGGTCAGGAATAAACACACAACAACTACTTCCGATAATTTTACAAGCTCCACCTCGGTCAGCTAACATAACATCTAACACCATACGATTCTGCAATGCAACAATTCTAGTAATTTGCAATTCTTCCGTAAGATTCCCAAGAGCAGCAGCGGTTTGATTTGTCACAGCCTCTACAACTCTTGTTAACCTTCGAACTTTCCTACTATTTAGGGCAGCTCCAACAAAGAAGAACAATCCTAAATTAAAATCAATATACTGCTGCAGACTAGTATCGGTTTGGTCCACGTCATCAATCGATAGAGTACGTTTATACCTATTTACAGTCACATTATTCAACAACTTCAAATCTTTATGATAGGATGCAGGTGCCAAGAATACAGGAGGTAATAAAAATGCTACATAACATACTCCAGACAACCGGCTGGCAAGCGGTAATAACCTTTATTTCCACATACGAAGTATGTATTATGGGATGCTAAGAAGGTACTATTATTCAACCCGTCGATGTTTAAGATAGTGATGCAATCACTAACACCAACAGGAATATAACCCACACTCTGGACACACAGGTCCGCTTGAGCTTGTGCCACTTGAATCACAAATCGGTCTTTCCCCACAGTGTCTCTGGTGTTCGTGAAAATATAGGGAATCGATTCATTGTCCGGTCGATACTCTTCCCATTCCCAAATGGTCCCATTCGCTTGTGGATATCCATCTTTATCTTGATGACATTCCCTATTAAGTCTGAAAAGTAACCGTCCCACTGTAGGTTTCCGGGTGGCAAAAAGCAAAGTGTACCATGCTTTACAAGAGCCATTATGAGAAAAAAGAAGGGGTATGAACGGAGTTCCTCCTTTCTTCTGGTGAGCTGGCATCATGCCACATATCCAACAGTTCGTAGCATTGGTGGCAACATGGGTATGATGCAGCATCTGGATGAAAGTGTTATTTAAATAAGACTGGCGATGCTTCAACTCCTGATACGGAAGTGTATAAAAGTAGTGCTCCTCAGGCACTGGAGTAGTCAAAACAAGCAACTTTTGAGCAGGAGTCACATCCTCCACAAGCCATGTGGTTATCCCAACAATAGCTACTGTAAACATAAACCCTGTTGCATAAAGGATTTTCTTTTTCTCCATGTCAGAATGAAAAATCAATATCTTCCTGAAACTAAAAGGTTGTCAGAACTCTTCCCCTTAGGCAGTGGTTGATTTCTTCACCAGCGGGCCAAGACGGGTGTCGCTACACTAATGCAGGGCTGATCCCCCCCTTGCCTCATTGGCTCTCCGTTTCACTAACCCAAGGGCCGTTCTGACAACGTGTCCTGATACTGAAGAATTAACTTCCTTGGTCTGAGATGATATCGCCTTCCTCCAGGAATCACGTGGTCCAGAATGAGCTCCTCCGTGTCGTTCGGTTCCACAGCACGGCCTTTCTCTGCAGTCAGAATTTCTCGATGGTCGGTCAATACAGCAGGCTCCACCAATCCGGGCGGCACTTTGCGACAGTGCAGGGAATGGATCCAATTCTTTCGGTTGGAAACCCGCACAGCCGTCCTCGTTGCAAGTAGGACTTGCTCAGGACCAACCCATCTCGGCTCCAAGCTGTTCGTCCTTTCAAAAATCTTCAGCATAACATAGTCTCCAGGTCGGAGACTGTGACCTTCGCCGGTGGACCGATCAGGGAGCGCCTCCCGGACCTGTTGATGAATAGAAACCAAGTTATCCGTTAACTGTGCCAGATAATCATTCATCATTACACAAGGTACATCATACACAGCCTTAGGCCGTGGTGGACCCCAAATATTCATTGGGCGCCCAAAAACAATCACTTACGGCATAAGACCGGTTCGAGAATGCGGTATCGATCTAATTGACAATAATACCAGCGGTAAAGCATCTGGCCAAGTCAAAGAAGTCGAAGCTTGGATCTTAGCGATCTTGAGCTTCAGTGTACCATTATACTTCTCGACCAGTCCTGCAGACTGAGGGTGAAACACTGCGTGAAACTTCTGGGTGATGCCCAGACCCTTCAGAACATACTTTATAACATCCGCTATAAAGTGGGGTCCGTTATCACTCCACAGCAGTCTACACACGCCATATCGAGGGAAGAACTCCTTCAATAGCATTTTGGCTGTAGTCATTGCAGTATTATCTTTCGTAGGATATGCCTCAACCCATTTACTAAAGGCACACACCACTACTAGAACATACTTCAAATTGTTCGAGTACCCTTTCCTGGGTTGTACCTCAGGCAAAGCAGCTGATCGTAATTAGGGGCCAAGCAACTGACGCTCGCGTGCTCGAGCGATCAGCTGCTGACAATCACCCTGGAGATGCCAAGCCTTGAGGGCAATCATCTTCGTGTTAAGCTGGAGGCCAAAGAAGAATGCGGGGAAGAAAGGCTCCTGGCAACGGTGGGACCTGGCGCTCCCGTTGTCAAGGAACCTTCCTCTAATCCCCTACGCGATGTCGGGCTGCGTTGAAGCCCGCGGTTCGCATCGGAAGGGGAAAGGTGATTCCGATTTGTCTATTTCGGGTAGTATGATCTGAAAAAGTTCACGATCCGATTGCATTGGTATTATTTGTAACTATACACGCTTAAGAAGGGCCTTCATTCGTAATAAAGGCTAAAAGAGAGTTACTTACGATAAAATTGTTTGAAAAGGTATAGCGTCAACGAAAGAGTAAAACACATAAATAAACGCATTAGGTTGGTTATCCTAAGGAAGGGGAGGGTGCCCATGGGGGGGTGGTGTAATAGGGAAAAATGCAGAAAGGAGATCTCTGTAAATTGGAGATTGGTAACGAGGCAGGGTTAGGGGGGTGAGGTTAAGCAACAAGAAAGGTACCTTAAAATGGTAAAGAAGGACAGTTAGTAGCAAGTATTAAAGTTGAACTTATCTGCTCAGAGCCGCATTTAAAGAGAGGCAGATTGTTGTTGGCTCATGCCTATTATATGTGTCTAATGTTCTGTTCTGGGACCTTTTTTCTTTGTGATGTATACAGCTGCTTGGACTGCATTGAAAGAAATATGCATAATGGTAGCCTCCGTTCTTGTAATAAAAACCATGCCAATTGTCTTCTTGGATTTGCCTTGTACTTGTGCTACAGAAAGATGCTACAGAAGGAAGCTCAAGGGCAATCCAATACTGTAAATGACAGTGAACAAGGCATGCAAGTTCACCCTGCCTCCTCCTGTGTATACTGATAAAAGTCGAGTAACTCAACACAGGCCAAGATAGACGACTTATGTTACTCTGCCACAGAGAGACCTAACATGTGTTGAGTATAAGTGCACCCACATATGAAATGATGTGCACATACGTGTTTAGCAAAGGTGGAAGAGTAGTGAAGCTGTATGAATGCTGCACCTCCCCAGGGTAGGGGCCAAGGGAGATGTATGTGAAAACAGTGTTATTGTTTGCTCTTTCTAAGAGTGCTGCCTGGTGTGGCACACTAAGCACTATCAATTTCAAATAATGATGGGCGTTGTCCTTGCAGGTGTCACATTTAAAATCCAAACAACAATGCAGACCTACTTACACAATGGTACCAGAGTGTTTACTTAAGTGATATGCAGCAGTTTAGGTCACAATGCAGGTAGGGAGCAGCATTCTGTTATCAAAAAAAGTCAAATTAAACATTTACATACCCAATCCATTTCACACAGGGTGCTACAGCAGGAGACTACCTGGGCTATGCAGTGTGCAATCTCACTTTCTGAACAGCCCCACTTTTAGTGTCTTAAGTAAGGATACAGTTCCATACAGGACCCCAACCTGAAGAAGGCTTCCAGTTGTCCAGAGGTCTCTGACAAAGCATCATATACCATTAATGAACGGAGGACAATGTGTCCATCATGCAGTCTACTCACCTAAAACAATAGTACCAACCTTTGTCAGAAAAATAACATCCAACTATAGAACAACAACATCTATTTGTTAATTTAGTAAAAGTACTACCTATACATACTAATTGAACCTACCCATCCTATACTAACGTTTCGTAACACTAACCTATACGAACTTATCTAGCTCTATAACTATCTTATCCACTATTCACACATAACAAGTTAAACATCACCACATTTAATACACATAGATCAGTACAATGCAACTACATCCTAGACATGTACTAGCTACACATAGAAGCCTAAACAAATATATTCTATATATTTATGGTATTTTTATTTTGTCATTTTTAAAACTTTCTTTTTTTTTTTTTTACTTATTCTATAGACAAAACATCAACCCACACCCACTGATAAGTCCACCACACTAAGAAAATACTAAAAAACTACTATAAAAATGACTTACTTATCTAAGCTAAACCCTAACTATCACTATGCCTACTAAGGAAATAAAAAATAAAAAAAGGGACAACAAAAATAATTGGGAAGAAAAAGGCCTGAGGGAGAGTCATATTTGAGTCGATGTCTGTTCTAGTGCCTCCTGGCATGTCAAAAGTATTTCCCTTATGCTGGACACCTCATTCTCCAAGCAAACCATTTTCCTGTCCATTCATCTCATCATCTTCACTAGGGAATAGTTAAAGTTTAAGGGTGGGGCACATATGACCCTCTTACTCCATGTGATGGGCCTGGTTGGTCTACTTGAGGGTCCAGGAGTTGGCTGTGTGCTGGCCTGTTGCTTCTTGACATCCTGGCTCACTGGTGCCGCAGGGGTCTTCTGGTGCCAGACCTGCTTCAAGATCCCCACATTCCACTGGCATTTGCCTTATAAAATCAACCCATTTGGTGAAAGCCATGCACTATCTTGTTATGTGTCATACAGGTACCCCGATATAGACTCAGGCAGTAACCAGGCCTTTCACCAATATATCCCCTGCCATTACACTACATAACGGTTCTTGGTAATGACTTTTTACATAGATACGGTACTGCTTATATGAAGTGGGATTTTCTTAAAAAACTCATTCGCTATGCATAAGGATTCTTGGAATCTCAGTAGGACTGCAATCTCCTGCATAATAACTATGTATAAAAGTCATTCCTTCCATCATCCTAATCCAACATGACACAGCAAGGTAGATCTCCTGAAGGCACCACTTTGGGTATATAAACATCATATCTTTGCTGAGGCAGGGAGAGGAGAAAAAAGACTTCCATGCTGACACACTGATGCAAGACGCTGAGGTTCCTGCATGCCGACACTCCAGCTCGCAGTGGTCTGACATTCCTCGCGTGGTGTCCATCGCGAGACTAAGACGGGGTTCCACAGTCTCTCACTTCTCACGTAATGGGGTTGACTTTATCCTAGAGGGATTCTTGGCTCTACACCTACATACATGCTAGGTACACTTAGGTACATCTAGTTAGGGTTGCATCGTAGAAGTACGCATTTTTACTGTCATGTATTTTATATACTCACATGTTTTCATTGTTTTAGCACGATGGTAGGAATCTACCATCCTTTTACTCTGTTGGTGCTCATAATCATTTATATCTGTTTCTGTCTTATGGTTGTTTCAGCACACTTATTTTACACTAGAATGACACTGGTTCAATAAATGCTTATTTAAAATGTCCCCACCGTTTATTCTGTGTATCTCTCTAAGACAAAGTGAGCATGAGTGACTGAGCAAAAAGTACGGTTCTGTTTCCACGATTCTAAGGGATCAGGATTGTTATGTTCAATAGTTGCCAAGAACTATTCTCTCATTGGTAAGAGGAGTTTACAGTGGCACTGTGAGCTCGCTGGTATACAGGCGAACATAACCGGTGGGGGTGTCTGGAATCAGTCTGGACACCAATCCCACAGTCTATGTTGTCTAAACTCTCAGATCCTATATAGGTTTATAGGAACAACACGACAATGTTCCTGACGTGGACATAGCATGCCTGTTGACTCTCACATGTTTTGAACATGTCTGCTGTCATGGTGTTTAGGGAGTAAATGTAAACACATAGTAGCTCAAGTTGCAAATTTACAGGACAATCAACACATTTTGTGAGACAATGACATGCAATTATAAGTACCAGTCTACATCTACACCAAATCTTGATCACTTCAGTACAATGAAATCTCTGAATACAATATGTCAAACTGGCCCAAGTGAGGTAGGTATACAATATATCTATGTAGTCATAATTAGATTACATGAATATCACTCATACCAGTGATTCACACTCATTAACCCCTTCTGTGGTCACGACGGCCGGGAGCCGTCATGAGTCACAGTGGAGCTGTGCTCATGACGGCTCCCGGCCGTCGTGACACCCACCCACAGGGGAAGCGCTGGTGCTCCCCTCGTGGGACACCGATCTCCCTGTGTTCACCGGGGAAGGCAGGGGAAGGGCTTGCCCTGCCTCCCCCTGGCCCCCCTGCCACATCATCAATGACGTCAGCGCGCGAGGCGTGCTGACGTCATTGAGGGTTTCCCATTGTTTACCCAACGCGCTGGAAGCCATTTGCTTCCAGCAAGTTGGGGAAAGGAAGGTGAGTTTTTCACTGTGGCGGGTGGGGGTATTTTTAAAAAGGCATCGGAAGAAAGGAAAGGGTTTTGCTTTCCTCCGATGTCTTTTTAAAAAGCATTCCTGCTGTACAATCGCGCTGGTGCACGATCGTGCAGCAGGAATGCTTTTTTAAAAAAATGTTATGCTTAAAATTGTGTCAGGGAGCGGCATGTCGTTGGTTCTGCCCCCCCTTTGGAGGGCAGATTCATTATTTAAACATTTAATTTTGAATGTGCTTTTGCCCCACTGGGCCACCAGGGATTTTTTTCATTATTATAATGCCAACATTGTGTCGGGGAGTGGCCCCTTGGGCAAGGGTCACTCCCCTTGGGGGTCAGTTGTTGGTGTTTGGGTCTGCCCCCCTCAGGGGGCAGATCCATTATTTACTTTTTTAATTTAAAGGTGTGTGTGCCCCCACTGGGCCACCAGGGAGTTTTTAAATCCCAAAATGTGTTGGGGAGCGGCCCCTTGGGCAAGGGTCGCTCCCCTTAGGGGTCATATCATTGATTATTTTTATAATTTAAAAGTGTGTGTGTGTCCCCACTGGGCCACCAGGTTTAGTATTTTTTTTAAGCCCTAAATTGTGTCGGGGAGCGGCCCCGTGGGCCAGGGTCGCTCCCCTTGGGGGTGATATTTATGTAGTTGGGTCTGCCCCCCTTAAAAAAATGTGTGTGTGCCCCCACTGGGCAGATCAATTTAAAAGAAATAAGTAAGTGTGTGCCCACTAGGCCACCAAGAATGTTTTTTTGTGTCTCAGGGAGCGACCCCTTGGGCAATATTTAGGGGGGTCTGCCCCTGTGTCCACTAGGCCACCATGGATTTTTTTTTAATTAGATTTGTTTTTGGGGAGCGGTCCTTTAGGCAATGGTCGCTCCCCTTTGGGGATCATTTATTTGGGCCCTTTCTGCCCCCTTTGAGGGCAGATCGGCCTTGTGAGACTAGGCCCAGTCACCCCCATGGGGGGCAGAAGCCATTAGACACCAGAGATTCTTTTGGGGAGCATTTATTTGGGCCGTTTATGACCCCTTGGAAGGGCAGATCGACTCAAACAGTTTTATGGTATGCCCACTAGGCCACCAGGGATTGTTTTTGTGTTGTTGGGAGCGGCCCCTTGGGCAAGGGTCACTCCCCTTTATCGGGTAGTTATTGTGGTTGTTTCTGCCCCTTTGGGGGCCGATTGGCCATATGTGTTCATGCCCATCTGTCCCCTAGGGGGACTGAAGCCAGTAGACACCAGGGCTTTTTAAATGTCGGTGTTGGAGAGTGACCCCTTGGGCAAGGGTCGCTCCCCCTTTATGAGGGTGGATTTTTGGCCTGTTTCTGCTCCCTGTTGGGGCAGATTGGCCTTATCTTTTTTAGTCCCACCTACTACCTTTGCTTGGCTGGTGGATAGTATGTGGACTAGTGCATTATTTGCATATGTGATTGTAATGTTTTATTTTTCCTTTTTATTCTAGTGTAAAGCTTTTGATTCCTGTTTGCGGTTTCGACAGTGGTTGTTCTGCAGTTTTGCGTAGTTGCATTTTTTTGGTAAGAAAAACTTTTTTGTTGTATTAACTCCAAATGAGTATTCTTGTCATGCATGAATGAATTTTTTTGCAAGTGGTGTCATAATAGCAGCATATATAGGTAGTGTTTTGAGCATGAAATTGTTTGCGGTGTGTTTTGCATTCTCTTATGTGTAATTTTCTTTTTCTTTTTTAGTGGGATATTGTTGATCCTTACTGTGTCTGTTCAGAGTAGGCGGTGGTGATTCTAGCTGCTTCTGACACGTGAGTGGTATTGTTTGAGTATTTAGGTCTTTCTGATAGACACATTTTGTCTATTACTTATTTTTCAAAGTGTTTGTTGTTGTTGACTTGTTTGACTATTTACCTTTATTAGTAAGGATTATGGATAGCCGTAGAATGACTGCTCAGCAGGTTGTTGGTATGCTGCTTGAATCTTCCTCTGAGCAGGATTATGAGACTTACAGTGCATCTGAGGGAGAGGCAGGAGGAGAAGATTCAGGCAGTGAGTTTTCTCTCCATATGGAATCATGCGATGATGAAGATACTCTCAGTGCGGATGAAGGTACTCTCAGTGCGGATGAAGTACCTGTTTTAGAGGGGGACACTGATATGCCAATGGTGCAGCAAGAGACATCTCTATGGCAACCTGAGGCTGCAAGGCTTTCTACTGGAAGTGCTGGACTCTGGGTTGATCCTAACTTGGTGCAGCCGGCATTGCCTGCCTTTAGTGTGGATGCAGGGTGTAGAGTGTATTGTGAAAATGTTTTGCCTATACAGTTCTTTCAGTTGTTTATGGATAATGTATTTTAGGCTGAGATTGTTGAGCAGACTAATTTGTATGCTGAACAGTTTTTGAGGGACCACAGTGCCACACTTAAGCCCCACTCTAGAGCTACCCCGTGGACTCCCACAAATCTGGATGAGAAGAAGAAGTTTTTCCTGCGATTATGACCCGTGATCGGAATTTACTTTTGCTTTGGATGCTGCATTTTGTTGATAATACTTTGGCATTGCCACAAGATCACCCTGACTGTGACCGTCTTTTTAAGATTCGGCCTGCACTTGATCACTTTGTAGATCGATTTTCAGAGATCTATGCTCCTGGGAAAGAAATATCTATTGATGAGTCTTTGGTCCTGTTCAAGGGCCGTTTGGTTTTTAGGCAGTACATCACTAGCAAGAGGGCACGGTATGGAATTAAGCTGTATATGTTGTCTGAGAGTAGGACAGGATATGTTTTTAATTTCCATGTGTACACTGGGAGGGTTTCCACTATTGACCCCCATGGTTGTCGGTCTACTTTTGGAGTTTCAGAGAAAATTGTGTGGGATCTTGCTAGAGAACTGTTTAACAGAGGCCACCATTTGTACCTTGATAACTTCTACACTGCTGTGCAATTGTTTAAGGAATTGTTCAAAGTTGACACTTTTGCTTGTGGCACAATCCGTTCTAACCGTAAAGGTTATCCAAAAGAGCTTGTTTCCAAAAAACTTCAGAGGGGGCAGTGCAGTTCCTTGCGTAGTGATGAACTACTTGCTGTGAAATTTGTGGACAGGAGGGATGTGTACATGCTGACTACCATCCATGATGAGAGTACTTCACCTGTGGCTGTTTGGGGTCAGTTTGCTGAAGTACGCAAACCGGTGTGCATTTTAGACTACAATAAGCACATGGGTGATGTTGATAGAGTAGATCAGAGGTTGGAACCTTACACTGCTATTCGTAAGGCGTACCTTTGGTACAAAAAGTTGGCCATCCATCTCTTCAATTTAGCAACTTTCAATGCTTTTGTTGTGTACAAGGAGTGTTCACCTGAGTCAAAGTTGACTTTTGTTCAGTTTCAGCAGTCTGTGATAGGAAGCCTTGTTGTTATGGAACAGGCAAGTGTTCCTAGAGTTGGAGTGGTGGAGGATGTGGCTAGATTTAAAGATCGCCATTTTCCTGATTTAATTCCTCCGACGCCCAAAAAAAACAATCCCTGTAAGAGATGTAGAGTCTGCTTGCGAAGAGGTGTGCGGAAGGAGAGTCTTATGCACTGTGCCAATTGTCCTTCTAATCCTGGGCTGTGTGTGCCCTCATATTTCAGATTGTATCACACTAAAAAGAGTTTTTGGGAGTAACCATGAGTCAAATAGTGTACTGCCTTGTCTGTATGGTTTGATATAGTTGTTCAGATTCACGTTTGGCAATAGAATGATGTCTTTCGTTTCTGCTGTTGTTTTTGTAGTTATAGTTTGGTATCTAGTTCCAATTGGTTTGTGTTTTCTTTCTTGTTTAAAAAAAAATTATGCCAGTGTGCGTGGACTGGCGGTAGGCTGGCAGTGTGCATGGACTGGTGCTTGGCTGGCAGTGTGCGAGGACTAGCGCTTGGCTGGCAGTGTGCGTGGACTGGCCCTTTGCTGGCAGTGTGCATGGACTGGCACTTTGCTGGCAGTGTGCGTGGACTGGTGCTTGGCTGGCAGTGTGTGTGGACTGGTGCTTGGCTGGCGGTGTGCGTGGATTGGCGCTTGGCTTGCAGTGTGTTTGGACTAGTGCTTGACTTGCAGTGAGTGGACTGGCGCTTGGCTTGCAGTGAGTGGACTGGCGCTTGGCTTGCAGTGAGTGGACTGGCGCTTGGCATGCAGTGTGCGTGGATGGGTGCTTGGCTGGCGGTGTACATGGACTGGTGCTTGGCTGGCAGTGTGCTTGGCTGGCTGTGATTGGGCTGGCGCTTGGCTGGCGGTGAGTGGGCTGGCGCTTGGCTGGTGGTGTGCGTGGATTGGCACTTGGCTGGTGGTGTGTTTGGACTGGCGCTTGGCTGTCAGTGTGCGTGGACTGGTGCTTGGGTGGCGGTGAGTGGGCTGGTGCTTGGCCACTCCACGCAATCCGTGAGCTGGTGTGGTTGGTGTGTCAGGAATGTGAGCATGTGAAACTGATGGGCCCTTGAATGGCGCTGTCTGCTGGTGTGAGTGTTGTAATGTGCTGACCCCGCGGCTGGCGGTGGGAATAGTTTTGTATGTGTCACACGTATGAAAGGTGTATGAATGGCCTGTAAAGAGGTTGGTGCCTTGTCGTAGCTTTACAGCTCACGAACTGTAAGTCAATGGTTCAGTTTCTCGTACTTTCAATTATTAACAGTGCATTTCTTTTTTGTGAAATCTCTGGTTAATACAAGTATATATACTGAACCATGGCTCACCCTCGTGCCAAATCCAACCAGTATGTATGTGTGCTTCAGGAATAGATGGTTGTGTAGATAAAAATTTCTATTCTGTTTTTGTCAAGCAGGGTGTACCTTGTTCCTTTTTGTGAATGTTGTAATGTGTTGGTTTTGTGCCGTGGTGTGAACGTTCTTGTGTGTCTCATGTATGAAAGGTGTGTGAATGGCCTGTTAAGCGGTTGGTGCCTGGACGTGGCTTTACAGCTCACGAGCTGCGAGTCATTGGTTCAGTTTTTTGTCCTTTCAATTATTGACAGTGCATTTCATTTTTGTGAAATCCCTTGTTAATTAAATGTTATATACTGAACCATCACTCGCCCTTGTGCCAAATCCAACCAGTATATGTGTGTGCTTGAGGAATAGATGGCTGTGCAGTAATCTTTGTCTGTTTTGTCTCTCTGCAAAGCTGTACATTTCATTTAAGAATAACCTAACAACTGTAGTTTTTGTCGTAAACTAAACACTCATGGGAGTGCATGGTGAGGTCTCCCTTGTGGATCCCAACAAGTTATCTTACCCACAATGTACTGCAAACCTCAAAATGTGACTGTGACATTTTCCTTGCATTATTTTCCCTAAATTTTCACGCGGCGGAAAGTAACAACAAATGTCCAAACTCCTGCATTTCTCCAAGTATCCCAATAGAAATGGTACCTCACTTTTATGGGTGGGGCAAGTACCCACGGCAGGGAAGGGCTCAAAACCTATTGATGTGACATCAAAATTACCTATCACAAACCAACCTGGTTTTGCAAGGGGGGTCCCATGAGTTTTTGGTCAGGGGCTCGGCGGCCATCTAAGGAAACCTACCAAACTCACACAACAAACTGAAAACTAGACACCCGGGGGCTTCCAGGGAGGTATGTCTTGCGTGGATCCCCCAACGTTTCCTTACCCAGAATCCCCTGCAAACCTTATTTTTAGCTGAAAAAATCACTTGTTCCACTCATTTCTGTATGGGAAAGTTGTGGCATCACCGGGCTCACACAAATTTCCCACCACCCAGCGTTCCACCAGGTCTCCCGATAAAAATGGTGGTTCACTTGTGTGGGAGGCCCAAGTACCCGCGACAGGCAAGGGCCCAAAACGTAGTGAGGCGACATCCAAATTGCCTATCTCAAAACCACCTGGTTTTGCAAGGGGGGGTCACCTGGGTTTTTGGCCCCGTACTCGGCGACCATCTAGGGAAACCTACCAAACCCACACATCTCTGAAAACTAGACACCCGGCGGCTTCCAGGGAGGTAAGGCTTGCGTGGATCCCCCAACGTCTCCTTACCCAGAATCCCCTGCAAACCTCAATTTTAGCTGAAAAAATCACTTTTTTCACACATTTTTGTTTGGGAAAGTTGTGGCATCACCGGGCTCACACAAATTTCCCACCACCCAGCATTCCCCCAGGTCTCCCGATAAAAATGGTGCCTCACTTGTGTGGGAGGCACAAGTACCCGTGACAGGCAAGGGCCCAAAACGTAGTGAGGCGACATCCAAATTGCCTATCTCAAAACCACCTGGTTTTGCAAGGGGGGTCTCCTGGGTCTTTGGCCCCGTACTCGGCGGCCATCTAGGGAAACCTACCAAACCCACACATTTCTGAAAACTAGACACCCGGTGGCTTCCAGGGAGGTATGGTTTGCCTGTCGCGGGTACTTGGGCCTCCCACGCAAGTGAGGCACCATTTTTATCGGGAGACCTGGGGGAACACTGGGTGGTGGAAAATTTGTGTGAGCCCGGTGATGCCACAACTTTCCCACACAGAAATGTGTGAAAAAAAGTGATTTTTTCAGCTAAAATTAAGGTTTGCAGGGGATTCTGGGTAAGGAAACGTTGGGGGATCCACGCAAGCCATACCTCCCTGGAAGCCGCCGGGTGTCTAGTTTTCAGAAATGTGTGGGTTTGGTAGATTTCCCTAGGTGCCGGCAGAGCTAGGGTTCAAAAACTACAGCTTGGCACTTTGCCAAAAAAGGGTCATTTTTCACTGCAAAATTGAGGTGTGACCATGTTGCGTTTTGCACCATTTCCTGTCGCGGGCACAAGGCTGACCTGCACAAGTGAGGTACCATTTTTCTCGAAGGACTTTGGGGAACACTGAGTGGGTGGAAATTTGTGGATCCACGCAGATTCCAGTACTTTCCATCACAGAAATGTGGGGAAAATTTGTTTTTTTGGACAATTTTTTAGGTTTGCAAGGGATTCTGGGTAACAGACCCTGGTGGGAGGTACTCAAGTCACCCCATCCTGGATTCTCCTGGGTGTCTAGTTTTCAAAAATATATAGGTTTGCTAGGTTTCCCTAGGTGCCGGTAGAGCTAGGGGTCACAAACTACAGCTAGGCTCTTTGACAAAAAAGGGTAACTTTTAACTGCGAAATTGAGGTGTGACCACATTGCGTTTTGCTCCGTTTCCTGTCGTGGGCACTGGGCCGACCCGCACAAGTGAGAAACCATTATTCTCGTAGGACTTTGGGGAACGCGGGGTGGGTGGAAATTTGTGGATCCACGCAGATTCCAGAACTTTCCATCACAGAAATATGGGGAAAATGTGTTTTTTTGACAATTTTTTAGGTTTGCAAGGGATTCTGGGTAACAGACCATGGTGGGAGGCAGTCAAGTCACCCCATCCTGGATTCCCCTGGGTGTCTAGTTTTAAAAAATATATAGGCTTGCTAGGTTTCCCTAGGTGCCGGCAGAGCTAGGGGTCACAAACTACAGCTAGGCTCTTTACCAAAAAAGGATCATTTTTCACTGCGAATTGAGGTGTGACCACGTTGCATTTTGCGCCGTTTCCTGACTCGGGCACTAGGCCGACCATCACAAGTGAGGTACCATTTTTCTCGTAGTACTTTGGGGAACACGGGGTGGGTGGAAATTTGTGGATCCACGCAGATTCCAGAATTTTCCACCACAGAAATGTGGGGAAAATGTGTTTTTTTGGACAAATGTTTAGGTTTGCAAGGTATTCTGGGTAACAGGCCTGGTGGGAGGCACTCAAGTCACCCCATCCTGGATTCCCCTGGGTGTCTAATTTTCAAAAATGTATAGGTTTGCTAGGTTTCCCAAGGTGCCGGCAGAGCTAGGGTCCAAAAACTACTGCTAGGCACTTTGCCAAAAAAGGGTCATTTTTCACTGCGAAATTGAGGTGTGACCACGTTGCGTTTTGCACCGTTTCCTGTCGCGGGGACTAGGCCGACCCGCACAGGTGAGGTACCATTTTTTTCGTAAGACTTTGGGGAACGCAGGGGGTGTGTGGAAATGTATGGATCCATGCAGATTCCAGAATTTTCCACCAAAGAAATGTGGGGAAAATTTGTTTTTTTTGACAATTTTTGAGGTTTGCAAGGGATTCTGGGTAACAGACCCTGGTGGGAGGCACTCAAGTCACCCCATCCTGGATTACCCTGGGTGTCTAGTTTTCAAAAATGTATAGGTTTTCTAGATTTCATAAGGTGCCGGCAGAGCTAGGGTTCAAAAACTACAGCTAGGCACTTTGCCAAAAAAGGGTTATTTTTCACTGCGAAATTGAGGGGTGACCACGTTGCATTTTGTGCCATTTCCTGTCATGGGCAGTAGGCCAACCTGCACAAGTGAGGTACCATTTTTCTCGTCAGACTTTGGGGAACGCGGGGTGGGTGAAAATGTATGGATCCACGCAGATTCCAGAACTTTCCACCACAGAAATGTGGGGGAAATGTGTTTTTTTTGTCAATTGTTTAGGTTTGCAAGGGATTCTGGGTAACAGACCCTGGTGGGAGGCAGTCAAGTGACCACATCCTGGATTCCCCTGGGTGTCTAGTTTTCAAAAATGTATAGGTTTGGTAGGTTTCCCAAGGTGCCGGCAGAGCTAGGGTTCAAAAACTACAGCTAAGCACTTTGCCAAAAAAGGGTCATTTTTCACTGCGAAATTGAGGTGTGTCCATGTTGCATTTTGCCCCGTTTCCTGTCGCGGGCACTAGGCCGACCCACACTAGTGAGGCACCATTTTTCTCGGAAGGCTTTGGGGAACGCGGGGTGGGTGGAAATTTGTGGATCCACGCAGATTCCAGAAGTTTCCACCGCAGAAATGTAGGGAAAATGTGTTTTTTTGTCAATTTTTTAGGTTTGCAAGGGATTCTGGGTAACAGAACATGGTGGGAGGCAGTCAAGTCACCCCATCCTGGATTCCCCTGGGTGTCTAGTTTTCAAAAATGTATAGGTTTGCTAGGTTCGCTTGGTGCCGGCAGAGCTAGTGTTTAAAAACTACAGCTAGACACTTCGCAAAAAATGTGTAAGTTTTCATTGTGAAAATGTGGTGTGTTCACGTTAGGTTTTGAGCCATTTCCTGTCGTGGGCACTATGCCTACCCACACATGTGAGGTACCATTTTTATCGGGAGACTTAGGGTAGTTCAGATTTGTAAAGCAACTGTTATTACCTATTGATTTTTGATGCATTTCTCCCTTCCAAATGAAAGACATTGTGTAAAAAAAAAGTCATTTTGAAAAATGACCAATAATTCTCATGCTAGTATGAGTATTCCTAATTTCGAAAATGTGCAAATATGCACTGTTTCTAAACTCTGTAATTTGTTCCCATTTCATAAATACATAGGTGTCTTTCATACCAATTTTTCCATGTATACATTTTCCCACAATAATTACTACAGACCCGGAACATAATAAAAAACCATTACAAAATGCTGCTCAGTTTTTTACTCTGGGTTCGTTGGGCTCTTGGTGACCCTACAAGTCCTATATATCCCCACAACCAGGAAGGTCCAACGGATGTAATGGTGTATTGCTTTCAACGAGCTGTCATAATTAGAAGAAGTTACAGGTGAAAACGTTGACACAAAAGGCTGCTTTTCTCAACTAATTTTTAATTTTTTCTATATTTAACTGTTAGTTTCTATAAAGAAACCTTGATGGATCTACACATATGACCCCTTGCTGAATTCAGAATGTTGTCTACTTTTCAAAAATGTATAGATTTCCAGGATCCCTTATTGCTTTCACACCCATTTCTACCATTAACTGGAAGGAGGTTGAAAGCACAAAAAATAGCAAAAATAGGCTATGTCCCAGAAAAAGGCCAAAACTGTGAAAAAATGTTGGTTTTCTGACAAAATTCTGTCATTCCCTAAAACCTGAAGAAATGTTGATTTCAGCCCAACAAACCCTTTTTTGATACCATTTGCAGAGAAAAACCCAGACGCTTTCATTTGCAGCCCGTTTTTCCCATTTTTCACAAAAAAAACAAAATGTTGCTGTATTTTGACTAATTTCTGGGAACCCTCTAGGAGAATCCACAAACCCTGGGTACCTTTAGAATCCCCATGACGTTGGAAGAAAAGGACACAAATTTGGCGTGGATACCTAATGTGGTCAAAAAGTTACAGTGGCCTAAGTGCACACTACCCCAAATAGCTAAAAAAAGGCTCAGCACAGGAGGGGAAAAGGCCTAGCAGCGAAGGGGTTAAGAGATGTGTTAATGGCAAAATTTAGACATGGTCCAGATATGTTCATTTTTGGTGTTGGTCTTGCATCATGCAATGGGGGCAGGGCAAAGTCTTGTCTAAAACTATGGGGCATATTAAAAAGGACTTGCGATAATTATCGCAAAGCGCGTTTAGCGCTGGTTTTTTTATCGCTGGCTATCGCTGGATTTTATCGCAGGGATAGCGTGTAATCATCAACGTTTATCTCAAAGGCGATATTAAATCCAGCGATGGCGGCGAATCCCAACAATAACGTGAGATATCCAGTGATAAAAATCCCATCGCTAATGGAAATCTTGCTAATAGGCAGGTGAGGACTTAACCTTAGAATCCACCTCCCATTGACTATAATGGGTAAGTCAGGTTTCTGAATAGGTAATCACCAAAATGGAGGTACACTACACATCAAAGTGATGTGAAAATATCCACTTGTTTTACATGTTAAAACAACATACTGTGATGTGCATTTGCCAAGGTCATAGGAAATAGTGAAGCCGAAATGGACCAAGAAAGTTTGGGTGGTAGTGTAAGTAAAAAAATTAAATGAAAAAATGAAAATGCCATATAGGACAAAGTAATGTGGTGTGTTTTTGCCAAAATTGTAGGAAAAAGTAAAGACGAAATAAAAAGAAAAATCTGGATGGTGGTGTGGGTAACAAAAATACATACAGCGTGGGGCCTTTTAAAAGAATACAATCACTATCTGACAAGTAACGGAAGATCAAACTTACAGTTGGTATGGTGATGTATAGATTCTCCTGAACCCGGGAGAATCAAATCGGAAACGCTCCGATAAGTGTAATGGATGGTAATCATGTGATATATAGACATGTGATAAGGAAAAGTGCGGGAAAAAGAGAACTACAAAGAAAACAGACTTGTAGTTCCAAGAGGTAATCATGTGATATGTGATAAAGAAAAATGCGGGAAAAGGAGAACTACAAAGAAAACAGACTTGTAGTTCGAAAAGGTCAATAAAGTTTAGTGAAACTACACGTGCAAACAAAATATAAAATAATAAACAAAAGTGAGTGCAGTTAAATCTGTAAAGGAATTAGGCCAAAAGTAAAAAGAAAAATGGAATAGACAGCGTGTGACACCGAAGAAACACATGTAATTCGAGTGATTCGAACCAAAAGCGATAGTTCAAAAAATGTAAGATATTACCAAATCCTGGAGCTTGTAAGGGAGCGTCAATGTAATAGTGCAATAGTACATGTGTATAAGATGAAATTAGTAAGTAAAATAAAATAAAATAACTGTAAGGTTCAACATGAACTGTAAAGTTACACAAGGTACTAGGGTATCACAAGTCGGGTGGAAAGTTCAAATCTCCAATTTAAGGTGAATAAAGGAGACCTTAGTTACAGAAAACAGCCCAGATCATAACGCTCGTTGAGACCTTTCGGATGTATGGAATTCAGCTTGTGGATCCAAAATGTTTCTCTTTGTAATAGATATTTACTATTGTCACGACCCCTCAGCTGGGGAATCTGTTCAAGAACCAAAAATCGCAGTTGACAGATGTTATGCTGATGCTGGTGAAAATGAGTTGCGATTGGTGATTTCGCCTGTTTGGTACGTATATTGCTTTTGTGTTCATTGATCCGTATACGGATTTTTCTCTCAGTTTTGCCCACATAAACCAAACCACATGGACATTTCAACATGTAAATGAGATTCTGACTATTACATGTGGCTGTAACCTTGAGTTTGATCGTGTTACCTTGTGAAGGATGTTGGATGTTGGTACCTTTGATGATAGAGTTACAGTTACCACAGTTGAGACATGGTAAAGTACCTTTGAAAGAGCTGGTAGTGAGTTCATCAGCTTTAGACAATATTTGTTTGATGTTGCGTGATCTTTGGTAAGCAAATCTAGGTGATATTTCAAAAATGTTATTGAAATCCATTTCCATGCTTAACATAGGCCAATACCTGAGGATGTTTTTTTTTTATGTTGAAACTTTGTGTGGAAAATTTTGACACAAATGTCATTCGTTGATCTGAAGTTTTTGGTGGTTTGGGTGAAAGAAGCATCTGTCGGGTAGATTTGTTAGACTTCAATATGGCGCTGTCAAGAACTTTGGTAGGATATTTTCGTTGTTCAAATTTGGAAATGCAAGCGGATTTGCTTGATTCAAACAATTCATTGGTACTTGAGATTCTTTTCAATCGTAGTAGTTGTGAGTAGGGCAAATGATTCTTGAGAGATGGTTGGTGGAAACTGTGAAAGTGCAGGAGATTATTGCGGTCAGTAGGTTTAGTGTAAACCTCAGTGGTGAGGTTTCCTTGGTATAATGTGACCTTGGTATCCAGGAATGTTATCGATTCTTTGTTTATACAGTGAGTGAATTGAATTCGTTGGTCAACTGTATTAAGTGATTCAATTAATGATTCCAGATGATCAATTGAGCCATTCCATAAGATAAAAATGTCATCAATGTATCTTTTATAAAGGGTAAGATGTTGGGTCCACTCGTGTTTGCAAAGTATGTGGTCTATTTCAAAACGGTGCATAAAGAGGTTCGCGTATGTTGGGGCGGCACAATTGCCCATGGAAGTTCCGGAGCATTGAATGTAAAATGTTCCTGCCCATTCGAAGTAGCTGTGATAAAGGGTGAAATGCATGAGTTCCATCAGAAATACTTTGAGATTCTCTGGTTTGTCTGTGGTCATCAGAAATGACTCGATTGCCTCAATGCCTTTATCATGGGGTATGGAAGTGTAAAGTGAGTTTACATCAATGGTACATAGGACGGTTTCCATGGTTATCAAATTTTGAATGGACTCCAGGATATTGAGAAAATCAGTAGTGTCCTTAATGTAGGTAGTCATCGACTGAACAGAAGCTTGTAGACTACCTACATTAAGGACACTACTGATTTTCTCAATATCCTGGAATGGGCAGGAACATTTTACATTCAATGCTCCGGAACTTCCATGGGCAATTGTGCTGCCCCAACATACGCGAACCTCTTTATGCACCGTTTTGAAATAGACAACATACTTTGCAAACACGAGTGGACCCAACATCTTACCCTTTATAAAAGATACATTGATGACATTTTTATCTTATGGAATGGCTCAATTGATCATCTGGAATCATTAATTGAATCACTTAATACAGTTGACCAACAAATTCAATTCACTCACTGTAACGATAACATTCCTGGATACCAAGGTCACATTATACCAAGGAAACCTCACCACTGAGGTTTACACTAAACCTACTGACCGCAATAATCTCCTGCACTTTCACAGTTTCCACCAACCATCTCTCAAGAATCATTTGCCCTACTCACAACTACTACGATTGAAAAGAATCTCAAGTACCAATGAATTGTTTGAATCAAGCAAATCCGCTTGCATTTCCAAATTTGAACAACGAAAATATCCTACCAAAGTTCTTGACAGCGCCATATTGAAGTCTAACAAATCTACCCGACAGATGCTTCTTTCACCCAAACCACCAAAAACTTCAGATCAACGAATGACATTTGTGTCAAAATTTTCCACACAAAGTTTCAACATAAAAAAAAACATCCTCAGGTATTGGCCTATGTTAAGCATGGAAATGGATTTCAATAACATTTTTGAAATATCACCTAGATTTGCTTACCAAAGATCACGCAACATCAAACAAATATTGTCTAAAGCTGATGAACTCACTACCAGCTCTTTCAAAGGTACTTTACCATGTCTCAACTGTGGTAACTGTAACTCTATCATCAAAGGTACCAACATCCAACATCCTTCACAAGGTAACACGATCAAACTCAAGGTTACAGCCACATGTAATAGTCAGAATCTCATTTACATGTTGAAATGTCCATGTGGTTTGGTTTATGTGGGCAAAACTGAGAGAAAAATCCGTATACGGATCAATGAACACAAAAGCAATATACGTACCAAACAGGCGAAATCACCAATCGCAACTCATTTTCACCAGCATCAGCATAACATCTGTCAACTGCGATTTTTGGTTCTTGAACAGATTCCCCAGCTGAGGGGTCGTGACAATAGTAAATATCTATTACAAAGAGAAACATTTTGGATCCACAAGCTGAATTCCATACATCCGAAAGGTCTCAACGAGCGTTATGATCTGGGCTGTTTTCTGTAACTAAGGTCTCCTTTATTCACCTTAAATTGGAGATTTGAACTTTCCACCCGACTTGTGATACCCTAGTACCTTGTGTAACTTTACAGTTCATGTTGAACCTTACAGTTATTTTATTTTATTTTACTTACTAATTTCATCTTATACACATGTACTATTGCACTATTACATTGACGCTCCCTTACAAGCTCCAGGATTTGGTAATATCTTACATTTTTTGAACTATCGCTTTTGGTTCGAATCACTCGAATTACATGTGTTTCTTCGGTGTCACACGCTGTCTATTCCATTTTTCTTTTTACTTTTGGCCTAATTCCTTTACAGATTTAACTGCACTCACTTTTGTTTATTATTTTATATTTTGTTTGCACGTGTAGTTTCACTAAACTTTATTGACCTTTTGGAACTACAAGTCTGTTTTCTTTGTAGTTCTCCTTTTCCCGCATTTTTCTTTATCACATATCACATGATTACCTCTTGGAACTACAAGTCTGTTTTCTTTGTAGTTCTCTTTTTCCCACACTTTTCCTTATCACATGTCTATATATCACATGATTACCATCCATTACACTTATCGGAGCGTTTCCGATTTGATTCTCCCGGGTTCAGGAGAATCTATACATCACCATACCAACTGTAAGTTTGATCTTCCGTTACTTGTCAGATAGTGATTGTATTCTTTTAAAAGGCCCCACGCTGTATGTATTTTTGTTACCCACACCACCATCCAGATTTTTCTTTTTATTTCGTCTTTACTTTTTCCTACAATTTTGGCAAAAACACACCACATTACTTTGTCCTATATGGCATTTTCATTTTTTCATTTAATTTTTTTACTTACACTACCACCCAAACTTTCTTGGTCCATTTCGGCTTCACTATTTCCTATGACCTTGGTAAATGCACATCACAGTATGTTGTTTTAACATGTAAAACAAGTGGATATTTTCACATCACTTTGATGTGTAGTGTACCTCCATTTTGGTAATTACCAACACTGGCATTGTGTTTTTTTACTTCATTACGAACGTATTACTTTTAATACTGTTTCAACATGATCATGTTTGTTACAATCAAAATCTACTGTATAATTGTTTGGATAAAAATTGTTCTTTTCCATTGAGTGTTTATAAAATGTATATATATACTGAACCCTATACCTTATCCTTTCAGAGTACCGCCCCTGAAGAAGGGCTTAAAAAAGCCCGAAATGCATTGGGCAGTTGGATATATGATGCATTGATAAAGAATGAATACAATTCTTTGACTTCATTAACTTTGAACAACGGTTAATAAACTCAAGTTATACTTGAATAAATTCCGATTTACCTGAGTTTAATTTCACAAAAGAGATCACATCTCTGAGATTGAGTGCAAAACGAAAGACATTTTCCTATTCAGGAACGTGCTATCATTATCTACGATTTGAATTCCCTACTCAGGGGGATTAATTCGTTTGCACCAACTAATTTTGCTTAAAATATTGACCTGGAGAAATTTTGAGTGCGCAACTTCTGTTCTAGCTTTTCATATAAGTCAGGTTTCTACCAGGTGTAAAATCTAAGCGATAAACGCGGAGAGTGTGTTCTGGAGTGCTAATTTAAATGTTACTCTGGGAATGTTTGGAGGGCAGGTAAGGCACTATGAGCTAGTCAGATTTGGGCCCATAGGAACTGATGTGGCATGGTGACTCAGCCCCTACATCCTGACGTCCTGCGGTCCCAGGCATAGTTCTGTTTCAAAACAGAATCCCTGCAACACCTGCATGGGTACTAGTCAGGCAAAGCACACCACCAGTAGGAAAGGACAGGAATGCACCATATCCTGGTATCACTGCGCATCCCTGCATTTTAACTTTAAGACAGTACAGGAACTTGGCTTCATGCCTTGCATTATATGAATGCGTCACAGACATACCACATGGGGGATATCCTGGCCATTAAACCAGCTTTGATATACCAATCTATGTGAATAAACAATTGTTTAAATCTGTAGAATTTGTGTCAGGTGATGGTTAATGATGTAAATACATCAAATCTATTCAAATGAAAAAATTGCCACAGCCTCATAATTGCAAAATTCCAGTGGCCCTGCCTATGTCAATACTACATTCACATTCATATGTCTCCTTGTCAATTCCAAAAGGCTCTGTGGACTCACATGCTATTGTGTTGGCACACTGTTTGGCATTAATTGCCAGGTGTTGGATACCTACCCAAACACATCACACTATTAAAACTATCATAGATCAAACACCTTAACAGACATCAGATGGCCGACTGGTAGGAGCTCACAAAGGAGCTCCGAGCACTTGGGATTTGCTTTGTACCCAATATCCCTGTTAGTGGCAGTCGGACAGTGGAATGGAATAGGGGAACTGAACTACGGAACATAGGAACAGGAACAGTACACAAAATATACTTTTTATATAACGATGATACTTATTGGGATCAGGAGCGAGGCCAACCCTGACACTCACCTCTGTCCCTTCTGACTCCGGTGAGGCCGACGGGTCGCGGAACACCATCCACGATGCGGAGGGCACACCAGAGCACATAGACTCCCGCTTGTGGCCGCTCTGACTCAGGCGGTGCAGATCCAGCTTTGATCGCTGTGGGCTGACTGCATTAACATCGACAATATCTACGAAGCGAAGCAAATCAAGCACGGCCGGAATAGACAGGAACTCCGAGTGATCACCGATGCTTTCAGCGACAACAGAGGGCTCGAGGGAGCCTGAAAATCTCGCGCCCTGCAGCGGATCTGCCTAGACCCAGCACTCGGACCATCACGGAGCAAGCAGCCACAGTCGTTGACGCAGTCTAACTCCACCCCCTCAGGTGCAGTTCACAACAACGCAGATGGCACTGTTAAAACTTTTGCTTTTGCTTCTGTACATTATGCACTGTATCCAGGGCGAGATGAGGCCACTCATGTGAGCGGGCTGTGATTAAGGTAATCAGCATGGCGCCGCCCCCTCAAGCCTGATGTCTGTGCCAACACAACCTTGACAATCACGGGCAGACAGCATGTTATTTGTTTATTTACACATCGACTGCACAGCAGATGACGGCGAGAAACCACACATAATTTCTCCAGATGCATCTCTACACTGTGAAACATTGGAGTCATCTGCCTGCACATGGGAACAAAGTGCGTCCCAATTGGCACCATTTTTCTATCTAGGGGCAGCATTTGCTTAACATAACAGATCCATAACAACAAAATGGTGGCCTTCATAAATACCATCACTTTGGGGTCCGCCTCCGGCTTACTGTTGCACTAGGTAAAGTTAGACTTTATCCTCGAAGGAAGCAAAACATAAACACTGAAAAAGGATCAAAAACAACAACCGATATACTGAAACTGAAACAGGACTACTCCTGACCAGCTCAGTCAATGGAAAGAGATACAGGACTATCCGGATGGCTATGATGCACACTCCAATGAGGCGGACATCCTGGACTGTCTCCCTCTCTACCCATTCAGGTCAGAACCTCAAACTAAAATTTAATTAAATCATCTTTATTTTTCTATCTCTCAATCTTTGTGGTCCTAGCACCTCCCCCAACCCTCCATTCACCTGCCTAGGCACTATTACACTACTTGATACCTCTCCTACTACTCCCTTTGCACAAACCTAAGCCACCAACATAGCCGCTCAATCACCCGCCTTAGTGTCCCCCCTCCTTCCCAAGCCCATCACCCCCTCACAGTACCAACCCCCCTGTACAAGCCCATACACACATATTGCACCATAACTCCCTACCCTATTCTAGCAGTGCCTGCCCCACCATGGAACTCACAGGCGCGCATACCTACACCATTAACTACCCCCCCAATCTCTCAAAAAAAGCATCCAAACGCTTCAAACACAACATGATAAAACTAAACCCGGAAACGCCCATCTCTGAACCCTACTTCTCCACAAACATAGGACATATATCTACGGATATAATCTTTTACACTAAACGAAGAGCGTAATGGAGGAAAGCATTCCTTGAAATATTTGCGATCTCCTCCACCAGAAAAACCGCACATGGTCTCATTATCTATATCTAACCCTCCCAAAACTTCAAAGCGGCAGCAACCATCACAATATTTAATAACTGAACTATTCTCATGCAATCAACAGACCGCAGCCTAAACCTGTTGGATAACATCTTCCCCATTATCAAGGAACAAGTGAGAAAATCACAAGCCCCGCCCCAGGCTACTCCCAACACCAGCACTTAGCTTATCACACCGCCAAATTCTGCCGCTAGCCACACTCCCTTATTACCCCGACCAACATTTACACCCGAGCTCCAATCTACCCCACCCTCCACACCTGACGTATACATAAGACGCTCCCCCTTCCTACCGCACCGGCAATGACACCCATCACGGATTCATAAACCACCACACTGACATCACAACCATTTACTACAATTAAGTGCCCCTCCCCACAAGACTCCACCATAAGACACTACCCCCTTACTAAGGCACCAGCATTTACACCCTTATCAGACTCAGCATCCTCCCCTGGAAAGAATTTTTTCCCCACCTTTGTCAACACTACCCCGTGCGAACCCACCAATCCCATGACCACATCGCTACCACGTACCTCTACGCCCCCTACAGCCACTCATCACTCCAGTTTAACACTCCCAGATATGGAGAGTGATCTAGATGGGATGGTTCATAATAACCGTGAAGGAGGGCCGCCCTCTAACCAACCTTTGGATGCAAACACACCTCCCACACCCATAATACATCCACTGATTGGGCTCCCTCCCTCACCAGACCCTAGACTTGAAGAGATCATACTCTCGTTACGGCAAATCAAAGCAGAAATACAACTTTTATCTGACGTTCTTCTGAGTCAACCCTGGAACAACAGATTTACATGACAGACTAAGTCAAATTCACACCTGACCCACGAACTAGTTACATCAAAAATTCCGACACCAAGATGGAAAGCAGTTCCATTTCACAGTAACTCAACCCGTCCTATACGCAGTATTAATCCGCTATCAGAGAAAGACTTACTCTCTCTACTACAGTCCTACGAACCCACACACCGGAATTACAACACCATGACTACAGATTACACACCAAAATGGCTCTAATCCCAACCATTCCACCCAATGCTCACAGGCCCATTAAACGCAACACCAGAGGCATCATTGAAAACAACCTTAGACAAGTTACCCTCATTCAGGAACCCAGCACATCCCATCTCACGCCCCGTCTTAAGTGTATACTACTAAATTGTAGATCGGCTTCAAGACATGCAGCTGACATAGCTGACCTCATTCTCACACAACAACCGGAGTTACTAATTTTAACTGAAACCTGGTTAAAGGAATCATCTACACCTATCATTGACAGACTAGTACCCCCAAACTATGATATCATCAGGTTGGATAGAACAGACAAGACTGGTGGGGGAATAGCCTGCATACATCGGAACACTATCTCAGTAAACAGATTCACATCCCCCGTACTCCCGTCTTGTGAATACATTTGCCTTGACATCACTAGCAACGGCAAACCAATATGTTCTTTTCACACCTTCTATCATCTTCCAGGTGACAACCTCACCTTTACCGAACAATTGATGGACATAGTCTCTACTAATGCCGGACATCAAAACACCCAAATATTTCTCGGAGACTTCAACCTCCACTGGAATAATCCCAATGATGCAGTTGTCAATAGTCTCAAAAACTTCCTCGCGGACCTCGACCTCACCCAAATTGTGAACAGCTCGACACACGATAAAGGATCCATCCTTGATTTAGTAATCGCTAAAGCTGATTCCATCCAGTTAGACACGATCCTTCCATGTGATTGGTCGGATTATCATTCTATCCCCTTCTTCATCAACAAAACAGTGAAACTTTACCCCTTCAGTGCCCATGACGAGATGGTCTCGTCATGGAGCGCAGTTGCGCTGTGCCCATGACGAGACTATCTCGTCATGAACCCCGCCCGCTAATGCAACGCCCGGCACAGGGCGGGGAAAGGGCGTGGCACTGAAGAGGTTAACTTGGGTCAGCCCACAAGGCCTAAAGTATGGAACAGAGACATGAAAAACATTGACCCTAATACACTCACAACCTCCAGCTACAACTTACTTCTTCCCCCTGTAGGGATAGCCGATGTTCATGATCTCACCAACCACTACTTCAACTCCATGAACATAATACTAAATGAGGCAGCCCCCCTTCAATTAAAGAGAGTCTCCACAAAAGACTCTAAACCATGGTACGATGGAAGATTCAATGAGGGTAGACGATCCCTAAGAGCAATTGAACACAGATGGAGAGCAACTCCGTCCGCCAATCACCTCAAGACACTAAGAAAGAAAAGAAACGCATACTACAGAAAGATTAAGCTCACTAAAGCAGACTTCTTTAGCCACCAATTAGACCAGGCAAAAAGCCGTCCCAAAAAACTCTTCGAGTTAATCAAAACTCAATCTAAGGATGCACCTCACTGACCCCAGGATAAATTAGGCCCACGACCCAACGGGAAAGAATTTGCTGCCTTCTTCTCTCAGAAGACAGATGCCATAAAGAAGGACCTTCGCAACGATCTAATCACACACTCGACTGCACACAAGAACCCCGCACCATCCCTTCTAACTTCCCCACACCGAATCTCATCAAAATTCGATCTAAAAAACAATGCATCTAGGTCATCCTTCAACCCCTAAAATGAAGAATCTATTCTCAAAATGCTCACTGCCTTAAATCCTGATAATCACTTTGTTGACCCTCTTCCAGCAAACCTTGTAAAAGCCTTCACCCCACTGCTGCTACCTCTCTAGACCAAGATCATAAAGAATTCCTTACTCCAAGGTTGCATCCCTGACATCCTCAAGGCCAGGCAGGTATCCCCCATTCTTAAGAAACCTATGGCAGATGCTGCAGACTTAAACAATTACCGTCCTGTAGCCAACATACCTACCCTGGCCAAACTCTTAGAAAAATGTGTACACCTCCAGCTGCTAAGACATATTGAACAGTTTATCCGACTCAACATATACCAATCAGGTTTCCATGCAGGTCACAGCACTGAAACGGCCATGACCCATATAATCGACGATGCCCTACAAATTCTAGATCAGAATGGGGCCTGCATACTCATCTTACTAGATCTTTCCTCGGCCTTTGACACTGTCAAACACGATAATCTGATAGATCTTCTGGAACACAGAATGGGTTTAGATGGATCAGTTCTAAGTGGTTTTCCTCGTTCCTCCAAAACAGATCACAACGATTCAAGGTCAATCACTCCCTGTACAAACCTCTTCCGGTCACTTTCGGAGTCCCACAAGGATATGCATTATCACCGACATTGTTCAATCCCTTCATGGAACCCCTCACTGAAATTCTCTACTCGTCAGACGTGCAATACCACATGTACGCTGACAACACACAACTATAACTGAAGATCCATACCCTAGAAGATATCAAATCGCTCAACAATATTCTCAGAGAAACTCAGACATGGCTGGCAGAAAGTCATCTAAAACTGAATGCCCTCAAAACCGAATTCCTCCTCATTGCGCCCCCTGCCCAAGTACCCATATTGCAAGACTGGATCAATTACTGCACCCAATTGTCAACCCCTCATCGTGGATTCAGCAAAATCGCTGGGAATATCTCTAGACAGAAACCTCAATATGCAAAAACACATCAGCAACCCAACAAAGGGAGCAAACTTTCAGATAAACACTTTGAGAAAACTGAAACCTTTCCTGCCAGATAAGGACTTCAAACTGGCAATACAAGCTCTAGTTGTCCCGGGAGTGGACTACGGCAGTGTCTCTCTCTGCGGCCTGCCCAGAGCGGAAACAGCCCCTCTAAGAGCCTCAATCAACGTCGCAGCGAGGCTTATCACTGGCTCCAAAAGAAGTTCCCACCTATCCCCTGACCTAAAATCCCTTAACTGGCTACCTTTTGAAGCCAGAATTCATTTGAAAATAGCAAGAATGACTCATAAAGCCATTCATCACAATACACCCAGCTATCTGGCACAGAAACTGGTGCCCTCGTGTGGGGCTAGATCGTTAAGAAGTGTTAATAACCTTCTACTGAAAACTCAAAGATTCAACAAGAAAAAAACGTATTAACCGAAAATTTTCAGGGATGGTGCCCAGAATTTGGGATGCTCTACCCCCAGAAACCAGACTTAATCCATCTATTGCACTTTTCAAAAAAGAAGTGAAATCGCTCCTCATGGCTAAATTCACCTGAGCAGGGGCTAGTATCATTGTCGACCTACGAATCCTCCACGTTAAACTTTATAATGTGCACTGCCCAGCTAGGTATCCTAGATATTGTATCTATATTATGCTTGATATACAGTGAACGCTTTGTTTTGTATCTTATACCGTGTATCAATGATTGGTTGATTACACTACCATTGTCTATCAGCGAACTTTATACTATTTACCGTGTTTTTATGTAACTAAGATTCTACCTTGTAAAGCGCTCTGATACCCGCAAGAGTCTAGTTCGCGCTGTATAAAACTCTCAAAATAAATAAATAAAATAAACAGACATCACAGAGCTACTACCATTTACGTATTAAACTTACTTGTCACATTAGGGTCTCCCAGGGTGAAAGGCACATGTCCACATGCAAGACATTAATTTAGAAGTTGCATTGTAAATGGAGCTAGTACATACATTTCAGAATCATAACTAAGCACAAAGACATCCCAGTGCAATGGCACATTTCAACATGGATGGTGCTATGTAATGTGTATCTAGCCAGTTTTTCTGACATAGTGTGCTGTATCAATGCCGGCAAAGTGAGCTAAAACAGAAATACATCATATATACTAATACATTGACATGACAATACATTCATCAAGGCAGGTAATTGGTCAATATTGACCTCCAATTGGGAAAAGTCCAGCTTACCATTACTTGGCCCAATAACTGCTTGCTCCATTAAACTCAAGACAGATTCTATGCTAGGTGTGCTGCTTAGTGTGACCCTGTGATAGTCCTGCCACTTGGTGTCACTCTCTCTATTGACTTGTGTGTCACAAGGCATCCACACATTGCAGCTACATTTTGCCTATAACTTTTAGCATGACTAATATAGCAATATTACTAATTGCTGATGGTACATAAATACATGAATACTGATCATCCAAACTCCAAAACGAGCTGGTCCACCTCACGGGCTATCATATCCACCCAACGGTGCTTGATCTGACTGATTGTCCATTCCTTGCCAAATTTCTGGCCCATGTGCTACTGCACCCTCTCCCATCTGTCCTTCCGATTCTTTGGGGGTTAGACTTGGCTTACCCTCCACCTGACACCACCATCTGTGGCAGGTAGTGCATTACCAGCCAGATAAGTCCTCCGGCCTACCCCTCAGTGTAATTTCTGCCTATACCATTCCCAGGCATGACCCTATCCATCCTTAACACCCTAACCCCCAAAATAACAGACCTTTAAACCTATAGCTAGGCCTAATGCGCAAAAATCCCCAAAAAGACAAACACCTGACAACACAAAGACAGATAGAAGTATACATTTCATCACTAAGACACAAAAAGTACACACTAAAGCTAAATCAGGAAAAGACCAGACACCAACTATACCTAAAATGGAAAACTTCACCACAAAACACTCTTGCAATGCTAACAACAACCAGCTCCAATCAACAACAGTAACAGAAAGAGAAAGTAACTTTCATACTTCCTAGTATGCAGCCTGCCACACCCATTGCATCATTTCCTTGGTGTAACCAGCTTGTTTTTGACATTTGTCTTGATTTTTCTGACGTATTGCTACGCAAATGTACATTGTGTGATTCCCTGCGCAGTTGCAATTTTACAGCTATGGTAAGTCCCACGAAATGCGCCTTTTCCTCCACATGCTTCATCTTTTCATGTATGCTAAAATTGATCTTCAAGTGGCTACCCCTGCACACAAAACCCACCTTGACACAGGCCCTCATCACCAGCTGACTTGATTATGGCAATTCTTTCTCAGTAGGAATCTCCGCACTCCTCCTACAAAGACTTCAGACCCTATAAAACACCATAGCCAGACTTGTCCTTGACCTCCCCGACAAGCACACATTACACCACACCACACCTAAGGCAACTCCACCGGCTTCCGGCACACAGGAAATGCCAATTCAAGCTGATGACCCATGCACAGAAGGCTGAACACAACTAAGGACCCACCTACATTAACCGCTTGAACTTCCACCAACCATCAAGAACACTACGCTCCACCTCCCTTTCACTTTCCCACACTGCCCGGATCCATTGAAGCAGAAGTGCAGGACGCTCCTATATCACAGTAAACACCTGGAACAGCTTTTACATACAGCTCAGGACCATCACCTCAATTCTGGAATTCCAAAGAGCTCTCAAGACCTGGCTGTTCAAATTAACCTTCTGTGACCTGCAAGTGATTAGCAGCACTATATACATCTTGATTGATTGATTGATGACACAATATCCATACACAAACACAGAGATGGCTATTATGTCATACATTACGTCTTAGTTAATATATTGTATATTTCTGGTTTCCTTACCAATAAGTAGGTCATTCCCAGATGTGCCATTTTTAAACTGCTCATTGATGGTATTGTGGTGGAAGATGTATGCATCAAGTACACTTTTAGGATATTTTGCGAGCTTATTAATGTACATTCACTGATGGTCCACAATGGCCTGGATATTGACAGAGCAGGTGTGCTTGGGGTTTGTATATAGGTTAGATTTTGCAGCAGGGGCCACAAATTTCACATATGTATGATCAATTGCACCAAGACCATGAAGAAATGCAGCTATGGCACAGAATGCTTGCTTGGTAACAAGTTGTTGTTGTGTAGTTTTGGGGACGAGTAGGTACTGGGGTGGGAGTTTAATGACGGCATCCAAAACAGATGAGAGAAAGGCAGAAAATGCTCCCTGTTAAAATTCCAGCATATCTGGCTTTTGTGACTTGAAAGGAACCTGATGCTAGCATCTGGAGCACAAACATCAATTTCACATTTGGTGGTATGTTATTGGACCTTGCAGATGGTAGCTGGAAAATTGGCCCAATATTCTTGAGCACTTCCATAATGGGCTCCGTCTTGCATCTATAGAACTGTATGACCTACTCCTCCCTGAGGGGTGTGTGCTGCCGAACACATGCTCCCTCCTCCTAAGCTGCCTACGTGGTGGTGATGGACTCCGTGCTACTCCAAGTTGCAGTATGATGACCTCCCTGGTGTAGTTGAGCTTGCCAAGGTGTGTTGTAATGTTTATGTTTTTACACCACAGCTACTGCATCATTTCCTATGCCTGGTTTGCTGATGCACAGCTATTCTGGTGCATTTCTTGCTTTGCGTTGCACTACCCTAGGATGCGTGACGGCAACACCCATAAACGGTAAATAGACATAATATCGAAAAAATAATATCGAACAACAAGAATATCGAAGTTAAAATATCGAGATAACATTAATATCGAAGTGTAGAATATCGAGATAAGTAATATCGTTTTTTTTGTGTTTAGTAAAATATCGAAGTATGAAATATCGATGTAGTAATATCGTTTGAAGATAATATCGATTGAATAGTTTTGTTAGAAATATCGAAATATAATATATATATTGTTTAAAATGTGTATTTAGTGTATATTGAATAAGTAAATTGTTTAATTATATGTATAAATACTTTATTAAAGTTTAAAATATAATTAATAGTGTTAAGTAATTTATAGTATGATATGTTTTAGGAGCGGGATGTTGGGTTATTAGGGGATAAGGGTGGGGAGTGTTTTAAAAATATTAGTGTAAAATCAGATAATAATTTAAAAATATTAAATAATAAATAATTATGAATAGTAAATTGTAATGAAATTTCTAAATTAAATATTTATAATTTAGAAAATAATAAAGAAATTATATATATTTTTTAGGAGCGGGATGTTGGGTTATTAGGGGATAAGGGTGGGGAGTGTTTTAAAATTGTTAGTGTAAAATCAGATAATAATTTAAAAATATTAAATAATAAATAATTATGATTAGTAAATTGTAATGAAATTTCTAAATTAAATATTTATAATTTAGAAAATAAAAAAGAAATTATATATATTTTTTAGGAGCGGGATGTTGGGTTATTAGGGGAGAAGGGTGGGGAGTGTTTTAAAAATGGTATTGTAAAATCAGATAATAATGTAAAAATATTTAATATTCAAGATTTCGAAATTTCAAAATTTCAATAAAAATTCGAAATTATATAATTTGAAATTATAATGAAATTTAAATTTTGTTTTATGAGTGGGATGTAGGGTTATTAGTGTATAAGGGTGGGGAGTGTATTAAAAAGATTACTGTAAAATTGGATAATAAGTTATAAATATTAATACTAAAGAATTAGAAATGTTAACATTTAAATGTAATTTTGACAATGTTTTAAAAAAAAATTCAAATTAATTTCGAAATTATTTTTTTGTTTCATGGTTGGGAATTTGGGTTATTAGGGTGTAAGGGTGTGGATTGTATTTTAATAATTATTACAAAATTATAGATTAATAAATAAATATTTAATTTGGAATAATTCAAATTTGTGAACATTTTATGTCAAAATCTAATTATATAATTTACATTGGAAATTATAATTTCAATATTTATGTTGTATTTATGGGTGGGATGTGGGTATATTAGGGGAGAAGGGTGGGGAGTAATTTTTTAAAATAATATTGTAAACATAGATCATAAAAAAATTCAATTTATTAGTAAATATTGTGAAATCTAAAATTTTAAATAAAAATTATAATTAAATAATTGTATATTTGCAATTTATATGGAAAACATATTGTACATATTTATTTTGGAATTAGGGTTAATATGGGATAGGGGTGGGTATTGTAACTATAGTATTGTTAAATTTAATAGTTTTTAAATGATATCTCATAGTTAATAAATGTAGATTATTAATATTTTAAGTGATGTTATAACCAGCACCTTGTCTCAGTTTGATCTTTCTGGAGCGGGAATATTAAATTTAATTGGGTTAGTGTCCAGCACCTTCCCTGAGTTTATGTTAACTGGAGTGGGAATAGTAAATTATATAGGGTTACTGTCCAGCACCTTCTCTGAATTTATGTTAACTGGAGTGGGAATAGTAAATTATATAGGGTTACTGTCCACCACCTTCCATGACTTTATTTTAACTGGAGTGGGAATAGTAAATTATATACAGTTAGTGTCCAGCATCTTCCCTGAGTTTATGATAACTGGAGTGGGAATAGTAAATTATTTAGGGTTTGTGTCCAGCACCTTTCTTGACTTTATGTTAACTGGAGTGGGAATAGTAAATTATATAAGGTTACTGTCCAGCACCTTTCTTGAGTTTATGTTAACTGGAGTGGGAATAGTAAATTATATAGGGTTACTGTCCAGCACCTTCTCTGAATTTATGTTAACTGGAGTGGGAATATTAAATTATATAGGGTTAATGTCCACCACGTTCCATGACTTTATCTTAACTGGAGTGGGAATAGTAAATTATATACAGTTAGGTGCCGATCACGATCCGGTAAAAAATTCCCCCGTGCGACTCGTATCGGGTCTTTTTACCGTACGAATCGTACAAGTGCCGTACGAACTGGCAATCACGATTCGCATGGTAAAAAGTCCATACGAACCGCACTGGGAATCATTCCCCACACGTCCCCGGGTCGGAAAATGTGTCCGACACGTCCTCGGACGATTTACTTTACAAACGTGAAAAACCAAGTCCGACCTAGGAATCACGATCCATCCCGTGCGTCCGAGGTTACAACCGTATGGAAAAAACACCGTCCGCACCGAACTCCTACAGCAACCATGGAGACATGTGCCCGCATACGCGCCCAACACTCCCCCCAGCCCCCGTACGTCCGACACGTACCCCCCGTATATGTATACCCCCACCCGTCTAGGTACACCCCAGTACGTTCCAGTCGTACCCCCACCCCAGTACGTGTCGTACCACCGTCAATGTACACCCCCCCACCCCAGTACGTGTCGTACCACCGTCCATGTACACCCCCCCCCTGTACGTGTCGTACCCCCCGTGTACCTACACCCCAGTACGTGCGAGCCACACCCCCACCCCAGGACGTGTCATAGCCCCGTCCACCCACACCCCAGTACGTTCCAGTCGTACCCCCACCCCAGTACGTGTCGTACCCCCCGTGTACCTACACCCCAGTACGTGCGAGCCACACCCCCACCCCAGGACGTGTCATAGCCCCGTCCACCCACACCCCAGTACGTTCCAGTCGTACCCCCACCCCAGTACGTGTCGTACCACCGTCAATGTACACCCCCCCACCCCAGTACGTGTCGTACCACCGTCCATGTACACCCCCCCCCCTGTACGTGTCGTACCCCCCGTGTACCTACACCCCAGTACGTGCGAGCCACACCCCCACCCCAGGACGTGTCATAGCCCCGTCTACCCACACCCCAGTACGTTCCTGTTGTACCCCCACCCCAGTACGTGTCGTACCACCGTCAATGTACACCCCCCCACCCCAGTACGTGTCGTACCACCGTCCATGTACACCCCCCCCCTGTACGTGTCGTACCCCCCGTGTACCTACACCCCAGTACGTGCGAGCCACACCCCCACCCCAGGACGTGTCATAGCCCCGTCTACCCACACCCCAGTACGTTCCAGTCGTACCCCCACCCCAGTACGTGTCGTACCCCCCGTGTACCTACACCCCAGTACGTGCGAGCCACACCCCCACCCCAGGACGTGTCATAGCCCCGTCTACCCACACCCCAGTACGTTCCTGTTGTACCCCCACCCCAGTACGTGTCGTACCACCATCAATGTACACCCCCCCACCCCAGTACGTGTCGTACCACCGTCCATGTACACCCCCCCACCCCTGTACGTGTCGTACCCCCCGTGTACCTACACCCCAGTACGTGCGAGCCACACCCCCACCCCAGGACGTGTCATAGCCCCGTCTACCCACACCCCAGTACGTTCCAGTCGTACCCCCACCCCAGTACGTGTCGTACCCCCCGTGTACCTACACCCCAGTACGTGCGAGCCACACCCCCACCCCAGGACGTGTCATAGCCCCGTCCACCCACACCCCAGTACGTTCCAGTCGTACCCCCACCCCAGTACGTGTCGTACCACCGTCAATGTACACCCCCCCACCCCAGTACGTGTCGTACCACCGTCCATGTACACCCCCCCCCCTGTACGTGTCGTACCCCCCGTGTACCTACACCCCAGTATGTGCGAGCCACACCCCCACCCCAGGACGTGTCATAGCCCCGTCTACCCACACCCCAGTACGTTCCAGTCGTACCCCCACCCCAGTACGTGTCGTACCACCGTCAATGTACACCCCCCACCCCAGTACGTGTCGTACCACCGTCCATGTACACCCCCCCCCTGTACGTGTCGTACCCCCCGTGTACCTACACCCCAGTACGTGCGAGCCACACCCCCACCCCAGGACGTGTCATAGCCCCGTCTACCCACACCCCAGTACGTTCCAGTCGTACCCCCACCCCTGTACGTGTCGTACCACCGTCAATGTACACCCCCCCACCCCAGTACGTGTCGTACCACCGTCCATGTACACCCCCCCCTGTACGTGTCGTACCCCCCGTGTACCTACACCCCAGTACGTGCGAGCCACACCCCCACCCCAGGACGTGTCATAGCCCCGTCTACCCACACCCCAGTACGTTCCAGTCGTACCCCCACCCCAGTACGTTCCTGGCGCACCCCCAACACAACCTCCTGAGTACGGAGCGCACCCCATGCCCCAACATCACAACCGCATGTACGAGTCGTACAAAGCCACACACAAGGACCAAATCGTACAACCAAATGGCCCATGTACACACCGTACACACGCTCAAAACGCACGTACACAACAAGGACAAAACAAAACAACTCAACAATATACCATTCGAAAGGCACACAGCCACTAAACATGGCCAACAACCACTAAAATAACACAATCACTGACCTGCAACTGTCAAAAACAAACAGAGGCCCAATACACCACCACTCCTTATAACACACCCACCCAAAATTCAAACACTGCCACACCCACCCATGGACCAATAAAAAGGGCCCACACACACAAACCATGAGCCTTTGCAACAGACCCACTGCTGCCAGACACCACAGAACCAGACTACAAGCGACACCACATCTTACACTTGCACACCTTCACACGACCACCCTCACAAACACCCTCTCATCACATTCACACACACACACAACCATCCACACCCCCCCCCAACATCCACACACCCCCCACACCCACACCATCCCCACCCACACCCCTCACCATGCCCACTACCAAGAATCCAAAGTTCAGTCACCGAGAGTTGGAGGTCCTTGTTGATCAAATCCTCAGAGTCGAGCCACAGATCTTTGGAACATTGGTCAGAAGCACCAGCCAGGCAGCCAAAACAGCCATGTGGCATACCATCGTCGATGCTGTGAATGCTGTTGCGGACACCAGGAGGACCAAGCAGGATTGCCAGAACAGGTGGTACGATCTGCGGAGGAGGGTCAGAGCCAAGAGACAGGAGGAACACGACCAGGCCAACGCCACCGGAGGAGGGCCCTCCCGCAGAGCCATACAGTACCATCCCTGGGAGGAGAGGGTGATGGCCATACTGCCGGTGGAGGCAGTTGAAGGAGTAGAAGGACTCCGAGACCCGGGTGAGTACACAAACAACGCACCTCACATGGGGGGAACTGCAACCACAACCAAAATTAATAACAGGCATGCAACCACCACAAGCCATCGCATTACTCAACCACACTCCATGAGCAGGCACATGCCACTGCTGCCACCATGCCCCATGCACCCAGCTGGACAATGTCAAGTCACAGGCCACAGAAGACAACAACACATGACACGGTAACCCGGATGGCGGGAGGCTGGGCACCAAGAATCACATAGTGCGACTCCAAAGCAGACAACAATGCACTCTGCCCATATGGCCTAGGTCACAGCCAGACAAACACTGTGTCCCAACACAGGAATGACTTGCCAGCAAATGGCGGACGCCTTGCATCAACACATGGGGGTGAAGGCACTGTTTTGCACATGCCAGCAGCTAATGAACAGCCAACAGTGTGAAAGAGTGGCAGCACACACCACCACAGCAGCAGCGCACAGACACACAGCAGACAAAATGGGTGCCTGGAGATCAGAAACAAACTCACATCAACAGGCCAAGGGCCACTCTAAGATCTGCTAACAGTGTGTGCCCAGGAAGCTGGGCCAAGGTGACAGAGGGTGACACACGGAGGGAGGGAGAGGGGGACACAGAGGGAGGGAGAGGGGGACTGAGAGGGAGGGAGACGGACAGAGGGAGGAGGCTGACACACAGAGGGAGGGAGAGGGGGACAGAGAGGGAGGGAGAGGGGGACAGAGAGGGAGGGAGACACAGGAAGATGGACAGAGGGAGGAGGCTGACACACAGAGGGAGGGAGAGGGGGACAGAGAGGGAGGGAGAGGGGGACACAGAGGGAAGGAGAGGGGGACTGAGAGGGAGGGAGACGGACAGAGGGAGGAGGCTGACACACAGAGGGAGGGAGAGGGGGACAGAGAGGGAGGGAGAGGGGGACAGAGAGGGAGGGAGACACAGGAAGATGGACAGAGGGAGGAGGCTGACACACAGAGGGAGGGAGAGGGGGACAGAGAGGGAGGGAGAGGGGGACAGAGAGGGAGGGAGACACAGGAAGATGGACAGAGGGAGGAGGCTGACACACAGAGGGAGGGAGAGGGGGACAGAGAGGGAGGGAGAGGGGGACAGAGAAGGAGGGAGACACAGGGAGAGCAAATCAGTCCTGTGGTGTGTGGGAATGTCTGCTCGTCAGCAGGTGGACTGCGTGCATGTAGACAAGGGTGGCCAGTGCCAGAACCCCCCCTCTTCATCATGGCAAAACGCAGGGCCATGTCACAACCTGTACACGAGCACAAGGACAGCCACCTGCATCATATAAGTGTGTGGATCCACTCCATGTGCACATGTACAGTGCTACAAGGAAGGCGCAAATGCATAGCTCGGCACACATGCACACTCCACTGCTGACTGCAGTCACACTTGACGCAGCAAGTAAGACTGTGCCACACATAGTTAAAGGGGCCAAATTGGTGCCCAAGGGACACACACATGCACAAGTGCACTGTGAGTGGAATGCAAGACAGATCCTAATTCCAAGAGGAAATGTGCCAACTTTGTAACGGATGAAACATGGATGTTGCATGGATCAAAATTAACATTTTCTCTCTCACACACAGGTCAACGTCGTGCTGCACCCCCCAACACTGGGGGGGAACACTCACAGGACCCGGATCTGCAGGAGACCGATCCCACCGGCAGCGACCACTCTCACCACTCTGCGGATGACCCCGACCGACCTGGCCCCTCTGGTGTCCAACCACCTGCAGCACCTGCGTCAGGTACAACCGTGCCAACCACCACCCCCACTCCTGCCACATCCCAGGAGACACCCAGGATCCCTGCCCCAACACCACAATGCAGCCAGGCTCGCCAGGAGGGACACGGTGTCCCGGGCACCCAGGAGGAGGCAGGCGACAATGCCAATGCCACCCCTCAGGGGTCCCGGAGACCCGATGTGCCCACAAGTGCAGGCCAGACGCAAGTGGGCAGGGGTGGTGGGAGTGGAGGACGGCGGAGGCGCGAGCCTGACCAGTTGGCTGGGGATCCGGTATTTTCACATGTCCGTAACATCCTGGACTCATACCGGCAGGACACCACGGGCATGGCCCAGGTTGTGTCCGTCCTCGAGGGGATCAAGGTCCAGCAGGCCCAGCAACATGCGGAGCTAATAGCCTGTCTACAGCTACACCAACGGAGGATGGAGGACAGACAGGCTGAGCAAGTGACGGCGTCCCAGGGGATTCACGCTGAACTCCGTCGGATGGCCGACACCATGGCCGACCCTCCCTGTGCCAGAAGGCGGAGAACATCACCACCCACAGGGAGGGATCATGAGGAGGAGGAGAAAACATCCGACGGAGCATCCCAGACGTCGTCACGGCCTGCTGCTGAGGTTCCCCGCAGGAAGCCGGGTCGTCCACGGAAAGGACCGTGAGGGTGGCTGCTACATCACCATCTCCCAGGACACCTGGCCTGGCACCTGGCCCACTGGAGCAACAGCATCACAGCATCAAGAGACATTCTCTGCCACATGGCCCTGCTGGTCACTGGCTGACCAATGTTGACAAAGACTGTGGCATGGACTCTGAGGATTTCCAATGGCAAGGACACCAACTCCCCTACTGAACTTTGGATTCCCTAATCCCGGAAAGCCCCTCACTTTGTCCCCCCCCCCCCCAATAATAAATCACACTATTAAGAGTAGATGCCTGCTGGTAGCATTATTACCTAACATGTGTCTTGTACAGTCTAAACATGCCTGAGTCATCTGTTCACTTCAACCATCCACACCCTGGGGCCTGAGTCTGGCACAGGACACATGGGTCACAGTTTATTAGGCAAGACAGACATGGAGCACCATACACACCCGTGATGGTCAGAACCAGCTGAGGGGGTGGCCGAACAACCGTGCTGACAGACACATTGAGTACAGCAACAGTCATGCGCAGAGGTCAGGGATCCTGGCCCGTGTCCTGGGGGGCACCCAGGTACGTGTAGACAGGTGGCAGAACCATGTCCTGCAAGCTTGAGTCCGGTGGATGCAGAGAATGGGGGCCTGGACAACGTTGGATGCATGGGGATGGCACATGTCACACTACCCACACAGTCATGGACATCATGCCCAATACACAGTCTCAGCACACACACACAGCTTGCATCTTGCCACTCGACACATTGACACATAGCCACAATCTGGGAATACCATGCCAGACATGCAGGATGCACCGTGCCAACACACCAGCATTGACTGAGAAGAGGCACCTTGGAGGCATAGGGACACCTTTAATAGTCATGTTTTTGGGATTGCAGAGGCAACTTGAAGTACACATGAACACATCATGTGGAGTAACATGTGGCTCAAACACTGGCACCCCCCTTCTGCAGCACAAATGCGTGATAGCCATGGAACTGGCACACAAGTGTCGGCTAACAGCTAAATACCCACAGCTGCTCACGGAGAGACTGCCATACACCATACATCCGCTGATGTGGAAGTCCCACGCCATGTCAAGACAATGTTAACCGTATGTGTCCGAGGGCAGTGCCACACACATTGATGCCTTCATCACAATCCACTATCCCATCACTGATGACTGTCAACAAGTCTGACCATCTATTCAGGTGTACCCAGCTGCATGTTGTGTCCCATGGGGATGCCACATGTCTGCAGAGGAACCAAACCCCGACCGGGCCTGTGTGCACACATCGTGAACAACTGCCACACCCAATACACCCCAGATGCATCCCTTACCCCATGGAGACTTCCAAACGTGTCCGTGCCTGTAACGCTGAGTCAGCCCACAATGCCATGTCCATGAGGAATAGCAGTGCCACAACAATGCAACCAGAAGACGGCATGCGCAGGTTCCTGGGGAAGAGAGACACACAAGAAGTCAGCCACAAAGAGCACAGCCACTTGCATGTGCATTGACTCGACACATGTATGGATGAAAAAATGCTAGGTCACAATTATGAGTGGGGAAATACTACCATCACTGCCACCATCACTCCAGTGACACACCCACGCACACCTCTGACTCACGTGCCATACATGCAGGTGGAGACACGTATCACAACACATGCCACACGGGGACCAAGGCGTGCACACTCAGACACTGGTACTCACCACTAAGCAAAGAAGTCGCGTATGAGCCGAGTCCGGATGTCCTCTTGCGGCTCCACATCCTCCACATCACTAGCCCCATTGCCAAGCCCTTCGTCCTCCACGGGTGGATGGTCCTCGTCATGTTGATTCAGGATGAGTGGCACAGCTCTTTCAACTGCCATGTTGTGCAGCATGCAGCAGACCATGAAGATCTTGCAAACCTTTGCCGGGGCATATGGGAGTGCGCCGCCGGTCTTGTGGAGGCACCGGAATCGGCTCTTCAGCATGCCAAACGTCCTCTCTATCACTCGCCTTGTCCGGCCATGGGCGGTGTTGTAGCGGAGCTGGGCCGGCGTGATGGGGTTGCGGAGAGGTGTCAGCAGCCAAGGCATGTTGGGATAGCCAGCGTCCCCTAAATGGAAAGCACATGGATATCGTTAGAACTGGCGAAGCGGTAGTGCTGCTCGGCCAAACAGAATACAGGACAGACAGACTGTACCCACCAACAACACATGCTCGTTCGTTGCGCAGCTGCATCATCATATCAGGCATCCCGCTACGCCTCATGATGTAGGCATCGTGTGCTGATCCTGGGAAACGAGCACAGACATGTGAAATCACCATGTTGGACAGACACACCACAAGGGCATTGATGGAGTGGTAGTGCTTCCGATTGCGGTACGCCACCTCCCGTGCGTGTGGTGGTACCAAACCTACATGTGTCCCATCTATGGACCCAATGACATGGGGCATCCCTCCCAGGGCATAGAAACCACGCTTGACCTCAGTCATCTGTTCAGGGTTTGGGAACTTGATGAAGTCATCCAGGTGAATCAACATGGCCTCCAAGAAATCATGCAGCACACCGCTGAACATGCTCTGGGACATGCCACCAACATGAGCTATGGTATTTTGGAAGGTACCCGTGGCAAGGAAATGTAGGGCAGCCATTACCTTCAGCTGGGGTGTCAGTGCCGTAGGATACCTGTGCTGCGGTTGCAGGTGTGGTGCCAGTCTCGCCGTCAGCTCCAGAATCAACGGTTGGGTGAAGCGGTAGAGCCGGATCCTGTCATTCTCCTGCATGGTGGCCAAGTCTGGAATTCTTCGGGCAACAGGAGGCGCTCTGCAGTAATTTGGAAGTGACAAGGAAGAGTGAGTGCACTACGAGAACAACTCATGTCTACTGAGCACATGTAAATCTGGCAATACACACATGCCACATAGGGAGTCAGGCATGTGCTACATGCCCAGGACACGTATGGATGCAAGGTGACACTCCTTCCAAGACCCAGCTACACACGGTGATTGAGAACCTCCCCATGCCACGCCATGGAAATAGCTGTGTCCCAGTGCAAGTGCACTGCCCGACGCAAGACAGGAGTGACATACACCCACACATCAGCAGAAGTGTGATGCCGATTGCAGAGACTGGCAGCGGAACACTTGAGCCACAGGTCACATTACACTAGTCCAGCCCACACACCTTGCCATGAAGGTGCACATGTCATGACTCACCACACATTCCTTGTGAGTTTGCTGACATGGCCTTGTCACGCTACTCCGTGTCCCTTGCATACATGTGCACCTCACATCCGAGAACACATGTGGCATGGTGTTGGGAACAGTGTGCAATGACAATCTACACACAGCCACATGTTGGTTGCTGCAACGGCTGCAGCTTTTGAGGGTGCTACAACATCAACCTGATGTAAATCCCGGACACATATATGGCATAGTCACATTGTGCACTGTGGGTAGTGATAAGTCATGTGTCATGACCCCTGTACCTGGCATCATGGGACACTTCCGGGTGTTGGTGTCGGTGCCATGCCAGTGACGCTCACCCCAAGTGCGCAGTCCCACATGCACACATGTCAAAGGAGTCAAGGGCATGCCTGGCACACATTGCACCCTCACACAGTACACATGTACACATCTCATCATACATCTGGTGCCTTCTCCACTCAGGAGGCATGTTCCACATCACAGCCTGTGACACCTGTGCCCCACACATGTGGTAATGCACAGACGATGCCTTGATGTCCATTCCTGGACAAGTATGTCCATCCATGGACAAGTATGTCCGCCCTATTCCTACATGTGTGTCGCCTATCACCACAGTGATGTGTAAAATCCGCCGTACTGCTGCTGAGAGGGCCTGTGCATGTTCCCAAATCACTGTGGGAGTGCTGCCGTATGTGTACCCATCGTGATGGCGAGCGTAGATGCGAGTGTACGGTCCGTGCCACTACGGGTACGCATACGCGTGCAGACCCATAGTGATGGAGAGCGTAAATGTGAGTGTACGGTCCGTACCACTACGAGTACGCATACGCGTGCAGACCCATAGTGATAGAGAGCGTAGATGCGAGTGTACGGCCCTATCACTATGGGTCTGCACGCGTATGCGTACCCGTAGTGGTACGGACCGTACACTCGCATCTACGCTCACTATCACTATGGGTCTGCACGCGTATGCGTACCCGTAGTGGTACGGACCGTACACTCGCATCTACGCTCACTATCACTATGGGTCTGCACGCGTATGCGTACCCGTAGTGGTACGGACCGTACACTCGCATCTACGCTCACTATCACTATGGGTCTGCACGCGTATGCGTACCCGTAGTGGTACGGACCGTACACTCGCATCTACGCTCACTATCACTATGGGTCTGCACGCATATGCGTACCCGTAGTGGTACGGACCGTACACTCGCATCTACGCTCACTATCACTATGGGTCTGCACGCGTATGCGTACCCGTAGTGGTACGGACCGTACACTCGCATCTACGCTCACTATCACTATGGGTCTGTACGCGTATGCGTACCCGTAGTGGTACGGACCGTACACTCGCATCTACGCTCACTATCACTATGGGTCTGCACGCGTATGCGTACCCGTAGTGGTACGGACCGTACACTCGCATCTACGCTCACTATCACTATGGGTCTGCACGCGTATGCGTACCCGTAGTGGTACGGACCGTACACTCGCATCTACGCTCACTATCACTATGGGTCTGCACGCGTATGCGTACCCGTAGTGGTACGGACCGTACACTCGCATCTACGCTCACTATCACTATGGGTCTGCACGCGTATGCGTACCCGTAGTGGTACGGACCGTACACTCGCATCTACGCTCACTATCACTATGGGTCTGCACGCGTATGCGTACCCGTAGTGGTACGGACCGTACACTCGCATCTACGCTCACTATCACTATGGGTCTGCACGCGTATGCGTACCCGTAGTGGTACGGACCGTACACTCGCATCTACGCTCACTATCACTATGGGTCTGCACGCGTATGCGTACCCGTAGTGGTACGGACCGTACACTCGCATCTACGCTCACTATCACTACGAGTACGCATACGCGTGCAGACCCATAGTGATGGAGAGCGTAGATGCGAGTGTACGGTCCGTACCACTACGGGTACGCATACGCGTGCAGACCCATAGTGATAGTGAGCGTAGATGCGAGTGTACGGTCCGTACCACTACGGGTACGCATACGCGTGCAGACCCATAGTGATATTGAGCGTAGATGCGAGTGTACGGTCCGTACCACTACGGGTACGCATACGCGTGCAGACCCATAGTGATGGAGAGGGTAGGCATGCATGTACGGGCCGTTGCCATGCATTTGGGGTGCCCTAGGGCCCCCACACGCACCGTACCTGTGTGTGATGCTCCAAATTACATAGGGGACAAGTATTAAGGCCTACATGCATGCTGGTTGTCATGGAGACCAAGTTCAAAATTCGAAATTGTTCTGGAAGGTGCACAGAAGAAGAAGTCAGTTGGAATTTGTCTACTTTGTTGCAATGTGTTTGTGGGGCTGACATCATGCAGGAGAATGAAACCGATAGAGAACACACAGACTGCTAGGTTTGTAGGGATTGGTGGAAACATAGGATGCAAATGTGAGTGACCAATCTCTCTGTACTCCTGTGCATGAGACTGGGCAGAAGGGCACATATAAGGCAGCCAGGTCCCATGAGGGAGCACTTGCCTGCACATCTTTGCATTTGTCGACCCAGCTGCTGCTACTGATTCCCTGGAACCATGTCAAGGGCTGTGGAGAGGACACAGCCATTCACCCTGGAGGAGAACATGGCTCTGCTGGATGTGATCCTCCCACAGTACCCCATGCTGTATGGGCGACCAGGGTATCAGGTGAGTGCATAGGCCACTGCCACAGACTGTCCCTATGTTGTGACTGTGACTTCTGCCATTGCGTCCAGGTGTAACACACATGCCATGTACTGTCGGGGGGGTCCCAGGGGGGGGGTGCCTGATGTCTCCCAGCAGTGCCCTGAGACAGGAGGGGTGGGGGCCTATCACTCACTGCAGTGCCCTGAGACAGGAGGGGTGGGGGCCTAGAACTCACAGCAGTGCCCTGAGCCAGGCGGGGTGTGTGCAGAGTCCTCCCAGCAGTGCCCTGAGACAGGAGGGGTGGGGGCCTATCACTCACAGCAGTGCCCTGAGACAGGAGGGGTGGGTACAGAGTGCTCCCAGCAGTGCCCTGAGACAGGAGGGGTGGGTACAGTGTGCTCCCAGCAGTGCCCTGAGACAGGAGGGGTGTGTGCCTATCACTAACAGCAGTGCCCTGAGACAGGAGGGGTGGGTGTGATGCACAGTGTGAGCCTTGATCATTGATTGTGACATTGCCATCATTCCACCTGTGTACCCACTGTGGCACGTAGTGCTTTTTCCCCTCACCAGGGGATGATGTCCCTATGACAAAGGTGCAATGCGTTGGCTGCATGACATGCCTTGTTGTAACCAGCTAATTTGTACCCATATGTCTCTCTGTGACATGTGGCTGGTGTATTGATGTGGTGTCACTTGTTCTTCCTCACAGGTAGGCGCCACTGCCAAGGAGCAGATCTGGCTGACCGCCGTCAGTGCCGTGAGGCGTGTGGATGGTCGGAGGCGGAGCCTGCCCCAGGTGAGGAAACGCTGGCAGGATATCCGGTGCTGGACGCGGAGGATTGCACGGCTCCTGCTGGGGGACTCACCTGAGAGCCACAAGAACCGCGGCCGCCGCCGTCTGAGCCACCTCCACAGGCGTGTGCTGCCGGTGGTCTTTCCAGACCTGGAGAGGCGCTTACAGGCGATGCAGCAGCCGGAAGGGGGTAGGTACATGTGTGTTTGTTGTGTGTCACCGGCATTTGTAAGGGCACAGTAGCATGAATTCACTGGCAGGGTTTAAAGGTGCTGTGCAGATCCTGTTTGCCCCAGTATAGCGCTGTGCCCCTGCCACCCTTCCCCTCCTTGCAATGTGTTCCCTGGTCTGTGTGTAGTCACTCCTTCACAGGGTAATGTAAGCTGGCGCTTTGTCCACGGGAACAATGTCTGTAGCATCATGTGTGGGGGTGGTGTGTAACAGGTTGTGGGACATTGCCTGTGCACTGTCAAGTTCACTGCATGTGGGTTCCATATCAGTTGGCACTGATGCTGACTCCAGACATGGGAGTTGGTCTCTCATGTGTCATGCCTTACAGCGCGCATGTCCCATGTAGTGGCCTGTGACATGATGTGCATGAGTGTGCGATACACATAGTGCAGGGATGGTGACGTGTGTTGCAGTCATTACCATTCAGTAGCATGTAGTTGCGTGCCCACTACTGTCCCCTGGGGCACCTTTTCCTCAGTGGTGTATGTGTCATCATAAACGTGGCCACTGTCAGTGTCTACAGCGTAAGTTGTGCTCTCTGCCATTGTCCCCTGTCACCATGTATATAGACGTGCTATTTTGTACAGGTGTCCACTGTGCAGCCTGACCTGATTGTCCTTCTTCATACTCACAGTTGCCAGTGCCTGTGTGTCTTGCTATACTCATCTGAGGATGGGCACTGGTACCACATTATTTGTACAGGCGCACCTTGGCTGTTTGGCGTTCAATCTCGCTTTTTGCCTGCCCCTGTGTGTATCACCCAGACTATGAGATGTTGGTGCCACCTGTGTCTCAACAATTTGCCTCGTGTAGGGTCTTGTTGGGGCGGGCAATGCCTATGTGTTAAATCCTGATTACCACTTGCTGGGTCTGGGCAGTGTGTGATGTGTCTGGACACACACGCAATGTGCAGTGACAGAGTCATGTTGTGCATGTTTTCAGCATTACCTATGCAGCATGTGTCTCAAGTTCATGGATATGGTCCCTGGTCATCGGTATTTTCGCCAACGCTGTGTGGTGCAGATGCAGTGCTGGATTGTCCCCAGGGCCTGGGTGCTATGTCAGACTCCTTTTCCTGTGTTTAGCTATTGTCTCATGCTCTCCATGGTATTTCAGTGGCATGGTGGCTCAACCAACTGTGTGTTTCATGCCCTACATCGGTACCCTGTTCAGTAGATGTTAGGGATCTTCCTTTTCAGGCCATGCAATGTTACCTATGTAGATTGGACTCATGTGACAGATGTGTACAGATGTCTGATTATTTCTGTCTCTCCACCCTGCCCACAGCATCGTCGGGGGACACAGAGGGAGACATGGACACAGACCAGGCGGAGGGACCGAGCACCAGTGCCAGCCGTGACATCGGGTCTGGCACATCGAGTGGTACAGAGGCGGAGGAGAGTGTGGCCGAGGACCTGTCGACTGGCACATCAGACTACGAAGCTGACAGGTCCGGGGACGATGTCTCCGAGTGGGCGGAGGCTGCACCAGCAGCTGACAGCGGAACAACACCTCGCACCGCCCCCTCAGTTTCCACCAGCCGCCTCCCACTTGCTCGTGTCCCTTCCCAGCGTGCCCGGTCACAGCATGTCTCCTTCCTGCCAGGCACCGCACCCCCTGCCCCTGTCTCCACTGCTGCCACCAATGCAGAGTCTGTGGACATCCAGCGGCAACTGCAGGTTGGTCAGGCTGCGATCCTTAATGTCCTCCATGCCCACGGCAAAACCCTCACCAACATCGAGGCTTTCTTGGAGGGCATTCATTCATCGCAGGCTGACCAACGCAACTTGCTGAGGTCCATCGACTCCACACTGACTGCAGCAGTGGGTCTCCTGCAGCGCGACCTCCCCCCACCTACCCCTGCCCCATCCACACTTCCCACTCCCATGCCTGTCACACGTACACCCAGACGTCGGCATGCACCCACATCAACGGACACGGGCACCACACCAGCAGGGAAGGTCCACCGCACTCCTCCTGACACGCACACACAGGGTGAGGTAGGCACACCCACTGGGTCGGGGGGCAAACGTGTGACACGCAGCCATAGTGGGAGTCCGCATTCCACCCAGTCCACTCCCTCCAAATCCCCTCCCCTCAGCTCTCCTGGCCACATCTCCCCCAAGGACACCTTCATGGCCGCTCTGTCCCTGAGCCCCACAGTTACACCACCACGCAAGCGGTCAAGGAGGTCCCCGGTCAGGGTGGTTGAGTCTCCCCCCCTGTCTCCACCCTCCCCCGGTGGCGCTGCGACCCATCCCTCTGACCCCCCCCCCCTCCTTGGGGCCTGAGGTCCCTTCGGGTGCAGGGGACTCCCTGGAGGACCTTGCAAAGGTGTGTAGTGCCATCCTGGCCTCCGCCTTTGGCACTGACCCACCCCCTGTGGTGGAGTCCTCCATCCCTGCACCCACAACGCCGCCCCTTTGCCCTGATGTCCCTGCGGTGCCTGTTGCTTCCCCCCCCCCTGATGCCCTCACCAGTGTGGAAGACGATGCCATTTGACTGTGCAGGCAATGTAGGGGACACGCATCCCACTGTGTCCCCCATCCAGCTGAGAATCATTGACTGCCCTATGGGCTTTGTGAAGATTGAACTGCCTGCGATCCACGGACATTGTGCTCATGCTGAATAAAGCTTAATTTTGTTTTCATTATCACACTACTGCTATGCTGGTATTGGTGTTGGTGGGGCTGCTACATGGTTTTGGGTGGTGTGTAAGGGTTTGGGTGTGTGGGATGTGTAGTAGTGTACTGCTCATTGGTGGGACCCTGTGATCTGTGTGCCATCACAAGGTGTTGGCTAACTTTCTTTGTTCATGTAAGCAGTTACTGCATGGTGCACTTGTCCCAGGGTGTATTCCTTCCTCTGTGTACCCAGCTTTCTTCCCTGCAGGGTGTTCCCAATGTTTAGCGCAGAGCTGTGTCTACATGAGCTGTGTGTGTGACGGAGCCCTTCTACTTTGGCCATGCATGCAGGGCCATGTCTCCACCTGCGACAATCGTGGCATCCTTGGTGATCACTGTACTTGTGTGTGGAGTCTGTTGACATGAGTTCATGGGGACATGTTCCCTTGTAGCCAGTATGCATGTGGATAATTCTGGCCTCACACACATGTGTTACACCCCTCCTGTCTCAGGGCACTGCTGGGAGTGATGGGCACCCACCCCTCCTGTCTCAGGGCACTGCTGGGAGGACTCTGCACCCACCCCTCCTGTCTCAGGGCACGGCTGGGAGGACTCCACACCCACCCCTCCTGTCTCAGGGCACTGCTGGGAGGACTCCACACCCACCCCTCCTGTCTCAGGGCACTGCTGGGAGGACTCCACACCCACCCCTCCTGTCTCAGGGCACTGCTGGGAGGACTCCACACCCACCCCTCCTGTCTCAGGGCACTGCTGGGAGGACTCCACACCCACCCCTCCTATCTCAGGGCACTGCTGGGAGGACTCCACACCCACCCCTCCTGTCTCGGGGCACTGCTGGGAGGACTCTGCACCCACCCCTCCTGTGTCAGGGCACTGCTGGGAGGACTCCACACCCACCCCTCCTGTCTCAGGGCACTGCTGGGAGGACTCCACACCCACCCCTCCTGTCTCAGGGCACTGCTGGGAGGACTCCACACCCACCCCTCCTGTCTCAGGGCACTGCTGGGAGGACTCCACACCCACCCCTCCTGTCTCGGGGCACTGCTGGGAGGACTCTGCACCCACCCCTCCTGTGTCAGGGCACTGCTGGGAGGACTCCACACCCACCCCTCCTGTCTCAGGGCACTGCTGGGAGTGATAGGCACCCACCCCTCCTGTCTCAGGACACTGCTGGGAGGACTCCACACCCACCCCTCCTGTCTCAGGGCACTGCTGGGAGGACTCCACACCCACCCCTCCTGTCTCAGGGCACTGCTGGGAGGACTCCACACCCACCCCTCCTGTCTCAGGGCACTGCTGGGTGGACTCTGCACACACACCTCCGATTTCAGGATATGTGCGCTTGGCACATACACGGTGGGGGTACGCACAATGCATTCGAGGTGAGGGTACGAGTCTACTGACACTGGTGTGGTGGGGGTACGCTCCGTACGTCCGCGGGTGTGGGTGCGGGTCGTACTTACACTGTTGGGCTGGGGGGTACGCTCCTTGCATTCGCGGGTGGGGGTACGGGTCGTACTTACACTGTTGGGCTGGGGGGTACGCTCCTTGCATTTGCGGGTGGGGGTACGGGTCGAACTTACACTGTTGGGGTGGGGGTACGCTCCGTACGTCCGCGGGTGGGGGTACGGGTCGTACTGACACTGTTGGGCTGGGGGGTACGCTCCTTGCATTTGCGGGTGGGGGTACGGGTCGAACTTACACTGTTGGGGTGGGGGTACGCTCCGTACGTCCGCGGGTGGGGGTACGGGTTGTACTTACACTGTTGGGCTGGGGGGTACGCTCCTTGCATTCGTGGGTGGGGGTTCGAGTCATACTTACACTGTTGGCATGGGGGGTACGCTGCATGCATACGCGGGTGAGGGTACGGGTCGAACTTACACTGTTGGGGTGGGGGTACGCTCCATGCATACGCGGGTGGGGGTACGGGTCGTACTTACACTGTTGGGCTGGGGGGTACGCTCCTTGCATTTGCGGGTGGGGGTACGGGTCGAACTTACACTGTTGGGGTGGGGGTACGCTCCGTACGTCCGCGGGTGGGGGTACGGGTCGTACTTACACTGTTGGGCTGGGGGGTACGCTCCTTGCATTCGTGGGTGGGGGTTCGAGTCGTACTTACACTGTTGGCATGGGGGGTACGCTGCATGCATACGCGGGTGAGGGTACGGGTCGAACTTACACTGTTGGGGTGGGGGTACGCTCCATGCATACGCGGGTGGGGGTACGGGTCGTACTTACACTGTTGGGGTGGGGGTACGCTCCATGCATACGCGGGTGGGGGTACGGGTCGTACTTACACTGTTGGGCTGGGGGGTACGCTCCTTGCATTCGTGGGTGGGGGTACGGGTCGTACTTACACTGTTGGGCTGGGGGGTACGCTCCTTGCATTCGCGGGTGGGGGTACGGGTCGTACTTACACTGTTGGGCTGGGGGGTACGCTCCTTGCATTTGCGGGTGGGGGTATGGGTCGTACTTACACTGTTGGGCTGGGGGGTACGCTCCTTGCATTCGTGGGTGGGGGTACGGGTCGTACTTACACTGTTGGGCTGGGGGGTACGCTCCTTGCATTCGCGGGTGGGGGTACGGGTCGTACTTACACTGTTGGGCTGGGGGGTACACTCCTTGCATTTGCGGGTGGGGGTACGGGTCGTACTTACACTGTTGGGCTGGGGGGTACGCTCCTTGCATTCGTGGGTGGGGGTACGGGTCGTACTTACACTGTTGGGCTGGGGGGTACGCTCCTTGCATTCGCGGGTGGGGGTACGGGTCGTACTTACACTGTTGGGCTGGGGGGTACGCTCCTTGCATTTGCGGGTGGGGGTACGGGTCGTACTTACACTGTTGGGCTGAGGGGTATGCTCCTTGCATTCGTGGGTGGGGGTTCGAGTCGAACTTACACTGTTGGCATGGGGGGTACGCTGCATGCATACGCGGGTGAGGGTACGGGTCGAACTTACACTGTTGGGGTGGGGGTACGCTCCATGCATACGCGGGTGGGGGTACGGGTCGTACTTGCACTGTTGGGCTGGGGGGTACGCTCCTTGCATACGGGGTGGGGGTAGGGTCCGTACATATCCGTCCCCACGCTATGTGATGTTTGTGCGGCCCGTACCCAGGCCTTTGCCACGTGGGTGCGATCCGTCCCGCCATTGTTGGGGTGACGTGTGTGGGCGTGGTCCGACTGGTACCCACGCTCTTCAGGCGTGGGTACGGGACGTACCTGTCTGGTTGTGTTGCCGGTTCGCGTGGTGACGGACTTCCGTTGTGGCGGTCGCTGGCTTATCAGGACACGCCCCCACCCCCTCGTGGTGACCAGGGCATGGGAGTCAGGTATGTCCAGGCCATGTGTGGTGTGTGACTTATGTGGTTGTTTTGTGGCCTGCCCTGGTCATGCCACCCCCACCCCACCCCACTTTCCCCCCTCCCTTAGTTATTCTGACCTTCTGCGGCGTCTGCGTCGTAACCTGTAGAGGAGGTGTACTGCTATGAGGGCAGGGATGACTCGTAGGTTCGGGTCCATGTCTGTCCGTCGCGTACTGGTCCTCCTTGTTCGCGTCGTCGTCTGTCCGTCGCGTACTGGTGGTCCTTGTTCGCGTCGTCCTGATTTCCCGGCAGTTTTTGGCTGCCGCAAAATATTCACCGTGCGGGGTGACGTCGGTGCGAATCGTGATTCCTGGGTCGTGAATGGCTGGCTGCGAGCGTCCCGACGTCAGGTCGGCGCTTTCCCGGATCGCATTGGTAGGTGTTTTTTGTTCGGTCGGGCTTTTTTACGAATCGTACGGTAATGGTGTACCCGTGCGAATCGTAATTCCTTGTTTGTAAAAATTGTCGACCGGGTACGCGTCGGGCGGAGATTATGCTCCGTCCGACGGTTCGTACCCGGTTTTTGCCGGATCGTGATAGGCACCTTAGTGTCCAGCATCTTCCCTGAGTTTATGATAACTGGAGTGGGTATAGTAAATTATTTAGGGTTAGTGTCCAGCACCTTTCCTGACTTTATGTTAACTGGAGTGGGAATAGTAAATTATATAGGGTTACTGTCCAGCACCTTTCTTGAGTTTATGTTAATTGGAGTGGGAATAGTAAATTATATAGGGTTACTGTCCAGCACCTTTCCTGACTTAATGTTAACTGGAGTGGGAATATTAAATTATATAGGGTTACTATATAGCACCTTCCTTGACTTTATGTTAACTGGAGTGGTAATAGTAAATTATATATGGTTACTGGCCAGCACCTTTCCTGAGTTTATGTTAACTGGAGTGGGAATAGTAAATTATATAGGTTTACTGTCCAGCACCTTCCTTGACTTTATGTTAACTGGAGTGGGAATAGTAAATTATATAGGGTTACTGGCCAGCACCTTTCCTGAGTTTATGTTAACTGGAGTGGGAATAGTAAATTATATAGGGTTAGTGTCCAGCATCTTCTCTGACTTTATGTTAACTGGAGTGGGAATAGTAAATTATATAGGGTTACTGTCCACCACCTTCTCAGAATTTGTGTTAACTGGAGTGGGAATAGTAAATTATATAGGGTTACTGTCAAGCATTTTCCCTGAATTTATGTTAACTGGAGTGGGAATAGTAAATTATATAGGGTTACTGTCCAGCACCTTCCTTGACTTTATGTTAACTGGAGTGGGAATAGTAAATTATATAGGGTTACTGTCCAGCACCTTCCTTGACTTTATGTTAACTGGAGTGGGAATAGTAAATGATATAGGGTTACTGTCCAGCACCTTTCCTGACTTTATGTTAACTGGAGTGGGAATAGTAAATTATATAGGGTTAGTGTCCAGCAGTTTTCCTAACTTTAATGTAGGTGAAATGGGAATAGTAATTTCTATAGGGTTAGTGTGCTGAATGTATATGTATTGTGTTAATGAAGTATGTTTTTGGATTAAATGTTGGAAAAAAATGTGATTATTTACATTTTTAAACAATTAAATTAGCTACATTATATATGTGAGAGTTATAAATTATGAAATCCAATGACACATTTTATATTTTTAGATAAGCTTTATTTTTGTTGAAGAAAGTAGACAGATTATTTTTTTTTTATTTACATAATGGAGTATACATTAGTAGACATACAGCAAATATGCATTCATTTGTGTCTTTTTGCAATGTTTTAAGGAAAATAAAATGTATTGATATTATCACATTTTATAACAGAAGTATTGATAATTACAAAAAAACATACATAACATTTATTACTTTTTAACATTGTTTGCAAATAAACATATTCTTACAGTATTCATATCATAATGTTTTTGTTGGCTATATACACAAAAAAAATCATTGCATATTTAATTTCTGAAGAATATTGTTTCATTTTTATTTTGTTGTTGTACATAATTAGTACATGACAAAAAGTATATTTTTATGCTATGTATTTTTAATGATGATTAATAATATTATTGTAGGAAATGTTAATATTATTAATTTTTATATTTTATAATTATATGAAAAAAATTGTTTTGCAACATGTACATTTTGTAAATAATTTTTAAATAATAAAAACATTTTATTATAGTTTGTACAGTTGTGAAAAAAAATTACTGTATTATAATCATAATAATAATGTATTTATAATTATTATGAATATAATTTTTTAAGGTATTGTTTATTACAAAATAATTTTCAAAAAATTTAGATACATTTATGTTATATTTATATATGATTATAATGTTTTAATGTATTTACACTGATTTAAGTAGGGACTTTCATTTGAATGGGATTATTTTGTAACCGCTTCATGTTATTTTGGGTCATTTTGGACTGAGGAAGCTCGCGGTTGGAAGCTGCGTCGCGTTGAGCAAGGTAAGGGGTGTTTTAAGTATTAAGTGTTATTAAATACTTATGTTTAGGGTAGTTAGGATGTTTATAGTGTATTGATAGATAATTTAAAATGTTTTGGGTGTTTTTGACGTGTTAGTAATGATTTAGTTACGTCTGGTTGTTTACTGGTTGTGACGTAGTTTTCGAAGTAAATATTGTGATTAAATATGTGTTGTTTTGAAATGATGTAATTGTATTTATTAAATGTATTTGGGTGTGATTGTGTGGGTGGGTATGTTTTGTTCTGTTTTTCAGGTAAATGTTGATCGATGTTTTTTCGAAGACCAAGACGCATTTTTTTTTTTAAAGTGTGTGTTACTTGATTTAAGTAATAATGTTAACACACTTTTTAACTTTTTACGGGATTTCATGGAGCGTTTATTTTGATTTTTCACTTCTTTTCGGGTTTTTGAGGGTTTGGATATTATGATGGAAAGAGAGACGTTATTTTTTTTTTTTTTTTACAGTGTGTTTTAGTTAATGAAACTAATAAAGTTATCACACTGTTTTTTTCACCGGGATTTCCAGGAGCGTTTGTTACTATTTTGACCTATTTTTCGGGTTTTTGAGGGTTTCACGTTTTTGGATTTGTCGAGGATGGATTTACATTGGATGTGTTGATATTTTCATTTTTGGTGCGGCAAATTTTTTATTATTACTATGGATTGACATAGAAATGGAAGGAGTCTTACTTGGTGGAATTCATCTTGTATGGCTACATCAATGGTAAGTTATATTTTGTTATAATTTGGGTGGGAAATGTTATTATAGTTTATTGTTATATATATTATATTTACAGAAATAATATTTAATTGTACAGATATATTTCCTATATGAAAATGAAATGTATCTGACAATTATATATTATTTAGGAAAATATAGTATTAATATATGATTGCAATTGTTTATTGTATTGACCTATTTCATTTATTAGCTGTGTGTATGTTAATTATAAAATGCTTTTGGCTATTAGTGATAGGTAGTATAGGCCACTTGTTGATGGGTATAGGTTTACTTGACTTTGTAGTAGATCAAACATTTGTTTGGTTTGTTTAGTTAATTTAGGACCTATTTGAGTAACAGATTGTTGCATCCGTAATTCTTGGTAGCTTTGTTCTTTTTGTAGAGATTCCAGGAGTTTTTGTAGGGTAGGTTTCCCTCTGCTTGTAGTTGCTTGGAAGGCATTATGCCATCCTTCAACACTATTGTTTGTTTTGGATTGTTTATTTAAGGTACTCAGGTATACATTCCACCAAGGAATGTGGAACTTTGGTTGTCTTCTATGTCCTGATCGATGTAATCTTCCCACCCAGGTGTCCTCAAAGTAGTCTAGGAGTTGGCTTAATTTGTCTTCGTTCTTTTTGTAATAGGGACTTTCTATTAGAATATTATAGTGTTCTGCTACATCTGTTACAGGTACGTATGCTAGTGCTATTAGTTTTTTAACCTGGTAGGCAAAAGTACTATCTGTAGCATATTGTACACTTAGGGTGGACTTTTGCAGATGTCTCCATAGACTCTGGTTAAAATGATAATAGCAACCTTGGATTGCTGTGTGTGGATAATTTTTTAGTATTGAATTGATCATGGCTAATTCGAAATCAATAATTATTTTTTGTGGGAAATAATTATTGGTTTCTTCTTTAATTTTGGTTAATATTTCTATGTATGTTGTTTGCTGTTTATTTGGTAAGAGGGCATAGATGAATGGAATGTTAGAATGTTGGTACAATCCATGCACTGTGTACAGCTGGTAAAATGGTTTTGGACAAACTTTAAAAGTTCCATCCATCATCCAAGTGTCACATTGTTGTAATTTCACTAAATTGTTTGCAGTAGCAAACATAATTATTCTTTTCTCAGGAGATTTGTTGTCAAAAAAAATAAATGGTTCATTAGTGTGAGTTATGCTTAATTCTGGGGGAATGATTACTGTATCAAATGTTTTAGGGGTAGGTAAAGTTTTGGTAGTTAGTTTTTTTTGTCTAGCTATAGTTCTTTTTAAACAATCAATTGGGGGTAATTGTGCTGATGCATGGTGTGGTATTTTTATTAATTGTTCTTTGAGTATTTGGGTGGTGGGTTTATCAGTGCTAGTACTTGCTTCTTTAATGTTTTCAAGAGCATTTCTAACTTCTATCTCTGTAATATTGGGGGGGTGATTATGTTCTTTTACAGAAAGAACAGTGGTTTCTTTTGTAATAGCTCTACCATAGCATTTGTTTGAGTAGTATTTGCTACATTTCCAAATCATTTTCAGACCACTTTGCTTTTCTTGTGTATATACATAACCCATATAACATAACAACATTTTATTTTTTTGAGACGTTATAAATTCAGCACCTTCAGTCATGTTGTTCTGTATTATGCTAGGGGAGATGAAAAAATATTTTGTAAATATAAACAATGTTATCGATATTTTAAATATATTTACATTTTAGTGAATATACTTACAATGTATAATTTGATGTGTTGAAAGATGTTAATTAGCTGACTTCAAGCTTTCAGTTTAATCTTGGAGATAGATTTTCTGTTGATAAGAGAAAAAAATGTGTTAATAGTTGGATACATTTTTTTGAATGTGCTACTGTTTTAAGGGGAAAGTAACATTCTGGCTGCGTATTTTAGGCTGTTTAATGATTGAGGTTTATATACTTACTTATTTCTTTGGTCCAGTAGGTGATTGCGTAGAAGGTAGTTTTGGATGGTTCAGTGGTTTTCTGTAGAGGAGACAAATAAGGAATAATTATTTTTTAGAATTATTTTTTTAATTAATAGTTGTAGGTGGGTAGGAAAAAGTAAAACAATACTTACATTGATTAATATTAGAGTTGTGGGGATGTCCAAAATATTTCTGTCTTTTTAGAAGGTATCTATAGAGGCAAAATGAATGTAATTAAATGAAGTGTAGTACATTCATTTATAGAAATAGTTTCAGCTGTAGCATTCTAGATTAGTTGCTTTATAAACAGAGTTTAACTTACTTTCTGTAGTTGTTAAATTTTCTTTTGGACTGTAATTCTTCTTTCAGGAAACAGTTGAGTAGAGTTTCGTCTTATTTCTTCTTTTCAGTTTGTAGCGTGAAAGAGATGTTGAAATGTAGTGTTTTTATAGTGTGCAATTAATTAGTTGCTTCATTTCATTGGTTTAATTTGAAATGTGAGCATGTCATTGGTCCACCTTAATTTTTTTTTCTTTTCTGGCTGTTTGTTTCCTTGTAAGGGAAACGCTAATTAGCAACTTATTAGTAGTAAGTCATTGTTTATTTGTAGTATTAAATGCTTTAAAGATATTTTTAAATGTGGTTTAATGCATGCATAATAATTATAAAATTATTTATGTAGTGAAATGTATTCATATTGTTTATGGAATGTTTATTTTTAAATGTATGTGTTTGAACGAAAATTTTAATGTTATTTACGTGTTTTATTATGTATTGCAATGTTAATGTATGTGTTGTGCTTAAAGTATATTTTCTTCATAGTTTTTTAGATAGTCGATATTGTGAAATATTCTATATTTTGGTTGTCTATATTTCTGGTTTCGATAATTTTGTCATTTACATTGTCATTTAAGAGTAGACGATAATTTTGTTAACGATATTTTTAACTTCGATATAATGATATACGATATTTTGTTAAGACGATATTGTGTACTCGATATTTTTGTATTTTCTTTAATAAGTATGGTGAGTCGATAATATTGTAGTCGATAATTTAGCAACGATATTTTAAGTAGTCGATATTTTGGTAATCGATATTATGTCAGTGATCCCCATAAACACCACTGAGTTACATTTGCATCGGATTTTGTGGGAGAACGCCTGCATTGCATATATTAATTGTTGTGTCACACAACTGCGTTCTGTGCAGCTTTTGTCACACGCATACCTTAAAAATCTACGCATTTTTTAAGCTGCATCATTTTTTAAACATGACTTACTGCTTGTGCCACCCTTGCATCACACTACACGATACAAGGCTGGTGCAAGCCACTCATAAATATGCCCCTGGGTCTTACAATCATCCTTCTCAGAGTATTCATTTTATTAACCTCAGAGTGATGAGTGAATGAGTAAAGTCTTTCTAAATTCACACCTGTGGCATGCATGCTACTCACAGGTGTCAGCAGCTGACTGACATCTTCGGGAGCTTGATTCGCTGGTCGAAGGGAAGCAGCTTTAGTCCAGCTCACATTATGCTTACAACAAAAACATACAATAATGGTTGTGTACATGGAGGTGGCTGGTCACTAGATTTTACAGACGGACGTTTGGGAATTATAGAAAAATTTAATATATGTGAGCATGCGAGTTTAAGTAAAATATAGATATTTACGCACTTTAAGTAGCAGGATGATCACAGAACCGCACCATCGTAGGATGAACACAGATTATTTATTCGAATCTAGGTGATTGCACGTTCTGTGTTTTTTTAAGGCAGGATTAATGCAAGTTTCAAAAATAAAACAAAAGGGAACACGACATATTTATATAAATGAAAACAATTTATTTCGTCTAATTTTTTCACAAAATGTAGCCTGTTATTCATCTGTAAATCGATATATATATTTTTAAAAGAACATCGCACAAGTAAATGAAATTACAGTGTACATGTACATTGAGACAGAGGCAGGGAGCATGCGTCTTAGCGTAGAGCGGTAATAGCGCATACATCCGTACAATGGGTCAGACATATAAAGTGAAAGAACTGCTAGGAATCAATTAAGCATTTATGACGCGTCATTCCATGAACTCGTACATACGTCCGTTCTCCGGATGTATGTGTCCGACTGCAAGCGTGTCCTATGGGGCGGGTTAGAATGGCATGCTGCAAGCTTCAAGAATGCAACATTGATTGTACAGTTTGCAAGCAGCTAGAATCCTAGCGCCGGAAAAGGTTGTCACACTTCACAGTACAAAAAAAACAATCTTTAAGTTGTAAACAATGCGTGAATGAACGATGTCTGGCTGGCGTATTTTGGAAGGAGAAGGCAGCACATGCAACTCCCTTTAATTACATGACGCAGGGCATCTATGGAAGCCAATTATCTGCAAGCGAACTTGTTTCCCTGCACTATGCATATGAGCAGAACATGTTACATTCCTTCTGAATAGTCCACAGTACAACATTTCAGCATTCCTAAAATGCTGTAACAAAATACAATTCCAGTAAATTTGCGCTTACACATAGCAGACGCACCTACATGCAGGTAAAGCATGTAGGTGCATCTGGGAGGGAGCATTTTCTGCCATCTGTGGCAGGTAGTGCATTACCAGCCAGATAAGTCCTCCGGCCTACCCCTCAGTGTAATTTCTGCCTATACCATTCCCAGGCATGACCCTATCCATCCTTAACACCCTAATCCCCAAAATAACCCCCAAAATAACAGACCTTTAAACCAATAACTAGGCCTAATGCGCAAAAATCCCAAAAAAGACAAACACCCGACAACTCAAAGACAGATAGAAGTATACATTTTATCACTAAGACACAAAAAGTACACACTAAAGCTAAATCAGGAAAAGACCAGACACCAACTATACCTAAAATGGAAAACTTCACCACAAAACACTCTTGCAATGCTAACAACAACCAGCTCCAATCAACAACAGTAAAAGAAAGAGAAAGTAACTTTCATACTTCCTAGTATGCAGCCTGCCACACCCATTGAATCATTTCCTTGGTGTAACCAGCTGGTTTTTGACATTTGTCTTGATTTTTCTGACGTATTGCTACGCAAATGTACATTGTGTGATTCCCTGCGCAGTTGCAATTTTACAGCTATGGTAAGTCCCACGAAATGCGCCTTTTCCTCCACATGCTTCATCTTTTCATGTATGCTAAAATTGATCTTCAAGTGGCTACCCCTGCACACAAAACCCACCTTGACACAGGCCCTCATCACCAGCTGACTTGATTATGGCCATTCTTTCTCAGTAGGAATCTCCGCACTCCTCCTACAAAGACTTCAGACCCTATAGAACACCATAGCCAGACTTGTCCTTGACCTCCCCGACAAGCACACATTACACCACACCACACCTCAGGCAACTCCACCGGCTTCCGGCACACAGGAAATGCCAATTCAAGCTGATGACCCATGCACAGAAGGCTGAACACAACTAAGGACCCACCTACATTAACCGCTTGAACTTCCACCAACCATCGAGAACTCTACGCTCCGCCTCCCTTTCACTTTCCTACACTGCCCGGATCCACTGAAGCAGAAGTGCAGGATGCTCCTATATCACAGAAAACACCTGGAACAGCTTTTACATACAGCTCAGGACCATCACCTCAATTCTGGAATTCTAAAGAGCTCTCAAGACCTGGCTGTTCAAATTAACCTTCTGTGACCTGCAAGTGCCGGGTTGCCCTATAGCGTGATTAGCAGCACCATATACAACTTGAGTGATTGATTGATGACACAAGATCCATACACAAACATAGAGATGGCTAATATGTCATACATTACAACGTCTTAGTTAATATATTGTATATTTCTGGTTTCCTTACCAATAAGTAGGTCATTCCCAGATGTGCCATTTTTAAACTGCTCATTGATGGTATTGTGGTGGAAGATGTATGCATCATGTACATTTTCAGGATATTTTGCGAGCTCATTAATGTACATTCACTGATGGTCCACAATGGCCTGGACATTGACAGAGCAGGTGTGCTTGGGGTTTGTATATAGGTTAGATTTTGCAGCAGGGGCAACAAATTTCACATATGTATGATCAATTGCACCAAGACCATGAAGAAATCCAGCTATGGCACAGAATGCTTGCTTGGTAACAAGTTGTTGTTGTGTAGTTTTGGGGACGAGTAGGTACTGGGTGGGAGTTTAATGACGGCATCCAAAACAGAGAGAAAGGCAGAAAATGCTCCCTGTTAAAATTCCAGCATATCTGGCTTTTGTGACTTGAAAGGAACCTGATGCTAGCATCTTGAGCACAAACATCAATTTCACATTTGGTGGTATGTTATTGGACCTTGCAGATGGTAGCTGGAAAATTGGCCCAATATTCTTGAGCACTTCCATAATGGACTCCGTCTTGCATCTATAGAACTGTATGACCTACTCCACCCTGAGGGGTGTGTGCTGCCGAACACATGCTCCCTCCTCCTAAGCTGCCTACGTGGTGGTGATGGACTCCGTGCTACTCCAAGTTGCCGTATGATGACCTCCCTGGTGTAGTTGAGCTTGCCAAGGTGTGTTGTAATGTTTATGTTTTTATACCACAGCTACTGCATCATTTCCTATGCCTGGTTTGCTGATGCGCAGCTATTCTGGTGCATTTCTTGCTTTGCGTTGCACTACCCTAGGATGCGTGACGGCAACACCCATAAATACCACTGAGTTACATTTGCATCGGATTTTGTGGGGGAACGCCTGCATTGCATATATTAATTATTGTGTCACGCAACTGCGTTCAGTGTAGCTTTTGTCACACGCATACCTTAAAAATCTACGCATTTTTTAAGCTGCATCATTTTTAAACATGACTTACTGCTTGTGCCACCCTTGCATCACACTACACGATACAAGGCTGGTGCAAGCCACTCATAAATATGCCCCTGGGTCTTACAATCATCCTTCTCAGAGTATTCATTATATTAACCTCAGAGTGATGAGTGAATGAGTAAAGTCTTTCTAAATTCACAGCTGTGGCATGCATGCTACTCACAGGTGTCAGCAGCTGGCTGACATCTTCGGGAGCTTGATTCGCTGGTCAAAGGAAAGCAGCTTTAGTCCAGCTCACATTATGCTTACAACAAAAACATACAATAATGGTTGTGTACATGGAGGTGGCTGGTCACTAGATTTTACAGACGGACGTTTGGGAATTATAGAAAAATTTAATATATGTGAGCATGCGAGTTTAAGTAAAATATAGATATTTACACACTTTAAGTAGCAGGATGATCACAGAACCGCACCATCGTAGGATGAACTCAGATTATTTATTCGTATCTAGGTGATTGCACGTTTTGTGTTTTTTTAAGGCAGGATTAATGCATGTTTCAAAAATAAAACAAAAGGGAACACGACATATTTATATAAGTGAAAACAATTTATTTCGTCTAATTTTTTCACAAAATGTAGCCTGTTATTCATCTGTAAATCGATATATATATTTTTAAAAGAACATCGCACAAGTAAATGAAATTACAGTGTACATGTACATTGAGACAGAGGCAGGGAGCATGCGTCTTAGCGTAGAGCGGTAATAGCGCATACATCCGTACAATGGGTCAGACATATAAAGTGAAAGAACTGCTAGGAATCAATTAAGCATTTATGACGCGTCATTCCATGAACTCATACATACGTCCGTTCTCCGGATGTATGTGTCCGACTGCAAGCGTGTCATATGGAGCGGGTTAGAATGGCATGCTGCAAGCTTCAAGACTGCAACATTGATTGTACAGTTTGCAAGCAGCTAGAATCCTAGCGCCGGAAAAGGTTGGCACACTTCACAGTTCAAAAAAAAACAATCTTTAAGTTGTAAACAATGCGTGAATGAACGATGTCTGGCTGGCGTATTTTGGGAGGAGAAGGCAGCACATGCAACTCCCTTTAATTACATGACGCAGGGCATCTATGGAAGCCAATTATCTGCAAGCGAACTTGTTTCCCTGCACTATGCATATGAGCAGAACATGTTACATTCCTTCTGAATAGTCCACAGTACAACATTTCAGCATTCCTAAAATGTTGTAACAAAATACAATTCCAATAAATTTGCACTTACACATAGCAGACGCACCTACATGCAGGTAAAGCATGTAGGTGCGTCTGCGAGGGAGCATTTTCTGCCATCTGTGGCAGGTAGTGCATTACCAGCCAGATAAGTCCTCCGGCCTACCCCTCAGTGTAATTTCTGCCTATACCATTACCAGGCATGACCCTATCAATCCTTAACACCCTAACCCCCAAAATAACCCCAAAAATAACAGACCTTTAAACCAATAACTAGGCCTAATGCGCAAAAATCCCAAAAAAGACAAACACCCGACAACACAAAGACAGATAGAAGTATATATTTTATCACTAAGACACAAAAAGTACACACTAAAGCTAAATCAGGAAAAGACCAGACACCAACTATACCTAAAATGGAAAACTTCACCACAAAACACTCTTGCAATGCTAACAACAACCAGCTCCAATCAACAACAGTAAAATAAAGAGAAAGTAACTTTCATACTTCCTAGTATGCAGCCTGCCACACCCATTGAATCATTTCCTTGGTGTAACCAGCTGGTTTTTGACATTTGTCTTGATTTTTCTGACGTATTGCTACGCAAATGTACATTGTGTGATTCCCTGCGCAGTTGCAATTTTACAGCTATGGTAAGTCCCACGAAATGCGCCTTTTCCTCCACATGCTTCATCTTTTCATGTATGCTAAAATTGATCTTCAAGTGGCTACCCCTGCACACAAAACCCACCTTGACACAGGCCCTCATCACCAGCTGACTTGATTATGGCAATTCTTTCTCAGTAGGAATCTCCGCACTCCTCCTACAAAGACTTCAGACCCTATAGAACACCATAGCCAGACTTGTCCTTGACCTCCCCGACAAGCACACATTACACCACACCACACCTCAGGCAACTCCACCGGCTTCCGGCACACAGGAAATGCCAATTCAAGCTGATGACCCATGCACAGAAGGCTGAACACAACTAAGGACCCACCTACATTAACCGCTTGAACTTCCACCAACCATCGAGAACACTACGCTCCGCCTCCCTTTCACTTTCCTAGACTGCCCGGATCCACTGAAGCAGAAGTGCAGGATGCTCCTATATCACAGAAAACACCTGGAACAGCTTTTACATACAGCTCAGGACCATCACCTCAATTCTGGAATTCCAAAGAGCTCTCAAGACCTGGCTGTTCAAATTAACCTTCTGTGACCTGCAAGTGCCGGGTTGCCCTATAGCGTGATTAGCAGCACTATATACATCTTGATTGATTGATTGATGACACAAGATCCATACACAAACATAGAGATGGCTAATATGTCATACATTACAACGTCTTAGTTAATATATTGTATATTTCTGGTTTCCTTACCAATAAGTAGGTCATTCCCAGATGTGCCATTTTTAAACTGCTCATTGATGGTATTGTGGTGGAAGATGTATGCATCATGTACACTTTCAGGATATTTTGCGAGCTCATTAATGTACATTCACTGATGGTCCACAATGGCCTGGACATTGACAGAGCAGGTGTGCTTGGGGTTTGTATATAGGTTAGATTTTGCAGCAGGGGCAACAAATTTCACATATGTATGATCAATTGCACCAAGACCATGAAGAAATCCAGCTATGGCACAGAATGCTTGCTTGGTAACAAGTTGTTGATGTGTAGTTTTGGGGACGAGTAGGTACTGTGGTGGGAGTTTAATGATGGCATCCAAAACAGATAAGAGAAAGGCAGAAAATGCTCCCTGTTAAAATTCCAGCATATATGGCTTTTGTGACTTGAAAGGAACCTGATGCTAGTGTCTGGAGCACAAACATCAATTTTACATTTGGTGGTATGTTATTGGACCTTGCAGATGGTAGCTGGAAAATTGGCCCAATATTCTTGAGCACTTCCATAATGGGCTCCGTCTTGCATCTATAGAACTGTATGACCTACTCCTCCCTGAGGGGTGTGTGCTGCCGAACACATGCTCCCTCCTCCTAAGCTGCCTACGTGGTGGTGATGGACTCCGTGCTACTCCAAGTTGCAGTATGATGACCCCCCTGGAGTAGTTGAGCTTGCCAAGGTGTGTTGTAATGTTTATGTTTTTATACCACAGCTACTGCATCATTTCCTCTGCCTGGTTTGCTGATGCGCAGCTATTCTGGTGCATTTCTTGCTTTGCGTTGCACTACCCTAGGATGCGTGACGGCAACACCCATAAATACCACTGAGTTACATTTGCATCGGATTTTGTGGGGGAACGCCTGTATTGCATATATTAATTATTGTGTCACGCAACTGCGTTCTGTGCAGCTTTTCTCACACGCATACCTTAAAAATCTACGCATTTTTTAAGCTGCATCATTTTTTAAACATGACTTACTGCTTGTGCCACCCTTGCATCACACTACACGATACAAGCCTGGTGCAAGCCACTCATAAATATGCCCCTGGGTCTTACAATCATCCTTCTCAGAGTATTCATTATATTAACCTCAGAGTGATGAGTGAATGAGTAAAGTTTTTCTAAATTCACACCTGTGGCATGCATGCTACTCACAGGTGTCAGCAGCTGGCTGACATCTTCGGGAGCTTGATTCGCTGGTCAAAGGGAAGCAGCTGTAGTCCGGCTCACATTATGCTTACAACAAAAACATACAATAATGGTTGTGTACATGGAGGTGGCTGGTCACTAGATTTTACAGACGGACGTTTGGGAATTATAGAAAAATTTAATATATGTGAGCATGCGAGTTTAAGTAAAATATAGATATTTACGCACTTTAAGTAGCAGGATGATCACAGAACCGCACCATCGTAGGATGAACTCAGATTATTTATTCGGATCTAGGTGATTGCACGTTCTGTGTTTTTTTAAGGCAGGATTAATGCACGTTTCAAAAATAAAACAAAAGGGAACACGACATATTTATATAAATGAAAACAATTTATTTCGTCAAATTTTTTCACAAAATGTAGCCTGTTATTCATCTGTAAATCGATATATATATTTTTAAAAGAACATCGCACAAGTAAATGAAATAACAGTGTACATGTACATTGAGACGGAGGCAGGGAGCATGCGTCTTAGCGTAGAGCGGTAATAGCGCATACATCCGTACAATGGGTCAGACATACAAAGTGAAAGAACTGCTAGGAATCAATTAAGCATTTATGACGCGTCATTCCATGAACTCGTACATACGTCCGTTCTCCGGATGTATGTGTCCGACTGCAAGCGTGTCATATGGAGCGGGTTAGAATGGCATGCTGCAAGCTTCAAGAATGCAACATTGATTGTACAGTTTGCAAGCAGCTAGAAATCTAGAGCCGGAAAAGGTTGTCACACTTCACAGTACAAAAAAAACAATCTTTAAGTTGTAAACAATGCGTGAATGAACGATGTCTGGCTGGCGTATTTTGGAAGGAGAAGGCAGCACATGCGACTCCCTTTAATTACATGACGCAGGGCATCTATGCAAGCCAATTATCTGCAAGCGAACTTGTTTCCCTGCACTATGCATATGAGCAGAACATGTTACATTCCTTCTGAATAGTCCACAGTACAACATTTCAGCATTCCTAAAATGTTGTAACAAAATACAATTCCAGTAAATTTGCGCTTACACACAGCAGACGCACCTACATGCAGGTAAAGCATGGCTTGGCAGGTTCAAGTTATTATCAGCGTTTCTAAGTAGTCAAACTCCAAATCAAAATTAGACAAGAAAAGCATCTAAGTTCTCCAGGGACTCATACTTTCTGATGCTTTTCATATGACACCTCTGACACTAGAATTAGAGTATGTACATATAGTATGAGGCAGTTGGCACTCTTATGCAGAGGTCACATGTTGTTGTATATCAATATGATATATAGTTTTAAAAGTTAACATTTTAATTGGTTGTGGCAGATGTAATAACAATATTATATAAGAAACTGTTAGTCTGAGTAAGAAAGTGGCTGCTTGTATACCACGATTGATTTCCCTGTGGTCTGTATTACACTTGGTGTGCCTGACAGAACAGGTCTCTAACACTGTCAGTCATGGTCATAGTTTGATCGAATTCTCCAAAACCTGTAAAATCGTCTCTTAATTCATAAAACCATTGTTTGCCCTAATACTATACTGACTGTACAATATAAAATAATCTTCTAATATCCTGTTTACAGATATCAGTCTTAGAGATCCTTGTCTACGGCATGACTATAATAAACAATAGCAAACAGCTTGAGAGAATAATTTATAGAAACACAGTGTATACTCCTGGAAACAAGATGACCACGTTTAGGAAACTGATATACATGGCACAGATTACATTGACAGCGTTGTCCTTGTATTTCCTCATTTAGGAGACAGATTTAAACTCGCCATTATTGATGAATTGCACATACATATTTACAGCCAGTAATTAGTAATGAGCATGTGGTCTGCCCATGCTTTCCATGCAATCAGTGGAATAATGATGTATACAAAAGTTCTACAGACACAAATCACCAATAAAAATCCAGGTGCCATGGTATTTCTGGAAAGTAAGTAGGCTGTTAGGGTGAGAAAGATCGTTGTGCATGAATTCGAGACACCAGATGTATAGTTTATATGATGCACTTACAGTGTAAGGAAAGGTACATTCATAGAATTCCTTACAGCGAATATAAAGCTATAAATACCACTACTCTTTGACCTGAAGGCGTGAAAAAGATAACAACGAATCTGCAGTGGAAGGAACATGAAATTAATCCACTTTACGACGTTACTTCCGCTTCCTGCACCGTTGATACAGTGCTCATATTATTGTGTTTTGTTCCAGAAGTCTTCGTTTGGCACCAAAACTGCTTCTCATGGGCAAACAAGGAGCATAGGAATTGCTATACCTTTCTGTGCACAAATATTAAACGACACATACCCGTGTGAGCCAATCTAGACCTGCACGACTTGGATAGTTCACCCAAGCTTACGGCTACACGCAAACGTGACAGATGTAATGTCCTTGCACATGGCAATAATTTCAGGTGTGAGTGTTTTGTAAGTGAAGGCCAGTGAAGTGTGGGTGAAGAAAAAAGTAGTACTTATACTGTGTTTAATCATCCTCCATTCGATCTAAGAGTTGCAATTGAATGGCATTCTAATGATTGCGTTCAGAGCTATAGGCTATTGCTAAACCACTTTGTGGCCACTCCCTAGGGCATGGCTCCTCTTAATGCTCCTATAGTGGATAGGATTTACAATCACAGATGACTTGAAATATGCACATTGGCCATATGTAGAGTATCCTTTAACTTTCCTTGTAATCATAGCATGCCTCTCAGCACCGTCAGACTTAGGGCACGATTCGCTATTGGGAAATCGCAGACAGCTATGTACAACAGTACTGTTTGCAATTCCCAGTAGGTAGCAATTGACCTACCTCATTAATATTCATGAGGTAGGTCGCAAATTGCGACCCATTGGGAATCGCTAAAAACACAGGGATGGTGGCCTGCTGGGGACAGCAGACCACCATGTCTGTGTTTGCTTTTAAATGAAGCAACTTTTTTTTAAAATGCAACCCATTTTCCTAAAAGGAATATGGGATGTGTTTCAAAATGAAAAATGAAACGTTTTCTATTCATTTGTTAAGAGCAGGCAGTGGTCTGTGGAACTACTGCCTGCTTTAAAAAAAAGTTTACACATATATTCACAAAGAGGAAGGTGTTCTTTGGAGATCTCTTCCTATTTGCAAATGGGATACCTCCAACTTGAAGTTGGTGGAAAAATACAAATGTTTTGTGAACTTATTTCTGTTGCAAAACATTCATGCATACCAATGCAAATTGCTATTAGGAAGGGACACGCTTAACACTTCCCTTCCTAATACCGAATCTCTAACCCATTTTGTGGTTCAGTAATAGGAATTGTAAAATAGGGTTTGGTACATGGGAAAATGCTATTTTCCAGTAGCAAAGGGCCACTTCGTACACCTTGCCCTATATCTATTCATCAGGTGAAATGGCAGCACTTCACTGCGCTATAGACATTTATTTGTTCTTTGCCAGATGACTACATCTATACTTGATACATGAAATTCACATTTGCATTGTATGATAGCCAATAGTGTAAATACTTTTTGATATCCATATGTTTCTGATAAGAATTACATTTATGTATGCATCCATACAGTTTAAAGTTTGTTGTGTACAAAAAATTGGCAGTTCATATTGAACACTTCTCCTTGTCTCTTAATGATGTGTATTTTTTGCAGACCTTTTTAAAAAAAAAAAATGGTTTCTAATACCTAAACTTTACTATTGTGCTGTATTGCCTGATGGAGGCACAGCATAGGTTTATAGAAGCGGCCCTTTAACAATTTACAGTGCACTAGCAGAGTTTATCTAATTGTGAGTTGAAGACTTCTTCATCTGAGTGTGGGATATATCCATTTGCAAGAGGTAATTATTGGACATGTTGGGTCTGCTCAAGATTAGTTCAGATGGAAAAACACCCAGAGGGTGGTTTATTTTTTGATCCACCAGTATTTTAGGGGTTCAAAGAAGAGCTTACAGATCTCTAGCTTCCCCACGATTACAGTGAATATTGAGACACTATCCACCAGTAGAGAATGACAAGGTACGCTGCTTCAGGAAGCTGGGTGGATCCCTGGCAAACATCCGGGCAGTATGGCACAGATAATGTTGCCTGGAAGTACCTCAGCAAATGGCCTTTATGAGGAGAAAATCATTTCATATAAGGTTTTTGTCCTTGACATCACACGTCCCCACTCTCTTCCCTCAAAGTGTGAAAATCCATTGGTGTGCTGTAGGGAAAGCATGACTCTCTCATTGTGCGCATGTCCATGGCAGTACAAATGCCCACAAAACAGGGTCTTTCTGCACTTCTGACTGACTTATTTTTTGATGATTGTGTACCAGGCTGGAGGCTGCATTGACTGCATGATCCTTCTCTTTTTAGTCAGCACACTCATGGGACAGTCTTATTGTAATGCCACCCCAAATGTGGTAGGCTGTTTATGTCCTTTTCTTACAATTACCTGAGCCCTCTTGAAGAGAAACTAAATAAAAAGGAGGCAGTCAATAAAAGGTGAAATGCAGTCCAAGCACCACTCTGATTCTCTCACAAATTCAATAAGTAACTGCCAAAAGAAAAGACAATAACCTAGAAGATGCAAGTATTCTAAGTAGATGTGCCCTGTCAGTCGCCAAGCTGTTGTACAAATATTTGGAATTTGGCCAATGTGTGGCAGCTCTGAGTTCACATGTCTCTAATACGTGCCATTTAGATCAGTTGAAAGGCTTGAGAAAATATTTATTCCTGCGACCTAAAGCGAATGCCATGCAGTTGGCTCTTCTGGCTGGTTCATCAGGTTCTTTGTGTCAGGTCTGATAATACCAAGTTGAATTTTTTATTTGAATTAGATGCTTGATGGAGTCAAATATATTACAACGGGAAGCCTATGTATAACCCAGCCATAGAACAATATATCTGAAGTCATAACGGATCTAGCCATATATATACATATTTATATGCATACAAGATATTCAATATAGTATGTCTAAAGTAAGCAACATAGTTTGATTACTTTATGATACTTTCTTCTGTGTAAAGAAGATGCCGCCTCTCACGTATTAATGACTCTACCAACACGGTGCCAGACTTCAGATTCAAGGTGTAGATGCACCAAACTAAGGAGAAGGAGAGGTATTGGGCAGAGAGTTGCAAATCTGTCATTTTGGAATTATTTAGCTCTGCAACTCCTCTACTGTATTGCATCTTCTTGATTGGGCTGAACTGGGAGACAGGTTGTAGTTGGAGGAATTGCCAGAGCTCTGCATTAATGTTTGAAAAATACACAGTGTTCAATTTTCCAACTACAAGAGCTTCCAGGAACCAGGAGTAGCATGAGTAGCATGAGAGACACTCACTGGCACATCAGGGCTTGCATCTCAAGGAAAAGTACGAAGATAGCACATTGGAAGTTTTAGAAGAACATTGGAAGAGGTTTTCTCTGTGAGCCACCAAGACAGATCAATGAGTTAATGTAGGGTAATTTCTTGAACAGACTTACAGACACATTCAAGCCTTCTAGCACTGGGGACAGAATGTACTTGCGAAGGACATTTAATGAATGTAGAAGCTGAAGGTTAGAACATAAAAGTCTGCTGACCAGTTCACAGACTGTCAGATGACTGGGTACCCCTGCTAACACAAGTTTTTAAATCGGTGGTGATTGGTACAATTCCAGCATCCTGGAAAGGGGCTATAGTCGTACCCGTGTTTAAGAAAGGGAATAGAAATGACCCTGACTGCTATAGGCCCATTTCCCTTATTGACTCTACCGCCAAAGTTTTGGGTAGAGTAATCCTTGCCCGACTAGAGTCATAGGCAACTAGTAGGGGGATCATTTTGAAGACACACTATGGCTTCCGGAGGGTTTTGGGAACAACAGAGCAGTGCCTAAATCTGTCCTTGATCATGGGCAAATACATGAGGGCAAACAGTGGTTCTATTCAGCTTGCCTTCATGGACTTGTCCTGTGCATTTGATACTGTGAACAGGGGGAAACTGTGGGCACTAATGACAGAAATGGGGTTTGAGAGTGTAATAATCCTGCTCCTAAAAAGGCTACACACTCATACATCTGTTTCCATAAGATTTGGATCACACGGGGAAAGGACAAAGCCCATTTCCTCAACCGGAAGGAGCTCGGCAGGGGTGCATTCTAGCTCCTTTTCAGTTTTTAATTTACACAAATGGTATGGAAGCATTTTTACTAGGCAAGATAACCGATTTCCCCCGCATTAATGGGCAGCCAGTTTTGCTGCTCTTGTATGCGGGCGATACTGTACTCATGGCCTTGACGGCCAAAATCCTCCAAACCTCCCTGGATGCATTATTAATTTTATGGCGGCTCTAGACTTGAGGGTTAATTTATCAAAGTCTTACATAATGGTATGCGGCCCAAAAAAGGTTAAAACCAGAAGTTTTAATGTCAGGGGTAAGCCCATTGAAAGGGTGGATCAGTTTGAATACTTGGGGAACATGTTTAGAAAGGATTTGAAATGGGATTCCCTGATTATGGCTAGGGCACAGCAGACAAGTAGAGTAGTGGAGGGGCTCTTTAGGTTCGCCTGTAAGTTGGCCACAAACCAGTGTCTGAGCTGGTTACCCTATTCAATGCAAAATGCTTGTCAGTCGCACCGTATGGGGCGGGTGTATAGGGCTATCAAAGAAGTTGCCCACTAGAAGTGGTGGAGAACAAGTTTATAAATACGCTTTCTGATGATTCCAAGCAGCTCTGCCACCTCATTTTCTCATCGAGAAGTGTGGATGGAATACATAGAAGATCGTATGACTGCTGCCCCTTTGCGTTTGTGGGCCAAAATCTGGGTCTCAGAAGAGTTTCAGTCTTCCAGGGAGATCATCGAAGACTGTATTAATTTGGACAAGTCTGTGAAGATCCCCTGGATTCGGTATGTGAGGGATAGCTTATCCGAGATTGGGTTGGATGATTACTGTGACACTCCGTCGAGTATCCCCTTAAACGCAAAGGGTATAATTAAAGAGGAGTATAGGGTCTGGGTAAATTTGTGTCATTTACAATTGGAGGCACCCGGCCCTAGTTGCCCTTTCATGCCCAAACAGCAATATTACCTATCCATTACAACGAATAGGCAGATGCATTTTCTTTTAACAAGATTTCGCCTTAGCACTCTGCACTTTTTGGTAGCGTTCCCCAAATGATCTGGGTGGACGGACAACCTTATTGCCTGCCCATGCGACAATAGAACTTCTCAGAGCACCTTGCACTTTATGCTTTTTTGTGCACTTTATAAAGAGCCACGGAGTCGATTTTTGTTACCCCTACTATTGAGTATTCGCCCATGTACACATATTAAGGGGTACAGCTATCTGCAATCACTTACAAATTCTGTTATTTGCACTGCTGTTTTAAATTTTAAATTTTATTACAGCAATGGGTATTAGGAAACGCTATGAAGTGCAATAAATGGGTGGGGAGTTGAAATGATCTGTATTCCTTGTTTTTATCTCAAATTGGTCCAAATTTTAAGGCTATTATTACATCTATGCATAAGTATGATTTTAGCTTATAATGGAACTTTTATCTTATTAATATTTTTTTAAGAAAAATGTGTATTTTAAATTTGTATTGCTTGACTGTCGAAACGTTTATGGCTGTGTGCCGAATAAAGCTAATGTGACTTGACTTGACTTGACTGGTCTTCTACAGAGATCTGTTAAGACATAAATCAGTTGAAGGAAACAGCTTTTCCAAGAGGAGTGGATTACCAAAGACTAGTCCGGAAGTTATCAGTAAGCACATCTGTTTAACAACTACTAAGGAGACTGGAGTGCAAGTCTTTGTGTCCCAATGCTAGCCACATTTTGCATGGCAAATAGCGTGAAGCAACCAGATAAATAGCTTCTTCCGAGCTCAGCTTTCCTCTGAGAACACCCTGCTATTTTTTTGTAAACATTCTTAATTATCTGCACCCTTGATAGTCTCAAGTGTGAGAGACACAATGTTGCCCTTTTTATTGTCTGCCGGCATTTTATGAGCATGTAAATCAAAAAAGGGGGGAGATAGAGGCCAGGATAGAGAGGAATCAGCCCCCTTACTCAATGTAACAACCAAGAAGAGTCCCCTCTGTACCAAATGGGCTATCTTTCCACTGCCCCTTATAGTTTGGAAACAGAAATGTTCCTTAAAAAAACCCTCACCCACCAAGATGTCCCAAGGTGGCATGCTTCGGCATTTTCTGAGTTTCAATGAATGGTTTTGATATTTGGACCAATTTTCCCAATTTTTCCTCTGCTTTTCCTATTTATTTTACTTCAGTTATTTAAGTTGGTTGGGACCTTAACTTATCTTTTTTCTTTTAATGTAAATGTTGTTGGTTAATTGATACATACACCTATTAGCATGTCTCTGAGATTTGTCCTGCAGTTCTGAACAATACCGATTACAAAGAGCAGCTAATGTTATCCTTTCTGAAACACAGTAGAATGCTTTGCTTATGCATTGTTGGTGCTCTTTCGCATCCCATATCAAGACTGGCTTGATGTCACTTTTCTACATGTGGTTTTATCAAACACACTCGCAAACGTGTACATTCTTTGGTTAGGTTGTTGGTAAGTAGTGTGTAATTTTTAAGATAATATTAGGAAAAAATAAATATGTGTTTATCATGGCAGGGTGTATTTTTGCACCACTCTATAAAATATAGCAAAACATTAGTACACCATTCACTAAAGTGTGAAGCTAGTGTGTGCTCATGTGTTAAGTGTGTGTCTATATGCATAAACAAACACATAATTACATATTAGGTTACGTATTGAAATATGTAATAGGTTTTCATGTGGGTGCCTGTGTCTGTGCGTAGATATTGCTGTGTAGTTCACAGCAATATGTCTACGTTGTTAAGAAAATGTATGCATGCCATGAATTATCAAATATTTGCTTTTCTCGGAGTGCCCATCCCACTTTCTTTGTTCATGCCATGCAATGGCCTGAGACCAGCATATTGGAAAGAACAGTGCATACAAAACAATGTCGTAGTCATTTATATAAAATCCAAAAGATAGCAAAGATGTTCCTTTTCCTCAAACGCGTGTAACTGTCCAGTTTTCCCCCAGAAACGCTGTATATTTATAATGGCATTTTCACAACAACGATGCAGGCCCCAGCTCTTCCGATATTAAGAGGCACGTCCTGCAAGACAGGCAACAAACATACTTTTATTAGCTGACAAAAAACGTATTTCTTGCGTTATTGTTCATTTTATTCAATTTTATTTGAATAAACGCCTACACGTACAAACAAATCACAAATTACAAACGTTGCATAGGAAAGCATTATACACGTCGCCTAAATACCAATATAGGGCATAAAAGCAAGTTTGTTCCCAAGCTGTCACTCAACCTAATTTACTTAATGAAGAAGGACCTTTAGGGCCAACTCGATTATAGCGAACGAACTTGCACGTTGTAGAGTGGAAGCATTTTAGCGCTGCACACAGCTCATTTGCTAGGGGTGAATTTAAAGTGTCGAAGTTCCTCCCACCTGCTTCAATAAGGCCATATGGCACGCTATGTGCTGTTTTCAATGATCCTTCTCAGTCTGTCCAATTTTAATCCGCCATGGGATGACCTTTTAAATTCTAGGGGAGCTAGATAGGCTGTTAACTTGCAGGCCAGCTACCTGAAGGGAGACAGTCTTATGCCGCACCTACCCTGGTTCCAGGCTCTACTAGTCTCCTCCTAAATGCATCAGCTATGCCTGACATCTGTTGTTTCAGTCTATGCTCCTGGCATTACAGTGCACAGCACCACTGATTAGGCAGTTCTGCTGTGGGCACAACCACTTTTTGTCATTAAAGGATGCAATACTGCTCTAGGTGCAGTTTACGCTGTACAGTCACATATGTTCTACTTTTTCCTGCCAAAGCTGTCTATAAAAGAAGAAGCCCAGCAAGAGGATATCATTTTCCATCACCCATCAGCACAGAAAGTGACATAACTGGATCTCCCACCATCCACATACATTGAAAATAACATCACTGAATTTCCGATCATACATTTGGACAGGAAGTGACATTAGGTGTTTTCCCACCAAAACCGTCTTTAAAAGAAGAAGACAGGCAAGAGGACTTAATTTCCCATCACCCATCAGCATAGTAAATGACATTACGACACCCTGCACTCCTCCACCCTCCCATTACCTACTTATTGGCAGCTGCAACACAGATGTCCAATAGACACACCCAGTGTAGGCGCTACTGGTGTGCCAAAGGCACGTGCGACTGCCAGTGCCAGGGAACCCTCGATCGTTAAGGATTTCATCTCACACTCAGTCCCTGTCACCAATAGCACTGCCTCCCAGCAACTCTGCGACAAAAAATCCAACTTCTTTCACTGAGAAATTGCAAAATCTACAGCAGCCTCACACAACTAACCCAACCCCAGAGAACTTGTTGCTAACCTACCCGCCACCAACCATGATGGCCATCTGACTGAATGAACAACCCTCACCAGAAACAACACAAAGGCAATCATGTGGACCATCCTCTCAGTGCCCCCACCACATCCACAACCTGGGAACATAACCAATCACCCCAACCCTGACCCACATCACCAATGTCTTCATCACATCTGCCTCTTTCCCGGATGAATGGAAACTTGCATTAATCAATGCCCTCCTCAAGAAGCCCACAGATGACCTGAATAAACTGAACAACTTCTGACGCATCTCCCTGTTTCCCTATCCAGCCAACGTGATTGAGAAGGACATCAACAAGCAACTCAAAACCCACCTCGAACTTCAGCATCTTCTAAAAAACACATCAGGATTCAGAAAAAAACACAGTGCCAAAATAGCAATCATTGCAGCCACAGACGACATTTGAATCATCCCGGACTGAGGAGAAGCAGAGGCCCTCATCCTTCTCAACCTCTCAGCAACCTTCAACACTGTTTTATATAACACCCACAATAGAAGGGCTCGCCGAGATTGGCATACAGGTATTTACTCTCATATGAATGTGTTCCTACCTCACAGGAAGAATCCAAAGAGTCAGTCTGCCACCCTTCACAACAGAGACTTAGAAATTGATATGCGGAATGCCACAAGGATCGTCCCTCAGTCCCACCCTTTTAAACATATACATGACAACACTTGCCAACATCATCTGATCACAAGATATCACCATCATCTCCTACACCAATGACACCCGACTCTTCCTCTCTCTGACGGACAAAACAACCACCACCAGAACAAACTTCATCAATTGCATGAGCATGGTAGCATACTGGATGGGAATCAAGTGCCTGCAGCTCAGCTCCAACAAGACGGAACTACTGGTCTTTGGCAACAAGACCTCCTCATGGGACTCCACCTGGTTGCCTTCTGAGCTAGGACCCAAACCCACAAACCACACAAGAAATCTAGGGATTATCCTAGATGACAAACTAACGTGACCGTTCAAGTTAACATAGTGTGCACCTACTGCCTCCACATCCTACGCATGCTGTAAAAAATCTTCAAATGGTATCCTCAAAACTAAAGTTGGGTGGAACTTACAGATTTACACTCCATTCTATTCCACTGAGTTAAATAAAAATTGTGTGAGACACCGCGGAGTTCCACGAATGGGAAGAATTAGGCATGTCACACTGCTTTTGCTGATTTGTAGCATTGGGAGCTTAATCTGTACTGACAAATCAGTGCAAACTGCACTATGTTGCACGCTGGAGGGTGCCGCTTCTTGAGTTGATGTTGCTGTCGCTTCAGTAGATTTTATTCTGGAGCTGCAGCTTTTTGACTGTGAATGGTGGTGACCACTCACGACTGCCCGTGTTGGGAAAATATCGCCGGGTTCCCTCCTTATGACCTGAAATCATGCTAGGAGATGCCAAATCTTGCTAATGCTCGCTAACTTACCGAATATGCCCAGATCTCCACATTACATGTATAACACAGAGTGGCTGAAATTCCGCCAACTCTGATGGCGGAGCAACATTTATCACCCACCCCTTCTCAGAGCACCAGATGGACCATCATGCAAGCACCCATCACCAGCAGGCTGGACTATGGCAACACTCTCTATGCCTTAATCTCCAGACAACTCTTACGCAAGCTCACCTTGGTTTTGCTCGTGTCCCCATTGGGTCTCTCAGCTCACCCACGAGAGTCTGTCCGGAGATGGGCGGGCCTGGAAAAGGGTGGCACTGCCATGAAGGCCATTTTCCTTCCAGCCGCTGCAGGCTGGATCTCAGGCTCACTCTACCTCGGGCAGTGTGGTCGGCTTCAAGAGATTACTGTCAGCATTCTTCTCTCCCCGACCAGGGGCGGCCAGGCAGAACCTCACTGGCCCCGCCCTCTCAATCGCAGCTTCAGCTGGCAGGAAGGGGGGGCATGGATTCTACAAGATGCAGGGAAGATAGCTCCATGGGGGCCTCACTGTAGAGGCTCAGTCCCAGTGTCACAGCTCCCTTCATTGTGGCTGTCTATGCCCCCAGCAGGCAGGAGAAAAGAGCTTACCAAGTGCTGACTTGGGGCTAGAGCACAACAAGCAAAACATACACCATCAGCATGTATCGAGCGACTGCCTCGGACTGGCTTGCCAAAACTTAACTGGGAGTACCCTCACTCCCAGCCCAGATCACACTGCTGCCAGACTCACAGAGGCAAGAGTCCCATTTCAGAGATGCTCACGGTGCCACCTAGCTAGGCCACTGTTGAGAGCACAGTTGGCACACACACAGGAAAAGCAGGCCGACGAGCACAGATAGTCAGCTTGCAGATGGGACGTCCCTTCAGGACGGCAAGCAGGTGATCCAAATGGCAGTTCCTCCTAGCACACAGCAGTCCTCTGGTTTAGAACCAGCAGCATCTGGTTACAAGTCTACAAAGTGTCTAATTCATGGAGTCACAGCCACTGTACTTATAGTCAAAAATTATTTTTTTCCTGGGGGGCATTTCAAATACTGTATAGAAGAGCACAAATCCCCTATTCACATCTCAGGACCTGGTTCCGGACACACCACAGAAGGGTGAAGACAACATTGTAGAAGGTATTCACAGCTATATTCAGTTGTAGGTACAACTCCTTCCACCACTTTAAATGCAGACCAGGCCTGTTCAGGTGCAAGGGAAACTCCTGCCGCTACTCTAAATTCAGCCAAGGTATATTCAGCCTAGCGCTGGGTCACCCAGGAAAGGTAAGACACACCTCAACCCCCTTGTGACTGTCTAGAGTGAATGCACATCCCCTCTCTCCTGTCAGTCAAAACCAGATGGTAAATAAACATCCAGGCAGGGCACAAAAACACATAAGCACACAGAAATGCCCATTTCTAAAAGTGGCACTTCTAAAATAGCAATGACAAATCTGCTTTCACCAATAAGCAGGATATATCACTACTATTCCAAACATACCAAACGCGGTCACGCTACCCCTCTCATGTCAGAAATTACCACTGAAGCACATATCAGGGAATCCCCAATGCAAAACTATGAGAGGGCAGCCTCACAGCAGTGAGAAAAGAAATAGGCTGTTTTTCACTATCAGGACATGCCACACAGTTAAGGCACATGTCCTACCTTTTACCTACACAGCACCGTGTCCATAGGGATAGCTAGGACCTTCCTTAGGGCTGACTTATAAGTAGTACAAGGGGAGTTTCAGACATGTCAACCACTTTGCATGCCACATCACTGCATCAGTAAACTGCACGCGCAGATCCTTCAGGGGCAGAGGCCTGAAACAGGTTTGAAAGGTTACTTCAGTAGGTGGCACAAGCACTGCTGCAAGACTATTAGTGGTACAAAAGAGGGTGGTGATGGACGGAGCATCAGAACCAATCAAACACTCACACCCAGTCAACAGATCTGGGTTTGATCCATCACCGTTCTTTAGCCCACTCTGCCACCCCAGTTCAGACATGGCCATATGCAAATCAGTCTGACCCTGTGCCTCATGGGAACAGTCCAGCCCGAACTGCCAAGCCATGCCTTCCCTGGACCGGAAACAAGCTTCCTAGGACCGGTTTCTGGCATTTCAGCCTTCTTCAGCCAGGCTTGCTTGAATCCAGTGGCAAAGTGAGCAAGGGACTCACGTCTGAGCATACCCTGCCAACTTATGGCGAACAAAGCGGTACAAAAGAGGGTGGTGATGGACGGAGCATCAGAACCAATCAAACACTCACACCCAGTCAACAGATCTGGGTTTGATCCATCACCGTTCTTTAGCCCACTCTGCCACCCCAGTTCAGACATGGCCATATGCAAATCAGTCTGACCCTGTGCCTCATGGGAACAGTCCAGCCCGAACTGCCAAGCCATGCCTTCCCTGGACCGGAAACAAGCTTCCTAGGACCGGTTTCTGGCATTTCAGCCTTCTTCAGCCAGGCTTGCTTGAATCCAGTGGCAAAGTGAGCAAGGGACTCACGTCTGAGCATACCCTGCCAACTTATGGCGAACAAAGCGGTACAAAAGAGGGTGGTGATGGACGGAGCATCAGAACCAATCAAACACTCACACCCAGTCAACAGATCTGGGTTTGATCCATCACCGTTCTTTAGCCCACTCTGCCACCCCAGTTCAGACATGGCCATATGCAAATCAGTCTGACCCTGTGCCTCATGGGAACAGTCCAGCCCGAACTGCCAAGCCATGCCTTCCCTGGACCGGAAACAAGCTTCCTAGGACCGGTTTCTGGCATTTCAGCCTTCTTCAGCCAGGCTTGCTTGAATCCAGTGGCAAAGTGAGCAAGGGACTCACGTCTGAGCATACCCTGCCAACTTATGGCGAACAAAGCGGTACAAAAGAGGGTGGTGATGGACGGAGCATCAGAACCAATCAAACACTCACACCCAGTCAACAGATCTGGGTTTGATCCATCACCGTTCTTTAGCCCACTCTGCCACCCCAGTTCAGACATGGCCATATGCAAATCAGTCTGACCCTGTGCCTCATGGGAACAGTCCAGCCCGAACTGCCAAGCCATGCCTTCCCTGGACCGGAAACAAGCTTCCTAGGACCGGTTTCTGGCATTTCAGCCTTCTTCAGCCAGGCTTGCTTGAATCCAGTGGCAAAGTGAGCAAGGGACTAACGTCTGAGCATACCCTGCCAACTTATGGCGAACAAAGCGGTACAAAAGAGGGTGGTGATGGACGGAGCATCAGAACCAATCAAACACTCACACCCAGTCAACAGATCTGGGTTTGATCCATCACCGTTCTTTAGCCCACTCTGTCACCCCAGTTCAGACATGGCCATATGCAAATCAGTCTGACCCTGTGCCTCATGGGAACAGTCCAGCCCGAACTGCCAAGCCATGCCTTCCCTGGACCGGAAACAAGCTTCCTAGGACCGGTTTCTGGCATTTCAGCCTTCTTCAGCAGTTCGGGCTGGACTGTTCCCATGAGGCACAGGGTCAGACTGATTTGCATATGGCCATGTCTGAACTGGGGTGGCAGAGTGGGCTAAAGAACGGTGATGGATCAAACCCAGATCTTTTGACTGGGTGTGAGTGTTTTTGATTGGTTCTGATGCTCCGTCCATCACCACCCTCTTTTGTACCTCTTTGTTCGCCATAAGTTGGCAGGGTATGCTCAGACGTGAGTCCCTTCCTCACTGTGCCACTGGATTCAAGCAAGCCTGGCTGAAGAAGGCTGAAATGCCAGAAACCAGTCCTAGGAAGCTTGTTTCCGGTCCAGGGAAGGCATGGCTTGGCAGTTCGGGCTGGACTGTTCCCATGAGGCACAGGGTCAGACTGATTTGCATATGGCCATGTCTGAACTGGGGTGGCAGAGTGGGCTAAAGAACGGTGATGGATCAAACCCAGATCTGTTGACTGGGTGTGAGTGTTTTTGATTGGTTCTGATGCTCCGTCCATCACCACCCTCTTTTGTACCTCTTTGTTTGCCATAAGTTGGCAGGGTATGCTCAGACGTGAGTCCCTTGCTCACTTTGCCACTGGATTCAAGCAAGCCTGGCTGAAGAAGGCTGAAATGCCAGAAACCGGTCCTAGGAAGCTTGTTTCCGGTCCAGGGAAGGCATGGCTTGGCAGTTCGGGCTGGACTGTTCCCATGAGGCACAGGGTCAGACTGATTTGCATATGGCCATGTCTGAACTGGGGTGGCAGAGTGGGCTAAAGAACGGTGATGGATCAAACCCAGATCTGTTGACTGGGTGTGAGTGTTTTTGATTGGTTCTGATGCTCCGTCCATCACCACCCTCTTTTGTACCTCTTTGTTCGCCATAAGTTGGCAGGGTATGCTCAGACGTGAGTCCCTTGCTCACTTTGCCACTGGATTCAAGCAAGCCTGGCTGAAGAAGGCTGAAATGCCAGAAACCGGTCCTAGGAAGCTTGTTTCCGGTCCAGGGAAGGCATGGCTTGGCAGTTCGGGCTGGACTGTTCCCATGAGGCACAGGGTCAGACTGATTTGCATATGGCCATGTCTGAACTGGGGTGGCAGAGTGGGCTAAAGAACGGTGATGGATCAAACCCAGATCTGTTGACTGGGTGTGAGTGTTTTTGATTGGTTCTGATGCTCCGTCCATCACCACCCTCTTTTGTACCTCTGTGTTCGACATAAGTTGGCAGGGTATGCTCAGTCGTGAGTCCCTTGCTCACTTTGCCACTGGATTCAAGCAAGCCTGGCTGAAGAAGGCTGAAATGCCAGAAACCGGTCCTAGGAAGCTTGTTTCCGGTCCAGGGAAGGCATGGCTTGGCAGTTCGGGCTGGACTGTTCCCATGAGGCACAGGGTCAGACTGATTTGCATATGGCCATGTCTGAACTGGGGTGGCAGAGTGGGCTAAAGAACGGTGATGGATCAAACCCAGATCTGTTGACTGGGTGTGAGTGTTTTTGATTGGTTCTTATGCTCCGTCCATCACCACCCTCTTTTGTACCTCTTTGTTCGCCATAAGTTGGCAGGGTATGCTCAGACGTGAGTCCCTTGCTCACTTTGCCACTGGATTCAAGCAAGCCTGGCTGAAGAAGGCTGAAATGCCAGAAACCGGTCCTAGGAAGCTTGTTTCCGGTCCAGGGAAGGCATGGCTTGGCAGTTCGGGCTGGACTGTTCCCATGAGGCACAGGGTCAGACTGATTTGCATATGGCCATGTCTGAACTGGGGTGGCAGAGTGGGCTAAAGAACGGTGATGGATCAAACCCAGATCTGTTGACTGGGTGTGAGTGTTTTTGATTGGTTCTGATGCTCCGTCCATCACCACCCTCTTTTGTACCTCTTTGTTCGCCATAAGTTGGCAGGGTATGCTCAGACGTGAGTCCCTTGCTCACTTTGCCACTGGATTCAAGCAAGCCTGGCTGAAGAAGGCTGAAATGCCAGAAACCGGTCCTAGGAAGCTTGTTTCTGGTCCAGGGAAGGCATGGCTTGGCAGTTCGGGCTGGACTGTTCCCATGAGGCACAGGGTCAGACTGATTTGCATATGGCCATGTCTGAACTGGGGTGGCAGAGTGGGCTAAAGAACGGTGATGGATCAAACCCAGATCTGTTGACTGGGTGTGAGTGTTTTTGATTGGTTCTGATGCTCCGTCCATCACCACCCTCTTTTGTACCGCAAGACTATTAGTAGCATTTAATTTAAAGGCCCTGGGTATATAGGATACCACTGTAGAAGGGACTTCCAGTTAAATTAAATATGCCAAACAGGTGTAGACCAAACTTACCATGTTTACAAGAGAGAGCACATGCACTTTAGCACTGAACCGCAGTGTTAAAGTGGGATGACCCTGCAATATCGGCCAAGTCCAACACCTCCAATAAGAGGAGAGGCAATTGCACAGAAACCTCTGTGTGAGTGAATACTTTCACAAGTGCAAAACTGGATTATGTGAGTTTTAAGTGGGATTTCATTATTGACTTGTTTTGGGCAAAGCTCTCCCATTGGTGCCGTTTTATTATAATTTTTGTAGGAGTTGGTGCACCTATCCCCGTGTCAGATATCTGTGAGCAGGCAGATGAGCCTGCCACAAGGACAAGTCCTCATGGGCTTGTTGACTCCTCACCAACCCAACACTTCTCTCGCTGTCTGCTCTTCTAAGCCTGATGTCCTTGCGGACTCGCTGGGCAACTTCTCCCATTGTTCGTGAAAAAACAGTGTTTTTCTCCAGGTCAGAAGGGCTGTTTATCACAGCATTTCAATTGTTTTACTCTTGGTGGAGCACTCTAGCCACAAGGAGAGTTGATACTGGGCTTCCTGGCCTCTAAATATTTGCATATTTCTTAAATGTAGTTCCAAGTGATCTAGGAGAGCTCAGATATCTGCCATCCAGCACCCCTGACTAACCTGTCTGTAACCTGCACAGCAAACTGGCTCTTTCTCTCCAAACTCCAAAACTTTAAAAGGAAGCTCGTGGAGTGAGTGGTGCAAAAGGTCTCCCTCCTTACCTTAGTCCTTATGAGAAAGGCATGAAAAGTCTTATCAGTGGAATGACAGCTGATTACCCTATGCAGAGTTCACCTCCACCCTTTTCCTCTGTCAAGAGAAGATTATTCCCCTAGATATGGGTCTATTGTTTGAAGGAGACTTTAATTTTACAGCTGGACAGCTCATTAAGGGTTGACTACAAAACCCAAAGTATATGAAGGAGTGGAAATATGAGCAAAATCATCCTACCTTTGCACTTAGAACCTTTTCAATCATGAGGAAAGAGAATTTATTGTATTCTCTTTACTTAGCCAATGCTTAGCCAACCCTTGATACAGCTTTCATTTACAACGTGACTACACACAACCACTGCAGACTTACACTGAAACACAACTTATTCTCAATAATGCTCTACAGACTCACACTATGGTCAAAGAGAAATTTGGATGTTATTGTTTGATGGACAGATTACAAACAATTTACTCAAATTCCCATCTGTGCAAGGCTTCCTGTACACATATACAGGACCAAGTTAGACAGTAGTTTTACTTGCTCAGACCAGACACGTAAGAACATGCATGTGTATCTGTGTTGAAATATAACATGTACAAAGCCTCTTAACCCCAGCTATACAGCAACAGACTTTAATTTCAAATGCTGGCACTCACAGTTGGTAGTACTCACATCAATTTCAGCAGAGCTAATTATTAGTGAAAATCCATTAACAAGATTCACTCACAACAGAGGTCCAAAATCCAGTGGTTAAAATATTAGGAAATCCAGGGGGGGTAATCAGGGCAGAACATGTGCTATGAATAACAATACTATTCTAATACTAATTGAGGTGCTCACTTCCCCTAGAGAGCTACAGGATGATCACCATGACTGAAATTGTGGGCAAGATTTTTGAATAACATCTCTTAAAAGTTTCAAAGCGTACTGCATTGTATGTGTCATATAATAGCATGACACCATGATTCTACTTAATAGACAGACATACAATGTACTCACAATGAGTTTTGATATAATTTGTGCGATTAATAATTTAGCTACATAGTAATTATTGTACCCAAAATACAAATAGGGGAGAATGTGGCACTGTCACAAATACCACCAAATGGGCGTAGGCAAAGTTGCATTTAAGCACTGCTACTTTTTGACATCTATTTTTGTAATGGTCCAGAAGCCTTAAAATAAATACAATATTTTCTACCCAGGTTGAATACAGAAACAATCCAATTTCTCTTTAATGAAGATGACACAATGATTGTAACCTGACTTCTACTGGTTTGCAACATGCCCAATGGAAATTTGATGATTGCTGTCAGTTTAACTGTTTAAAGATTTACGCAGGGAGAACAAACATAATAGTCAGTGGTGTAACATTAGCGCCCGAGCTCCAAGGGGCCCCTCTAGCACTGAGCACAGGTGGCAGGCTCCTGACTGGTTCTGGGGACCCATGCACTTTGCAGGGGGGAGGGGGCTCAAGTTTCCTTACGCCACTGGTAATAGTGTTCAGATGGACGCTGACAAAGTGTAAATTACTCTGGACACCACAACTGTCCTCTTGAAATTGTTTATCTAGGAGTGTATTTCTCTTCTAATTTGTCATTCACATACACATTGGTTCATTATTGGGTATCCAAAGACGATTGCTGGGACTTAAAGTAAATTAGATAACAACATGTGACATAAGACAATCAGGCTCTAAGCAAAGTCTGTGAGCTAGGCATTGTGAGCTTGCTAAGCTATGGGCATGTGGTAATACCCCATTCAGACCCAGATATATTTCTGTCACCTAGAAATGATGTCTGAGATTGGCACAACGCACCCCTGGGTTCACACTGAGGTTAGAATTAAGCTTGATGAATATTGTATATGATCATTATATGAGACCGTCAGCAAGTTGTCATCCTATTACAACAGCAGGAGAAGGGAACATTTGTTATATTATTAAAACACTGTAAAAGACGAAGTAGATGTTTAATGGTATGTTAATCTGACATTCATTTTATGATCGTTGAGCAGAATACATAAGAGGAATTTATCTCCACGAGCAAAATATTCTGGAAGAAATGCATTTTTAAAATTTGAAAGTTATGAGCTGTATAAGTTGTTGTGTAGAATAAACTCTAAATATGCATGTACAGGAAATGCAAATCAACTAAAGTTTTTAGAAAGGTGGATCAAGAAGTAAACAGTCCTCTCTGTCGAGTTGATGCTCGAACACTGACCCATGCTGTTCTATTTTGAGAAGCAATCACTGATTGTCAAAGTTCAAAGTTTTTTAGTTGATTTAATTTAGACTTCTGCTGAGATCAACAAATACCAAAAATAAACATTTAAAACATTTGTTGTATTACACTTTAAACAATTTTAAAAAGATCTTTAAATTTTTTTACAAATTATAACAGACAAATTCATAAGGTGGCGATTTGCATAACATGATTAAACCTTGTGCAGAAAAAACATTATATCCAAAACAAATGTGCTTTATAACCCGCCGCCGGGCCTCTTCCAGGATCGGGTTTGGGCAGACTAACAATACATGAGGTAAATCTTGTACTCTTCCATTACACAAATCACAGATTCCTTTTTGTGTTTCTAGGTTGTTCCATTTAGCTTTATATCCTTTTCATGGGAGGATTCCAAACCTCAATATAAGAATACAGCGCCGTACCCTGTGTTCTAGTAGAAAGTGAACGTATTGCTTGGGAGATTTACATTCCATGCTTTTTACATATTGTACATAGTGTTTTAATTGGGAGCAGTGTTCTACATCCAAATCAAAACGTATTCTTGGTGTCAGGTTCTTTAAAAAAAATCTTCAAATGTGCTGGTGTCCAGGTTCCAATTTATAATGTGCCTTTAGGGAGCCTAGGTCAGTGTGTAAAAGCTTATACGCCCATCCTATTATGTTGGAAATAGCCCTAGCGTATGTGCTGGCTAGGGATAACGCTAGGCATATTGCTTGGACCCGGACGGCTTGATTAACTTTTAACAATTTATGTAAAAGATTCCCTTCTCACTTTTACTGGTTGCCAGGTTTTGATGTGTATATATTCAAGGGCATAAGATGAAATAGGAGGAATTTTCATAAGAAAACCCTCTTGCAAGGGTTGAAAGTGCCTGGTCCCAGTGGAAGAGTATAGCCTCTGCAGTCTTTGACTGATTATCAAAGACTTTTATAATGTACCAGCTTTTATAGTAAGAAACATACGCTGATGAAATTAACTTGTATCAGGTACAATGAAATAAAAGCACATTTGGGTATGAACTAAGGTTTCACAGCCTGTTACTGCATTTGAGCCAATAATCAAAATGGCTGGTAATACATGAACTGTATTTTTTTTTGCAAATTCTTAGGCTGTTTTTATATATGTCCACTGTTTATAGTGACCAAAATCAAACATATAAGTTAACTTTACATTTGGAATGTGGAACTACTTTTTTCCATAGTTTCGCTAGAGTTTCTCGCTCCAGTGGTGATATACACCGAGGTGAAATATAGCACTGCATGTGAAATCTGAAGAAACACAGCCTGTGCATTTGGTGAATAGATGGCATATAATGATAATATACTCATTGCAAGTTACTGATTTGGTACACAATATTACACCTAAAAATGCACACAAAGTGCATTTTTATGTAGTATGGTGTGTAACATTTTAGTAACTTGTAATTATAAAAGCGGAGGCCAATATTCTGTTTTTGTGGCCATCTTATATGTTGGTGTCTTCCACTTTGCAGAGCTGTCAATGTTGTGGTAAAACAACTACCAATAGGGCTTATTTACCCATAAGTTATATAGGGAATTCTTTTTTTCGAGGGAAATTAAGGAAACTATTTATTTAATTGATTTAAGTCTTAAATTGTGGCACCCACAGGTATTATAGTATGCACCAATGAACTAACATTGTCCTTCTTAGTCATCTTTTAATGTAGTAAAGTTGATATGTTAAATATAGTTAAATACCATGAAAGAGTAAAGGAATAATCGAGTGCATACATTTTTCCACATTTTGTACTTATTGCTTTATGAATATTTGTTTGAAATAGCCAACAGAATGATAATGATGATGATTACCTGTGTCCATTCATTAGTCTGTGCATCATACGACTCCACAGTGTTCAAGTATGAATTTCCGTCATACCCGCCGACAGCATACAGCTTATCCCCCAGTGGACAAACCCCAACAGCATCTCTGGGCACACTCAGGGGAGACACAGTAGTCCAGTTGTCCGTTTTAGGGTCGTATCTGAAAAATATGAGTATTTATGAGAATATTTAATGACTGACTAAAAAAATGTGTTTGGTAATTTTGGCTTCATTAGCTAATTATAAGTGTTATGGCCCAGATTTACTAAGATTTTGCATTAGGGTTGTGTCACTTATTTGGCACAGCACGGCACAAATTCATGTTGGGACTTACAAAGCCATGCAAATCTCATTTTGAACAGTTGTGTAAAAAAAAAAGTAATGCAATGCCGAGCACAGTGCTGCCTTGCATTATCTTGTATCAGATAGGTGTGAAATAGACCGTACATGGGTGCTCCCATGCATCCACCCATGTATTTTGATGTAAACCCATCTCTATAAAGACTTGTAAACATATATTTGCCCCAAAATAATGTGTGTGCCTGAGGCTGTAGTTACAAGACAAAAATCTTTATTTATCCTCGTTATTTCCTTTTCGTCAGTGTGCTGCATTCGGCATTCCACATACAAAGAGGAAATAGCCTATAAGGATATTTTTGTGCATGAAGGTGTCCCTTCTTGCACAAAAACTATTCCGACCTGCGTTGGCTTTAGACACCCACAAGTGCACCAGCACCAGTAGAGGGCACAACTGCACCATATCTTTGAAAATGTGGCACTGTTCTGTTCTCTTTCACACAATGCAGCATGACAACTGTACTTGCTGAGCTGCGTTACACGAAATATGAATAAACATGCTCATACGTTTTTACTATAATCAGCCCTATTTGTGGGATAATGTGTTAATTTCACACTCCATGATGAATAGATGCGAAGAATAGGCTTTCTTCAAAAATTTAAGGTAAAAGGAAATTGTTGTACAATTTTTCAATCATCCACAAGATGGCAACCAAAGCACATTACAGAAATAAGTAAGCAGTACTTCATATCTTACCCAACAGTTCTGAAAAACTGACTGGACCGCAAAGTTGGAATTCGACGCAATGCCAGTTTAAATATTGTCTTAAAAGTTGTATAGTACAAACAGGGATATCTGATGAAAATAATAATAACAATAACTAGCACCCTCTTCTATTTATTCCGTATAAAGACCCATATTTATGGTAAAATGTGCGGCGAAAATTGTCTTTTTTCTTGATATTTAATAAAGCTAAAACGGAACAAATATGAACTTCTTCAATCTTCCACATGATGGCGTCAAAAGCATATTGCAAAAATAATCAAAAGTCTCCTTCTCTACCTATCCTAGTAGTGCTAGAAACCCGAACTTGCTGGTAGTTCAGTACAGATAACGAATAGTCAAGTCCTACAAGGTGTGAAGTACAGCCAAAGACATCGCATACAAATTATACTAGTCAGTCTACTCTAATGTTTAACTGTTTTCTCTCTTAATGAGAATAATATTTGAGTGGCAGACGAGTGTTCGGCCGTAAACCTAATTGTAAAGGTAGAGATAAATCATACAGAGAACTAATAAAATGAAAAAATAGCCAATTGTGCATTGCCTGCTACCACAATAACGTCTATGTTTTTGTTATTTACAAATATCTAATCACCAGTACAGCAGTATCAATGTGTATTGGATATAAAGCCTAATTTATAGAAGTTGTGCCATGGATTAAAATAGTCAGTTGATAATATGCCTTTGAGAATTCCAATAGAAGCCCATGTTCTGGTGTGAACCTGGGCTTCTATTGGAATTCTCCAGGGTATATTATCAAGCCCATTATCGCCGCTTTAGCGGCAGTTTTCTGCCGCTAAACCGGCGATAATTTTAACGATAATATGACCCAGTGTTTTCTAGCCAAGACAGTTTATATTCAGAAAAAAAAACTGTGAATCAGGTACATGAGTAAGCATGTTGGACCCTGAAAATTCAAGAATAAGCCACACCTTCGTATCCAGTAAGACACATCTGGTAAAAGAAACTTTTGTGAATCAGTCCTCTTTTTTTAAATGTTTTTAAAATATTTTTATTGTTGTCAAAAGAGGAAAGTCATGAAAAGTATTTATAATGTAGCATTTCAGCAGTACTTTGAGGTTACATATAGATCAAATAATTAGTAATAACACCAGCTAACAAAGGTTAATGCATATTGCTACAGTGTACAAAGAAAACAAAAAATAAGTAATCAATCCCCCGTCCTATCTTGACGATCTTGTGCAAGTCTGCCCCATATAGAATCACATTTCTCCACAGAGCGTATTCCTCTAGCTTTGGCCAAAGCCTTCTCCCTTTCATAAGTTTCCATCATAATTGCCCACCATTCCGCCACTCGGGTGGCTTTGGAGAAATCCATGCCCTGGCTATGGCAAGTCAAGCTGCAACAAGAATAATAGATTGGAGGGATCTCAGGCCAGAGCTTGCTTCTTTATAGCTAACATATTCTCTTTCACTGTCAGACAATAATCCAAACCCTGGCTAAAACTTATAATATGCCTTGTTTTGTCGCAAAATGCCTATAGCTCAGGTCAGGTAGCAAACATATGTACTATATGTGCTGCAAGCAGCCTACATTTTGGGCATTTGCTCCTATTGCCCCCTATCTTCCATCTTTCAGCGCCCAGTTAGCTATCCTCTCCGGAGTGTAATATAGCATGCAGATCATCTGAAATTGTTGCAACTTTAGATTGATAGAAGGTACTGATCCATCTAATGTTTCTAATGCATTACTGACTGTTGTTGGGATGATGTCTAACCCCAAAGGATTGCTCCATTTTACAGCCATTTTTGCATTGCTGTCCATGCTAAGCTGACAGAAATGCTGATACATAGTACTTATTAGTGATTTCCGAGATATACCATGCAAACACGCCAATACCTTGGAGATCTCCAATGTCTTTATCGCTTGCCGTCTTAAGAAATAGTCCCTGATCTGCAGGTATTTTAAAAACAACTGACGTGGAAGTTCAAAAGAAAGTTGTAAGCTTTCGAATGTTCGGAAGCCATTTAAGTCGTATAAGTGTCCAAGCCGATCTACCCCATAGCTAGTCCATGACTTACAGGCAGATTCATGAAATACCTTTGGAAGCATCAGATTGCCCCATAAAGAAGACTGTCATGAGTAAGGGACAGAGAGCATCTAGTTAAAATTTCCCAGTCTACACGGTAAGCCTGATAGTCTTAAAGCAAACTCTCTTGAAGTAATTAGGATCATTGATTCTACATAGAAACATTCTAATGTCAGAGCCAATAGCAAGACCATGACAAAAGTCTTGATTCGCAGGTAACAAAAGGCTGCCAAGATGGCCAGCAAACGCTGCCCAATAATACAGTTTAAAATCTGGACGATTTAGCCTGCCTTGTTTGTAAGGAAGCTTTATAAATCTTATTGCACGTCATGCTTGCTTATAGCCCAAAATAAAGCTACTTATCACCCCCTCTAGTTTCTTAAAAAAGGAGTTAGGGATACCTAGGGTAATAGAACAAAATAAACATAAAAATGTTGGTAATACTTTCATTTTTAAAATATTACATCATCCTATTATGAAGATTGGCAATTTATGGCAGCTTCTCAAATTTTTGATAACAGATTGCAGCAAAAACTCATAATATATTCTCAGTATTTGCTCAATCTGCGGACAAATACCAAACTAAGGTAAGTGACTGTTAAACACACCCCCAGCATTGTTCTGTCAGAGTAAAAGTTAAGAAGCACTTGTGTCTTATTAGCATTGAGCTTATACCTGGAAAAAAGCCAAATGTGTCTGCTTCAAGTTTATTAAAGGCTACTGCAACTGCCAGGTCGGATGTAAAAATGGCTATATCGTCGGCAAAAGCAGCAACTTTCAGCTCAGAGAGCCCTGATCTCAATGGCAGAATGTGCGTATTAGAGTGTAATGCACGTAAAAATGGCTCAATATATAGCGCAAATAATAGTGGGGCGGGAGGACACCCCTGTCGAGTGCCAATATATATCGGAAAATGAGTCAATTGTAGACTGGAATAGAGCAGTTGAGCCACTTACTATATCTCTCATCCAGGCAAAATGATGAAAGTGTTGCCCATAGACAGCCCATACCACACGATCGAATGCCTTTTCGGCATCCAGCACGACCATCCCTATATTAATCATTGATTTTTTTGCTATATCGAAAACCACAATTGCAGTGTTAACATGGGTCGTGGAATCCCTACCCAGAATAAAACTATGTTGTTGACTCAACACTAATCCTGGGGCATCATAGGTGCCAATTGGGTTGCCAAAACTTTAGCAAAAATGTTTGCATCTGTGTTTATAAGGGATATCGGAAAATAGGAACTACGTTCCTGAGGTGGCTTATCCTTCTTTAGAAAAAAAACAATATTTGTCGTATTCCATGATCTAGGCACTGCTCCTCTGATGCCTTTTTTTTAATGACATCGCCCAGTGGTGGCACTATAATGCTTTTAAAGACCTTATAAAACTCAATTGGTATCGAGTCATCCCCTGCTACCTTACCAGAAGGTAGCATGGTCAGGGCTTCAGATATTATCCCATGAAGGATTTCCTGATTAAGAGAAGCAGTCTCTTTTTTGTTCAAACACGGGAGGTCACACCCTTTAATATATTCAAACATACCTTTTTAATCTAGTGAATGCGTTTTTGTATAGAACCTTTGATAGGACTGGAAGAATTGCTCAACTATTGAATATGAATGCATGTGTAATGTGCCATCCTACCCTTTAATAACCTTGATTTGCCTCTTAGCTTTATTGGCAGCAAGCTTGTGCACCAGCACACTCCGATCTGTTCCCCGTATTCATACTAAATTCTTGGTATAACTAGCAGCAATCTTTTCTTTAAGCGTCCTACCCAGGAATGAACGTTCATCTATTAATGAAATATACACCTGTTCCTGGTTTTGACACCCTTGTCGCATTGCCTCTGCGTGAAGGAATTCTAGCTTTATCAGCGCATAACAAGCAGTTATAGGTTTTTGGTTTTTTTTGCAGATTTTCTATAGCGTGAACTCGGCCCGAAGGTATTGTAGCGCTTTACATGAGCACCGGTTACGTTACACATTCAGGCACGGGGAGATTAAGTGATTTGCCCAGAATCACAGGATATGGACGTGACCCCGAGGCTCGAACCCTGGTTTCCAGCACCAAAGTCGGCAGTCTAGCCGAAGGACCACATCCTCTCCTAGTGATCTCCTCCCTATTTTTATTTTGCTGTAAGATATCTTGCTGGATAATCCCTCTTATATAAGCCTTCGTTGTGTCCCATACTATACAAGGGTAGGCAGTACCCACATTGTGTTGCAGGAATTCCGTTAACTTTTTATGAGTGAATGAGACAAACTCACTATCTGTTAGTAAAAAGCGCGGGAATAAAAAAGGATGCACAGCATTGTCTGATACTTGGGACTGGAAGGAAAGCAAGATGGGGTTATGGTCAGAAGATATCCTGGGACAAATTTCCATATCTGCAGATAGCAGTATTTTATCAGTGACCCAGGCCATATCAATCCTGGAATACTGTTTGTGCTGAGCAGAATAATATGTGTACCCTGAAAATACAGGGTGAAGTGCCTGCTATGCATCTCTCAGACAATCCAGCCGAGCTAGTTCGAGGATTGAGGCCCTTACCATTTTTAAAGTTGCCGCTTGGTTAGTAGAAACGGTACCATGATTCATGACACAATTAAAATCCCTCATAATTAGAAGCTGCCCCTACCAATCCAATAGCTCTAACGTTAAAAAATCCAATAAAGCAAGATTATCAACATTGGGTCCATGTATAATGTAAAACGCATATTTTATAGCATTAGTTTCAAGCTGCGCAATTTCCCATCTCAAGCAATGATCGGCAGAAACCCTAAGAACTTTATACTCGAATGACTAGTTCTCCTGGATAGCTGCCCCTCTTATAGAGACACTCTGATATGTACAGACAATTATTTGATAGCCTAAATGTTTTAGCAGACCCCTGTCTTTATAAGCCAAGTGAGTATCTGTAAGAAGCACAATATAGGGCCTGTACACTTTTAATTCCTCCTACACTAGTTGGCATTTACTTCCTATGTTAAAACCTGATATATTCTAGCTTATACATCTAATTAGCCACATTGGAACTTTATACCATTAGTGTGGTCATTGAATACCAGCCCATACTCACTGAGCCCCAAAGCCATTATTAGAATAGATAACAATGTATATGTTCATGTACTCTCAATTCCAATCGAAGTAAGCACAACCCACTGTCTACACTAAACTGATTAATGGTATGCCCACAACTGGGTCAAATTTATACAAAGGAGCACAGGGCCAAAACAGACTGGAAAAGAAGATATAACAAATCGGAATTTATTTGAGTTTGAATAATCATGATAATAGTACTTACATAAAAATTTGGACAATGTAACAGGCAATACAGTTTTTACACCTGAACAAAAGGTCCCACACAAAGAAAACACATAGACAACTCAATCAAACATCATACTCATAAATAAGACAAGACAGACATATACACTTCAATAATACATATTGATTTTCAATTGGATTTAAAATAAACATCCACAATGTACATATTGGACAAAACGCAAACTCGTGTGTTCCCAGTTCATAGGGGCATGTAGAATCTTCTGATGGGCACGAGAAGGTAAGAGCCAATGTACGTTTCGGTGTTCGCCCAGTCAGGGCTACACCTTCATCAGGGCAACGATGATAAGAGGCGTGTGGGACAAAACAGTCGAAACCTTTCAATGCAGGACGCTATTAGAGGTAAGTTCTTCTAAACGGTGTCGGTAATACCAAACTATTACATCTAATGGATAGGTGCATCAGTTCCCGAGAATGGTCCAATAGGTAACAGTCAAGGGAAACAACCTGGAACGGGCTGCTCGCCTGAGATATTTTTTTAGAGCGTCGGGAGTAGAATACCCCGGGAGGGGGGCCCACTGAAAAAGGAATCATCCCCTTTTATGCTGCCGGTGAACTGACAGCTATCAGGAGGCACCCCACCCAGAGTGCATCACCCATCCACAATGCATTACATGCAGTAAAATAACAATAAGAAAAAGAAAAAGTGTAGGAAATATAATTAGAGTATCAGAAAAAAGAAAAGTAGTAGCATACCAAGAAAAAAGATGAAAGAGCTTTAATACTCTATCTAGGCTAGTATATTATACCATAGCTTAACTTAATCAATGTAGCAGCCGCCTGTTGCCATTGAATTCTGACCTGCTTAGCCTCCAGGTCTGTATGGAAAGTCTGAGAGTGGCTGTCCTTGATGATCTTTAGGTACGCAGAAAGACCTGTGCACCCGCTGCTTTTAGTGGATCGATGAGCTGAAACAGCTTCCAGCGTCTGTCCATAGTGTTTTTGCACAGATCCGATCTAACAGAGATGGAAAAATTATTCTACCAATATAGGAGTGGCAGGACGAGCTTTGATAGATATTGCCTGTCTCAGTAGGAAATTACCAAAGAAAATAAGCATTGGTCTAGGATATCGTGACCTAGCCTTATATAAAAAAATTGGTAGTCTACGAGCATTCTGTATATGACAGTCCCTGTCCCAGTCTGCGAGATCCGGAAATGCTTTTTGAAATAGTTGCACTACAAAAGCTCAGGGTCAGATCCTTCCTTTCCTCCAGCGACCCCTAACAGCCTTAGGTTGTTCCGGCATTGCCGATTTCCAAGTCTTCGACTTTCCCCTGCGGAGATAATAAATGTATCAGCGACACATTGTTGTAGCTCCAATATATCACACTTGAGTGATGCCACTTTGCTAGTAACCTCTGATAGAGATTGCTAAATTGAAAGGTTATCCGCCCTAACCTGCACATAATGCTCTTGTGCTTCTAACCTTTGATCATGGAGCATCTCATGAATTTTGGAAAGCGAAGGCTCTTTAATGTCACGAGTAACCTTCGAGGCAGTCATCTCTGTAGTTCCCATCATTACTGAGGAAGAAAAACCCAATGATGGCCAGCTATCCAAAGAGTCAGGGCTTTTCTTCTGATTGATAGAGGAGTCATGTGCTCCAAAATTGTCTGTAGATTTTAGGTCTGAACCAGGACCAGTTCCTGATCCTGAGCCTGATAAGCAACATTTCATAGCCTTAACTTCTCTCTTAGATGTGACCAATTCATGTAGAGGGCTGCCATCAGGGCTGCCCTTTGTACGTGAGGCAGCACTAATATATCGCCAGTTTTCCTGGGAATCAATGTCCTTTTTAAAGCTTTTAATAGATCTAGTTTTACTCTTCTTCTTCCCAGGGGAAGGGCTTACCATTAAGTGTGTATCCTCTGAAGTTTTTCCGGGGTCCGAGAGGAATTTGCTTCATTAGATAGTGACGTAGCTATCATAAGGCTGCTGTTTGTCTCATGAGCCACTCCAATGGCCTGGTCATGGTCCTGTATCTCTTTCTGCAATGTAAAATAAGTACTGGTATTGGTTGTACCCTCATCTGCCATACGCTCTTTTCCTTCTGAATTGATTAAACCCAGTGAGCTTAAGATAGATAGGCCTTCCGTTATTAGGGTGGTCGAGCTTGAAATCCCATTCTTTTAATAATTAGTGGCCCCTTGGCTTAAGACACAGTGAAGCAATGAACACCAGTGCTAAGTTCAGAAAATCTTTTCTTTCATTCTTTCAGTAGTTGTTCCTTACCTCTGCCTTGAATGCAAATTACTCCCGAATATGGAGGACTAAATCAATAGCTGCAAGAAGGGGCCACTGAATCAGTCCACCATATTCAGGAGTATATTGCATCAAGGCAGAGGTAAGGAACAACTACTGCAAGAAAAAGTTTTCTGAACTAGCCACTGACCTTCATTGCTTCAGAGTGTCTTAAGCCACTGATAAATAGTTTGATTTGCGGCTGATTTACACAAAAATGTAACTTAGCTTCTATAAGGTATTTTGTATATATAAAACTATAAGAAGTGACATGGATCTGCAAAACTAAAGAAACTTACTCAACATAGATATTCATCTGTTTTCTACTGTTACACTTTTAAGTGTTCACAGGCTGGATTGGGACGGTATGGGAGAAGTTGATGAGTAAGAACAACAAATGAGACGGCTCAATGGCATATTATCAAGGGCAGTTCCGCAGCTTTAGCGGCACTTTTAACCACTAATGCAGCTATAATCCCATCGCCCCATTACCAAGGCGGCGCTAACATGCATCAGCGCATGTTAGCTGCCGAATTACTAACACCACGCATCTTAGCGATATACATCGCTAATGAGATGCAAAGTAGGCATTCCCTCCTAGGACAAACAGTGCAATGCCTGCAAAACCTGCATTGCGGTATTACCAACGCTGCCCCTGAACAGCGAAGCGATGAGAAAATGCGCACTAAGCCCCCATCAACGCACTATTCTATCGCCTGAATAAAACCTGACTTGCAATTAATGCCTATGGGAGGTGTATTGTAAGGTTAAGTCCACACTCCCCTATTACCAAGCTTGACATTAGCGCTGTGAAATCATCGCAGGATTTTGCACGCTAATGTTCATTATCGCAGTCTATCACAGGATTTCACATCACCTGTCAGCTAAGCGTTGCTAATATGCAGCTGACACGGCGATGAAATTCAGCGATAGCCAGCGATAATTGAAATCGCACTAAGCGCGCTTTGCGATATTTATTGCGGACTGTAGATAATACGCCCCTCAGTCTTATAAAAGTAAGTACAGACAAAGTTTTGTGAAGTCTAAGAGCGCAACATAAATAAACACGTGTTGAAATTAGTGTGATAAAAGTTTTCTACAAAATTGCACATGTGCGTGTTGCCTAAGCTGTGCCTCATGAGTGGCTGGGGAAATTCCATGCACATTTAGTGAACAAGAGGTGATATCATTTTCTGACAAAAGTTCACAAAATTCCATGAATATTTTGTAAAATTATGTAAAAATTCACTCTCAGACCAAAATGTGGGTAGGTGGCATCTCTTGTGACTTTTCTCATAACGGCAAAATATAGTTATTGCAGAAAATGATTCGCTGCGATACATTTCCTGCTTGAACAACATTTGCAGGCAAATAAAATAAATATGGACAATTGATTAAGGTGAATTTCCTATATATTATGCGCATTGTTCATGAATAAAAATCCAGGAATATCACAATTTATTTTGCATAATTAATAGTATGCCCCGGCCTAGTGAACACCCATTCAGATGTAATTTATTCAATTGGATATTCATAAACATTCAAGAATGTATAATCTAAGCTTATCTGCACACATAAGTTACATCTGAAATGTCCAGAAATAGTTGCATCTGATGATATGAGGATTAATTAACCAATTTCCACAAGTGAGAGAAGAAAGTATGTATACATTTTAAGTGAAATTAAATCTGACTTTCTATGAACAGGTGTATTTTTCATGCTGCATAAAGTTTAAAAACGTGACGCTAGGAAAACAGGTGACAGTGTGTTTTTTTCTGTTGAAAATCCTCTACACAGGCACCCTCTTCAGAACACAAATAGACCTGTGGAAGACAGAAAAAGGACTGCACATGCTGTTGAGACCTGTGAGGAGACTTGAAAAGCTGGACCTGTCCCCTTTTGTACCCAAGACAAAGAAGTGATCTCCAAAAAGGTCACTTGGCTTACCTCCTCTTATGCTACACCAATACAGCAATACACTAGAAGCCTTTTTCCTGAAAAGTCCAGCTGACCGGTTCCAATTGGACCTGCCCTAGACCCTACTGTTGGCTTCTTCTGGAGTGACTCTTGACCCCTAAATGCTGTTCCCTAGGTCCCAGGCCTTTGGCTGTGTCACAATGTACCCTCCTAAACATGCTGAAAAAATCTAGGAATTTGAAACATTTTGGATCCAATGAACTCCAAAGGCCCAGGACAAACCTATCAAGTACATTCAAAGAAGGTACGTTGCCCCTGGGCCAAAGAATTACCATCCGCTCCACCTAATAATCTACTTCCTCACATAACTCCATAAAAAATCACTTGTAGTTATGGACAACGTAGGGGAAAAGATTGCTTCGTATTATCATATGCTTTTCAAATAGCATGTCCCCTTCACAGGATTAGGTGTATATTACGAAATGCCTATATCAATGTTATCAATCTTAGCCTTATTTACTAGGATCTTTAATGAGCATAGCCTAACCTCATAATTTTTGAGTTATCTAGTCCAAATCACCGAATTTACAAAAAAGAAGCTGACAGGTTTATTTTCTAACACCAAGTGCACATCCTCTATGCTGTGAGTACAGTATGATCCTTTAGGGTTCGGACATTTGTAAAACAATATATATATAAAGCATGCATTTATTTGTACATACTCCTAGTAAATCATGTTCTACTTATACATGTATAAATTACACCATGTTCGAGACATAACAATAATTGACATCTGGAAGACTCCATTCTAAGTCTGGCCATTAGTGTTGCTTTTGGTCTTACAGGGGCGTCTAGAAAGCATAGGGCACAAAGTTTGCTTTTGTCTCTTTTGGTCTGACCCTGACATTTACACATACCCTACAGCAACCAAGTGCGCTTGTACAAAGTGTCATCATGTGTCTACACAGTATGAATTTTGCATGATGATGTAGAACATTTTTCTCATAAATAAATGCATGTAATTTCAGGATCTTGTTTTCGGCTGCTTGTTATAAATATTTTCTGTTTTAGTATTCATGCTTGCAGCTATACTCATTGCATGCAAGCTAAATTCCATCTAAAAGCCTCAGAAAATAAAATCTGCTTTTCTTTTTGTCTGAGCTCTCATAGGGTAGTTCTTATATCCCGTAGTGGCATTTTACTGGTAGATATTCAAGTATAGCAATTACACAACACACTTTTCTCTAATGATATGACAACAGTGAGCAATTAACATATTTACACCATGAGTACGTTGCCTTGACATTTAATGTTTAATTGTAGAAATACAGGGCCTTCTTCACTAAGGTAAACTTACACTTTTGTGTAAGTTTACAATGGTTTACTATTCATAAAGGTATTTTACAAGTAGTATCTGCATATAAAGAAGAGAGGACAGTCCGAATTTTATTGCATGAAATTACCCGACAATTATGGGGCTCAATTTACGAAAACAGGTGACTCTCATCAGTTATGTCATCTCTCTTCTCAGGTATTGTAGTTCAGGGTCTTTACATACCTTATATATGTCAAGAGGGACGGACTCGGAGTGCATAAAGGTCCAGCATACATGCTCCAATTAGCTAATCATGATCACAGGGGTATGCAGTTCCTAGTAAGTACGGATTTGTCTACTCAGTTAAGTTCCACATAGTCTTCAAGGAGCATTACTCTGTAGGAACAAATGCCCATCACGCCCCTAAATAGGTGTCCTGCTTCATCATTGGGCTTTTGCTCCACGTCGGGCCGGCGCTGCAATGGGGGCTCTTTACCTGAGATCTTTTTTATAAGCCATATGGTGAAGTGTGGGTAAAATAGTAGACTGGTGGATTTTAAGTACATATGTGAAAGAGTGAGACAAAAATAGGACGGGGGTACACTACAGAAATAATTATTGAGTCATACTGCCTATATTAAAATAAGTGGTTCCTCCTACTCGAATTGATTATCTAAGGTAGCTGAAGATTGACATGTTTCAAGCCTAATTTAGTCATGCGAATGATCTGGCGGCTTTTCTTCAGGACCATAAAAACCTAATCTAGACAGTGAGTGGGGTTTCGATATGAGTTCATTTGTGTTACTACTAGTCACCTATACCTCTCTATGTATCAATAAATGTTTCTTTAAAAGGCGCTTCACCTCTGTTCCAGTGGAAGTAACCTCCTTCCAATGAAGGCTACCAGTTAGTCTAGGCCCTCCTCATTCAGCTGTGCTAAGTTGAGTCCCCATGTTGTCCATGCAGAACTGGTGTTCTGGTGTTGCACACAGTGGGGCAGCCTTTTGTACCAATACCACAACGCCAGACCATGAATTATTACTTATTCACACCTAATTAAAGGCATTTTGGAGACTTACTGCTTGATGCTGGCCCTCAATCTGTCAGACAACCTGTAAATTGTGTTCTGCACAGGGATGCTGTCCCCATTGTCAACATCATGGATGCACAGATGTATGAGTCCAGGGGTGAGAGAGAACAATGGGGCAAACTGTTCCAGTAACTGGTAGCAGTACGCTTGCTGTTCTGGGGTCAGTGTGGTAGAGAGATTGACACCCTTGCCTGACCCATCATATTCCTGTACAGGGAGGGGGTCAAGAAGAGGTTTACTCTCCTCTTCCACTCCCTCATCTGTCACTAGGAGCTTGCCCACTTCGGACCTCTTAAAGTGAGGCTTCGGTTGGTTCACATGGAGAACCCTTAGGGGGTTGCTAGAGGTCTCTAGGTCCACCAGGTAGGTGGCCTCCTCCTTCCACTCCTTTATTTCAGAAGGGCCAGTGCATCAGTGCTGAAGATCTCTGGGATCTACTAGTTCCAAGACCTGAACCTTTTGGCCAATCAGTAATTCCAGCCGTGTGGCCTTCTGGTCGTACCAGTGTTTTATCACCTCTTGGGTGGCATCTAGATTACTTTTTGCCTTCTTCAAGAAGGGGTGGATCTGAAAGTGGAGGGCCGGCATGTAGCTGATCATATCCTATTCAGGTTTCTTGGGAGCTTTCTCCCATCCCTCAAAGAACTGACCCCTACTCCTTTCTGTGGTACCTTCTTGTAGGCAAAAAAGGCAGGGCAAGGGAATGTTCCACTCATGCCTTACGATCTCAGGTAGACCCACTATCATGCCTTTAAAATCTTGTTGAATCTTTGGTTGGGGGCGATAGGGTTTGGTGAACTTGTAAGTCACACCGCACTCATCCCACATGGACTTCTTGTACGCTGACATGAAGTTAGTGCCTCTGTCTGACACTACCTCCTTGGGGAACCCAACACAGTTAAAGATCCCCCTCAGACCTCTCCCTGCCATGGGTGCAGTCACTGACCCGAAAGGGATTGCCTCTGGGTAGGGGGTGGCATGGTCTATGGTCTACCAAGACTAAGACAAGCCTGTTGCCTAAGGCTGTATTGGGCTCCAAGGGTACAATGACGTTGATGTCCACTATTTCAAAGGGGGTGCCATTGACAGGAAATGTGATCAGATTAGCTTTCGGCTTTTTCCCTGATTTCCTACTGGCCTGGCAGGTGGGATAGGACCTGCAGAACACATCTGTGGCTGTCTTCATTCAGGTCCAATAAAGGTGGGAGACAAGCCTGGGAAAGGTCTGGTCTTGTCCCAGATGTCCTGCCAGGGGAATGGCATGAGCCATGCCCAGTAGGAACATCTGGTAGCACTGGGGAACCACCAGCACATGGGCTGCCCCAGCACCATGAACCTTAGGCTCACAGGAAGGGAGATTGTTCTTCCGGTAGATTAGGTAATCCCCAAAGCCTTCACCTGATGCATGAGCTGAGACCTGGTGCCTCAAGTCCTCAATAGTGGCACATCCCTTCTGCGCTTGGCCGAAATCCTCCCTGGTAGGCCCATCCTCAACCTGCCAGCTGGCATGCTCAGGTAAGTCGCCTAGCATGGCAAAGTCTTCCCTAGTTGGCCCAGGGCCTACTCCTCTGAGACCCCATCAACCTCCACTACAGGAACTTGAGGGAGTGGTTTCCCTTGCCCCTTGTCACTCTCCTTGGCCATTGTTCCAGGTTCCAGACCTCCTTTCCAGGCAGCCATGACTCATGTGGGCATACAGACCCACTCAGGCAATCCCAACATCTCCAACCCCAGCTCCAACGCCAACGACATCCCACTATCACAAGCCCTGTGTGACTCACTCGCCACCTTCTTTCACCGGAAAATCACCGACATCCATGACAGCTTCAGACCCCGGACGACCCCTGCCGACCACACCGCACCGAACCCACCGCACCCCACCACCCACGACACCCTGACAACCTGGGCCAACGTGAGCATCGAGGACACAATCAAGACCTTGGGATCAATCCACTCTGGTTCCCC